>NC_091064.1:135050809-135362134 GCF_000393655.2 Nicotiana sylvestris | reverse complement strand
AATCTCATCACTGCATTTCATCTGCAGACTGACGGACAGGCTGAACATACCATTCAAACATTGGAAGATATGCTACGAGCATGTGTTCTAGATATTAAAGGGAATTGGGATGATCATCTTCCACTCATAGAATTCGCCTATAACAATAGCTACCATTCCAGTATTAAAATGGCCCCATACGAGGCACTATACGGGAGGAGATGTAGATCACCAGTTGGATGGTTCGAAGTCGGTGAAACAGAATTATATGGGCCAGATTTGATTCACCAAGCTATTGAGAAGGTGAAAGTGATACAGGAGCGATTGAGGACGGCACAAAGCAGGCAAAAATCTTATTCTGATGTCCGACGTCGTGATCTAGAGTTTGAGGTTGGTGATTGGGTTTTCCTGAGGATCTCACCAATGAAGGGTATTATGCGTTTTGGGAAGAAAGGTAAGCTGAGTCCAAGGTATATCGGGCCGTATAAAATTCTTCGACGAATTGGACAGGTTGCTTATGAGTTAGAATTGCCATCCGAATTGGAATTTGTCCACCCGGTATTCCATGTATCTATGTTGAGGAAATGTATTGGAGACCCTTCTCGGGTCGTCCCTATCAAAGATGTACAAGTTATAGAGTACCTATCTTATGAAGAAGTGCCAGTGGCGATATTAGATTGACAAGTCCGCAAGCTGAGAACAAAAGATGTAGCTTCCGTCAAAGTATTGTGGAGGAACAAAAATATGGAAGAAATGACATGGGAAGCAGAAGAGGAGATGAAGTCTAAATACCCTTACCTATTCCAGAATGAAGATAACAAGGATGCTGGTGGAAGACAGGATACATTGGAAGGTGAAACGGCTCTATGAGGTAAGCAATAATTTGAGAATACTCCTCCTTAATACAAAATGGTGATATGTAGATAATGTAAATATGCATAATGCTTTGTGTAGCCTTGTGAAGCCATATGTTGGGCTTAATTGCTTGCAAGTTTTGCTAGTGACCATTTTATAGGGGAAAATTGATCGGAAATTTCCATTGGAATCCACGATGATTTAAACTCCCCATGAACCCTTACATTCGAGGACGAATGTTCCTAAGGGGGGGAGGGTGTTACAACCCATATCCACATGTGTTAGTTCATGCCATATATTAGTTAACATAAATCCAAGAAGGAATTATCTTTGAGATGATAAGAAGTCAATCCTATTGGTCTTAAGTGATACAAGAGTGTATAAGGGTGATTAACAAGTATTAGAAGTTAAATGAATCAAGGATGTTGTAACTCGTATTTTCAGGTAAATCTAGCGGTGCTTAATACACTCAAGAGGTCATGTATTAAGGTATTTTAATCATATAATATCCGTATCATAAGTCTTGAAGTCAAACGAGTTATGAAACAAAAGTCGACAAAAGTTGTCGCAACTTAGGTTCATAATTTTACTTAAACATTAGGTCAAATGTTTCTAATCTTTTCTCATAATTTACAAGGAATTACAGGGTTATCTAAAAACCAAATTAAATGTCTATGAGTTTAGTTTCCAACGCATTAATTCGTTCATCGATACGATCTCATAGTAGAGAGATATTCGCATTTTCGCGAGACTGTGCCAAGCACCTCTCTATGGGGCCCACTAAGGCGGTTTAAGATATTTGGACCTATATAGGATGCCTCCAACCCGTTTTAAGTCATTTCTTCTCACTATTTTCAGACCTTAGAACCCTAGGAACATCCTCTCAAGGTTCTCTCAAGATTCAAGACCCAAAAAAGGGCAAACAACACAAATCAAGTGTCGGGAATTCCGTGGCGCTAGTAAGTCTCTTGTTCTTCTTGTTGTTGCTCATTTTTGTGTCGTTCCAGCTCGTGTGGGAGGTTTTTTTAAAGGGTTTATGTTCTGTAAATACTCCCTCATGTTCTTAATATCAATCCTAGGTGATTTCAAGCCTTCTAAAGTGATTCTAGTGCCGAAAAACACTAATTGATCGCTAGTTTCGCTTTTTTGTTGTTGTGGCAGCATTGGAGGGATATTTCATGGAAATTTAAGGTCAAATTGGAGTTGTTCTTTCTGTATAAAGGTAAGGAACCTCTTACTCTATATGTATTTAAGATTATCCAAGTTGCGGCTAAGCCATTGAAGCTAGAACTTGTGAAATATATATCGAAAGGCTTGGTAGTAATGTTATTGTTTTGTGGACTGTTTTGCGTTGCTGTTGGGCTGCGTATTTTACTACTGTTTTGTGGAGTTTTGGAGGAGGAAGGGTGTGGATAAAAACCATATATATGTAGGGTTGTGGGATGATAGTTATTCGTAACATTTCCGGGTCGTATGACACGACTACGGTGATCGTCGTATGTATGGAGTGATTAGGCTGTGCGTGGACTATTTTGGGAGGCTCAATATGTTTATTATTGATGTTGTTTGGGCTGTTTGGTGACTGTTTTGAATGGTGTGAGGTCATATATATAGGGGAGGTGTTGTCCGTTTCATCGTAAAATAGGTTGTGGTCGATACATAATAGTTATGACGCTTAAATGATAACGATAGTATCGTTTCTCTTATTGTAGACTAAGGAGTTTTGACAATTGCATAGCTTGAGATTGGGGCAGTATATACAAGGTATGTGAGGCTATCCCTTTCCTTCTTTTGCACGACTCCGATTGTACATAATGTAATGAACGAGCTTCCAAGATACTCTACTCTTAGAAGCTAGCAGTACTTACATTGTTTTCCCTCTTATGGAACGATTGATGTTAATGTTGCTTCTCTTATTCTTATGTTATCAATGTTGTTGGTACTTCTTGATTCTTATAAGGTTCATAGTGAAGAGTTAGTCCTAATAACGTGTACAGAGGATACCGACCTTACGTCACTCCGAAAGGTTTAGAATGTGATTCCATGAGTCGAGCATGCATTATATATATGTATCTATTTTACTCTACCGAGCCACGCTATAGTTGGCCGGGTACGGCACCTATTGTGCAACCACTGATCAGTTGGGTTTTACCGAGCTCCACGTGGCCGGGTACGATTCTACCGAGCCTATTATGTTGGTCGGGTACGTTTTTTACCGAGCCTATTATGGCCGGGTACGATATGATGATGATGATGCCCACAGAGGCGAATGTTTTAAAGGTTTATGTATTTATACATATGTATCATGCATTTCATGTCAGTAGCCCTCAGAGGTACTAAGATGTTACAGGTTGTATATTCTCTATCCTTGCTTACATTACTGATCGTATTTATGGTTCCCTGCCTTACATACTCAGTACTTTATTCGTACTGACGTCCTTTTATTTGTGGACGCTGCATGTCGTGCTGCAGGTCCTGATAGACAGGCAGGTGCAGCTCCCCCACCACAGTAGGCTGTCCAGTTCAGTGGTGATTGGCGAGATCCCTTCTCCGGGCTTGCCTTGGTCTTGGTATGCATTTTTGTTATAGACATTATGGGTATGTCGGGGCCCTGTTCCGGCTATGTTGCAGCACTTATGTTCCTTTAGAGGCTCATAGACAGGTGTCGACTCATGTATAGTTTGGTATGCCTTGTCGGCTAGTTTTTGTTGTATAGTCTTTCATAGTAGCGTGGTAGCTCATACCTTATATGTAGTTTCTTGATTGTCTGGTCATCCCCTGCTATGTATGTTCATGCCGTCATATTTTATTGCTGGTTGTCCATGATCCAGGTCTACCATTTATATTGATCTCGTCAGCCCTAAAAGATAATAATGAAGGTTAGATGAAATGTACGTTGGTGCTCGGCAAGTATGGTCGGGTGCTAGTCATGGCCCTCCAGTTTGGGTCGTGACAATAAGTAACAATATTAAGACTTAACTCGCATAACTAATTTAGAAAAAGGTTTATATACATAGGGGTCGGCAAAACCCTAGATATATAATATCCAAAACTATATACAGGATAGTGTCTCCAAAACCTCTAAGTAGGCATAACCATAATATATACAAGTCGGGACGGGGCTCCCTACATCCTCATAACAACCTAACACATTCAGAGCCCTGACTTAGTAATACTCCAAGAAGAGTTGGAACTCACCAACCAAAAGCTGACATCTGGAGGAAGTCTACAGTAGAGGGTCCTTGCCTCATCCTATATGAGAGACTCGATCAGACACACTTCGAAGCGTAGCCTTCGTATCCTTATCAGTTACCTTAATCCTCTTGGCCCGACTACTATCCTCTTCCTCTGCATATCCTATAATATACACAGATGAACCTTTATTGATGGATTCCCAAGAGTGTGGACTATCTGGAACCTCAGAAGAGCTGGTGTCCGCAAATACCCTAACATAATTTTGAACCTGAGGGAAACCCGACTGTGCCAATCCATGCACTACTCCCCTCATACCCTGATCAACGGGATGTGAGAATGAAATTAAGGGCCTTGGTGAGGTCGGAAGTCCTCTCACCCCATCTGTTGCCGGAGTGGTCAAAACAGCTCGAATAGATGACTTATATGCATCCTCGTATGGATACTCCTCAATAGAACCCATGATCTTCGATGGGTTTGACTCTATAGTGTGACTTATATCGTTTTCTAACTCTTTTATAGCCTTCTGATCCATACTAGTTGTTGTAGTCTTTTGAGGCACCGCTGAAACATAGCATATCGTTAAGGAACATGAATTTTTATATTGCATGATCTAAGATAAGTAGAAAGGATAACATCTTATATGTCATGTAGCCTCCTGTTTATAAGTGTGGTGCACAACACACCCATAAATAAGACTCTACTAAACACGGTCTCTAGACAATCCTAGGACAGAACTGCTTTAATACCACTTCAGTCACGAACCAAACTGATTGGCCGCGATGAGTGCCTGAGTCCTACCTGTCAAACACCCCTAAAAACGCATCTAAGATATAAACTTGAATAATATCTGCTGAATTACGAGAATAACATACATGAAGAAAATCTACCCAAAAAGGCATTTATACATATACGTGCAACATACGTAGGGCGAGCCGACAAGGCTGCTATAGACAACTGTATACCTCAAAACTGGAAGCCGGCGAGGCCACATACTATCCAACTAGACATACTGTCTACACACCTCTAATAGAAATATAATTGTACAAAGATGGTACGGAGCCATGTCATACCCATATATATACAAACATATCGTACCAAAATCAAAAGCAGCTCCAGATCAAGTGGAGCATGCCAACTCTCACTGATCAAGGATCCTAAGAAGGGGGACCTTCAGTATGCCTACCTGCACCTGCGGGCATGAAACGCAAGCCCCGTGAAATAGAGCGTCAGTACGAAAAATTTACTAAGTATGTAAGACATGAAAATCTATACGTAAAAGACATATATGAAACATGGAATAAACAAATTCATCTCTAAATCTGAATAACTTTGAAACTTCTGGAACGTTTATAATGTCATGCACGCGTATATAAATGTCATGTCATGCATGGGTATAGGTGTTTATAACATCATCAAGCCACTGAGGGCATCCTATCATATCGTCTCGGCCATTGTGGGCAACACCATCAACATATACCAGCTGATCAGGTGGTGGTGTGTATATAATGCCGTAACCTTTTTTCTTATCCCATATAAATACAATGTACATATATACATGTATATAACGCCATCTGGTCATGGGCCAATGTATATGTATAAATGGGTGAAATACATGAAAAATACGTAAATCCGGAAAATAAAATTCAACTGCGTATTATTCTGAGTCCCATGAATCAGAAGATAATAACAATTCACATAGGGAACCAAGAATATAGACACCCCTAGTATTTATATGGATAGAGTAATTTATGGAAACTGTGCATTTGCTCGTTTCTTCTGTATAATCTGGATCATGACAAAAGAAAGAAAGGATGGCATTACCATACCTGGAGTAGGGAAAAATTCGTATAATATTCCGTTGGAAAACATTAGTTGATTGAACTTAAAACTCAAAAAAATCGGATTAAGCTTCTGCCTTTTTGAAATTCTCGAACGAAATTAGCTTCTGCTTGTTGAAATTCTTGAATGAAATTTGCTTCTTTGAATTTTTTGTTTAATTCTCTTTGTCAAATTTAACTTGTATTCATGGATATGAAAATCTAATTCCTTTTATTGAATACATGTGTTAGATACAAACTCTTTAATCTCAAATGGAATGCACTTATTTGGTTCCTTTGTCTAAAATGAAGGTTGAGATAAGGCTTTTGATAAGTCTATATTAATTTCAACGAAATCTTGGATGGCCACATATTCAAGAAGACATAAAGTGTCATTCTTTATGTTTGTGGTTTCTTGCCACGTTTTTAGGGGGAATAATCTTTATCTCATTTTTTAATAATTAACTAGGTAATATTCCGTAACTCGGTAATTAACCAATTACCCGAATAATTAAGAATTATCTTAAATTACCTAAAAATACTACTCATTTAATATACTTTATACATTATACTACCGTGGTTATATGGTACCTTGCATGACACAAGTTCATAATTATCGGGTATTATCACTCGACCCGTATTTTATCCCCAAATTGGTCACTTTCAACGAAACTCGTTTTCCTTAAGTCGTGCACCCTTTATACTTCATGACACTTACATATTGCTTGTTATAAACAGCATAAATATGTTAACCTCAAGATAATCTCACCCCCGAGTCTACATCAATTAACTGAAGACGGAACTTTTAACGTACGAAAACGCGAGATGTAATAGTGGTTCTAGTAACTATGGAATGGTAAAGGAAGGTGCGATAAAAATAAGAAAGGTATGAGATTACATTTATTCAAATCCTACATATATGTTATGATTACAGAACATTAAGCAAGAATGACGTCAAGGAGAGGAAGTAAGGGTTCCGACCCGAGATGTTATTGATAAATAAGGAGCCAGTGCGATAGTTAAGCTAAGACAAAGTAAATAACCCAAGCAAATTATGCGGGATATTGATATGAGAAGGGGCCAATGAGTAGTTATTAGTTGATTCAGCAAGAGCCTAGTTATGACTATACTAGAGGTTATAGACAAATCAGCATATCATGCAAGATAAACATAGTAAAACCCAATATAGTGAATTCATCCTCATAGTAATATCGTTATAATACTTGAGATATATTCAGATAGGAGTCGGGGTAGTTAAAGGTACCATATGAATGTTATGTGAATAAAAGAGAGTGACATTGGGAAGACAGTCAAAATATTAGTTCAGAAGCAACCCTACAAGAATAAGGGTATGGAGATAAGCTCCATAATAAGCTCACAGCTTTACAAGAGTTAGAGGGTCCTCCCTCAGTACTACAATGAAATACTAGCTGAGGAAGTAAGGAAGAAGGAATGGTCTTATAATAACAGTCTCACAACAACATTGCATGCAATCCATATGAAAGTGGTTCGGCGCCTATCGTGGCTAATGAGTGGGAAGTGAAACCGAAAGTAATGGTCGAAATCATATGAGTTTCACAAAAATATTAAAATTCCAGCATGCATGGGAACTAAGATAAGCTAAGTATGCACGCAAAAACGGCGCAGAAAGACCATGAAAAGTAATTGCTTACGTTTAAAGAAAGCTGAGATGGAACGAAATGGATTACTTGACCAATGATCCAGAGTTAGTTACATTTTGAACACAGTTAAGATTTCGGAGTATTATCCATGCAGCATATATATTAACATTCATACAGCCGTAGAAGACTCCAGTATAAGTTGAAAGAAATAATTAAGCCCAGGACATAGATAAAGGATTGAATTGTTAGAAGATTGTATTATGAATATTCCATAGCGCCCATGAAAGGCTAAAGTAATAACTAATACAATGAGCCACAGATCGGAAGATAACTTAAGCCTACATGAAGGCTAATCAGAAGGAATAGGAAGCTAAAAAGTTACATCAACTAAGTAAATCAGGAATCTGATTATTGGACTCGGAAAATTATAGAAATCGTGATTGAGAACATTGCAGGATCACTCTTAATATCCGAGGTACAAAAAATATAATACAACAGCAATATTCTATAACGGCTCTGTGATAAATCCTGTAAGAAAAATACCAGCCTCATAAGAAGTTAGTATGAATCTCCCACCAGATTCTGTATGTACCGGAGATGCAAGTATCATAATAGAGCTTAAAGTCATGGAGGTGAATATACCTATGTCCAAGGGAATTCATGAAAGGAATAGAAGATGTGATATAAGACCTTAAGGTATATAAGGTAAAGGTGAACAACGTACGAGATATTCAGGTGCAGAAGGTTATGAAAAATCCGTACTTTAGATAAAAGGCTAGAAGCGCGGGAATTCAGTATCCAAGAAAGATAGTGGCATCCTCAATGACATATTTTCCAGCCTATGGTTTCTAGGTATTGAGAAGCCTAGTCAGGAGAGTAAAGAAGAGTTAGAGATGATGTGATATCTCACTTGATGTTCCATAATAACATAAGCAAATCTATGGAGCAAACATGTTGAAGGAAAGTTACAAGTAGTATAAATAGATATTCGTAAGTCTCAAGCTAAAGTATGGTAAAGCAACAGTGTTTTAGGAAGACAAGAGTAAGGATAAGAAGGGGTGAATGAGAAGGTGACGAGAATGGATAAGTCCTCGAGATTAAGCCCATGAAAACAAGGGAGCTAATGGTTTCTCTAAGTTATGAAAGCTTAGTATACCTGAACGAACTCAAAGGAGTCTAAGACTAATATCATTTAGGAAATGCAATGCGAGCCCTAGTGATTACATAAGAGGTGAAGTTATCAGTGGTATATTATGGATCAACATTGAGGTGAATCAAAAATAGATGGATAAAGTTCCAATGTGTGTGAAGTGATAAGGAATCCTTTAGATGAACAATAATAAGGAAACATTGAATGACTTGGATTAATACATCTATGATAAGAAGCGAGAGAGTAACCTGAAATTGGGTAGCAGACCTCGATAATAATATAACTAAGGTAAGAGTTATGGTATAGTATGACCTACCTAAATGCAGTAAAGTCATACGGATGAATAACCAAGTTTGTAAAATAAGATATAACAATATTCGTAAGTTCGACAAAGTATCGAGGAAAGAACATCAGTATAGATGCCTAGAGGGATATCTTATTAAACTCTGTATACTTTTACAAAGTAAGGCCTAGAGACTAGCTAAAAGATGGAGGAAAAAGGAGAGAAGAGTCGTATAGGCACACTTACAAAGTCAGAGTCGTACAGGCTATATGATAAAAGGTAGCAATAGTTACATGATTGGAAGGATTCTGACCACGAGTCATGGTGTGAGAAAGAGGCCTAAAGAGGGGAATGTCCTAGCCTTTGGGATTCATTCAAAGAATAGTTGCTCAGATGGCAAGAGGAGTACTAAAGTATTCGCAAGAGTTATGGGTTATGAGAATGATGAGTGCATCAGTCAACACTCATGGACGAATGTTCCAAATGGGGGGAATGATGTTAGACCCTATATTTTCGTACATGAAAGTACACCATAAATAATTTGGTGAAACCTCAGAAATGAAATGCTACATCCTGTATTTTTGTATGTTAAAGTTCCGACGCAAGCTAATCGACGTAAATTCAGGAATGAGATTATTTTGGAATTATAATTATTATGATATTTAAAATAAGTGATAAGTAAATTTGTGAAAGTGAGAGGGTAAGCGAATCAAAGAAAATGAGTTTTCGTTGAAAGTTTGACATTTTGAGAAAAATTACAGTACGAGATATAATACATCGTAATCATGGACTAGTGCCATACAAGGTACCACATGATCATGATAGTAAGGTGTATAAGGTGTGTTAAAAGTGAGCAGTATTTTAAGTAATTTGAGATAATTCTTAATTATGTAGATAATTGGGTAATTATGGATTCTAATGGGAATTTAATTAAGTAATTAAGTTATTTGGATAAATACTAAGATATTTGTGGATAATTTTGATAGAGTCCTTATCCCGAAACGTGGCAGCCAACCTTTCCAAATTGATGACTCTTAAAAGTCACTTGATAAGGCTTAGTCATCACCTTTTGAAAGCTTAGTCATAGATCTTTAATTCATTTTAAGAGAGATGGATATAAATTTACAAGGTAACATGACTAGCTCAAAAATTTGCAGTGGTAACGTGAGGCTTCTCTAAAATCATAAATTAAAGTTGGTCATATTCAGAAAAGTAATGGTCTTACACAAAATTTCATATGAAATTATACTGTGTAATAGCAACGGGATATAGCGATTCTAAGGGAGTACAGTGCAATCCTTTTCAAGAATATCATACGAAATTTCCCATACTTTGATCCGCCGTTACCTATTGTGGCAATTGACATGTGTTAGATGGATTGTCAAGAGAATCGGCTGAGGTATGTTAAGGCTATCCCTTCTTTCACTTTGGCATGATCTATACGACACAAACGAAACGAGCAAATGCACAACTTCCATAAATGACTCTATTGATAGAAGTATTAAGGTTACCTATGTTCTTGAATTCTCATATGTCTTATTATTACATCTCCTGTTCACGGATCTCAAAAAATACGTATGTTGATAAAGTTTACTTCATGATATTAATCAAAAGCATAATGGTCTTATGACGTTCCGAGAGATTTTATTAACGTACTTTCTCATGCATTGCATTCATATATACATGTACATTTACCCATGACCATATGGTGTTATATATGGGTATATATGTATATGGGATATGTGAAAAGGTTATGACATTATATACGCACCACCACCTGATCAACTGATATACGGTTATGATTTGCCCACAGTGGACGAGATGATATGATGGTATGATATTTATACGCATATACATGGCATTATAAGTATTAAGTGATTCATAGATCTATTCAGACTCACATGTTGAGTCTTTTACTCCATGTTTCTCTCATGTCTATTATTTACTGATTTTCATTCCTTACATACTCGGTACATTATTTGTACTAATGTCCCTTTTTCTTGGGGACACTACATTTCATACCTGCAGGTCTCGATAGATAGGTCGAGAGTCCTCCAAGTACACTATAAGCCCAGCGGAAGATATTGGTGCGCTACATTTGCTCCGGAGTTGCTTGTTTGGTCAATATGATTTAGACACATATTGTTTGGTATGGCGGGGCCCTGTCCCAACCTTTATGATAAGTATGTATTCTTAGAGGATTTTAGACAGATGTCATGTATACGGATACTTATATGGCCTTGCTATATTTTAAATATATAATAGATCACATAGGCCTTATAGTCCCGTATGTCATATGTATGAGTTTCTATATCAGGTTGGGTCATTCTATGTCGGATATTCCCTCATGTTCATGCTGGTTATCTCATGACGCCCCTTCTAACCCACTTACCTATGATGATGTAATAAGAAAGATACATTACATTCATCCTCGATTGAGTAAGGGATTGGGTGCTCGTGACGGCCCATCGATTTGGGTCGTGATAGAAGTGGTACAGATATATAGTCCTGGAAGAGTTGAGTCAGAGGAACTCGATTTTGCATCATGCTTATAATGACTAAATGTGAGGTCTTCAACAAAACATGCATCTACTAAAAGGTGTAAGGTTCTTGATAAGTAGCTTTAAAGGCAAAAATATTTATCCACGCTTACGGTAAAAAGTAATAAAAGAATTGGAAGGTAGACACAAGTTTCAGCAAGGAAAAGATGCAAGGTGAAGAAAAGTACGACATACCCAGTTAATGAAGACAATCATTATTTACCAGTCAAAAAGAGAGATATAAGCATTCTGAGTTATCTTTAACAGTAACAGATGTATGTACAATCGAACACACTAATTTCAGCTATGCCCTATGGAAGCTAACAAATATGGCTTGAGAAAAGACGGGATATCAAGATCCGGCTGGAGTTAGAGTAACCCAAAATGGTGTATAGATTGTTTGTGTTAGTTAACATTTCCGAAGGATATAATAAAGGTGCTAATAGATCTCCTTGTGAAATACCCAGATGATGCACTCTAAAATAGTACATCTAGATATGAGTACTACAAAGATAGTCACTGGAAGCATGGACGAGATAAATATTATCTTAGTGTGGCTCCCGTCCCTAGTAGAGAGAGAATGTTAGTCAATTCAAAGAGCCAATGGATAGAGCAAGGGGAGCTAAAAGCAAAAGAATGTCTTGTTCGAGTTTTCAGAATAAAGTGATAGACATAGATATTAGCGGAAAATAAGAAGAGAGCTAATGAATCATTATGAGTAAGATGTAATACATGTATGACACTGTTGATCAAAATAATGACAGTATTACAGAGATCATATCCCCCCTTTAGGCCTCTTTCCACGCCATGGCTTGTGATCGAATTCCTTCCAATCTTGTATCTGTTGCTACCTACTATCATGCAACCTCTACGATACTGACTTTGTAAGTGTGCCTAGCATCTTTTCTCTCCTTTTCCTTCAAGTTTTAGCGAATCTCTAGGCCTTAATTTGTAAACATATTCAAGTCTTAATAAGATACCTCTCTGGGCATCTATGGGTATACTGACGTTCTTTGCTCGGTATTTTGTAGAGCTTTCGAATATGTCCATATCTTATTTCATAGACCTAGTTATCCATTTGTATGACTTTGCTGCATCTACATAGGTCATACTATATCATAACTCTTACTTTTATTTATCGTTATCATGGTCTGCAACAAACTCTAGGTTACTCTCGTTGCTTATCCTTAAAACTGATGGCTTAATCATCTCATAATGTTGAACTTTTATCCATCTATTGTTGATTCACCTTAACGTTGATCCAGCATCTAACACTGATAACTTGATCTCTTATGTAATACCTCCGCTAGGGTTCACGTCTGATTGGGGCATCTGGAGTAATTAGATTGATCCCCCTAGGGCTAATACTATACTTCCATAACCGTACTTTATAGCATCCCAATGCGATTAACCTTGTGTGGGTATTTTTAATCATATCCAATTCATGAGATCTCTTTCTTTTCTTTGTTAGATCGTTACTCAATCGAAGGCCCACACGTCATCCTTTATCTATCACAATTACATTATTATTCTATACTAAGGCAACATTCCATCTCTTCTAAATGCTACTAGTCTTAGACGCCTTTGAGTTCATTCAGATTAGACTGAGCTTTCTATAACTTAGAGGAACCATCAGCTCCTTGTTTTCACTAGCTTAATCCCGAGGACTTATCCATTTTCGTCATCTTCTCACTTGCCCTTCTCTTATCCTTACTCCTGTCTTTCTAAAACCTTATCATTACATCATACATTAGCTTGCGACCGATTTCCTTATGTTTTTCTGGAACATCGAGACCTCACATCATCTCTAACTTTTCTTTTACTCTCTAATTAGACCTTTTGGTACTTAGAAACCATAGGCTGGAAGGTATACCACTGACGACGCTGCTATCATTCTTGGACACTAAATCCCGCACTTATAGTCTCTTTTCTGCAGTATGAGCTATTCATAACCTTTTGTATTTGAGTATCTTGTATGTTGTTCACCTTTTCCTTACTTACCTTAAAATATTGCCTCACATTTTTCTATCTCTGTTATAACCTCTCTTCCCATTAGGCATAATTTATCTTCACAACCTGAAGCTCTGTTATAATACTTGAACCTTTGATGCATATAGAATCCGGTGGGAGATTCGAATGACTTCTTATGAGGCTGGTACTTCTTCTAACTGGCTTTCTTGTAGAGCCATTATATATTATGGTCATTGTGTTATTTCTCTTGAATATCTGATATTAAGAGTGATTTGGTCATGTTATCAAGCACAACTTCTATAATTTTTCTAGTTTCAATAATCAGACTCCTGATTTACTTGGGTGTTGTAATTCTTTTAGCTTCCTCTTCCTTCCAATCAGCCTTTATGTAGGCTTAAGGTATCTTCCGATATGTGGCTCATGGTATCAGTTATTACCTTAGCCTTTCATGGGCATTATGGAATATCCACGATACAATCTTCTAACAATTCAATCCTTGTCTATGTCCTGGGCTCAATTCTTCTTTTTATCTTATACCAGAGTCTTCTATGTCTGTATGAGTGTCAACAAATATAATGCTCCAAAATCTTTAGTGTATCCATAACGTACTAACTCTGGATCATTGATCGAATAATTCTCTTCGTTTTATCTCAGCTTTCTTTAAATGTGTGCAATTACTTTTCCTAGTCTTTTTGCCCCTTGTTTGGTAAATACTTAACTCATCCTAGTTCCCACACATGCCAGAATTTTTTTGCAACTCATACAATCTCGAATATTACTTTCGTTCTTTCTCGCCGTTCATTAGCCACGGTAGGTGACACTTTCTTTTGGAGGGAATACAATTTTTTGTTGTGAGACTGCTTTTACATGACCATTTCTTCATTAGGTCACTGTGCTTAGGTTGAAGCCTTCTTCCTCATTTCCTCAGCTAGACCTTCATTGTAGTACTTAGGGAGGATCCTTAGACTCTTGTAAAGATGCGAGCTTATTATTTCGTATACTCGTCGGATCTTTTGTTGTGCTTCCTTGCCTATACTTATCTATAGTTACTTATCTTCACGCCCTTGTGCTTTTGGGGTTGCGTCTAGACTGATATTTTGACTGTCTTCCTAGTGACACTCTCTTTTATTTCCATAACACTCATACAGTACCTTTTTAACTTCTCCAACTCCTATATGAATATATCTAAAGTATTACAATGTCATAACTGCTGGGCTAAATTCTCCATGTTAGGGTTTACTACATTTATCTTGCATGATCTGCTGTTTTGTCTGTAACTTCTTGTATAGTTGTGACTAGGCTCTTCCTGAATCAATTACTAACTACTCGTTGGCCCATTCTCATGTCAATATTCCGTGAAATCTTTCTTGGGTTATTTGTCTTAACTTATGTCTCGCACTTACTCCTTCTCTATCAATAACATATCGGGTAGGGATCCTTACTTCCTCTCATTGACGTCATATTTGCATAATATCGATTCGAACCCCTTCACTCCCCTCTTCCCAAATCCGTAACCCGTTACCTTCGAACATCCCTGGAGCCCTTCGTATATTGATTCGAAGGGATGAACCATAGCGCCGCCCTAACTTTCTCAGGTGGCGGAACCACTTCCAATCGACCCCAAACTAACACCACATAACCTACATAACCCCCTCATGCCCAATATATCATTAGTTTCCCTCGGATGTATCCAGAACTCTTTGAATATCAAATCTGAGTTCGAGCCTTAGAACCCTAAAGTCTGACCAGTGCATGAAAGTTCATTTTGCTAGATTTCTTGGCTTATTCAAGCCTGTTTCATCACAAAATAATGACGCTCGTTTGTTATCCACTAAGAACAAATGTTTGATATTATTTTAGGTTGATTCAGAGTGTCAATTCCAAGTTCGAGCCTGGCCGGTGAGTTCTTTCATAGTTTGTGTTTATTCTCGTTAGTATTATTCTATTGTTCGGCTTTCCCCATCTCTTTTTCTTTTCTCTGGTCGATTTGAATTGAAAACTCGACCAGTCTTCTGATGTAAACTATTTTTTGTTCGTTGTTTTGTTTTTCAAAATGTTTGGTGAATTTTTTCTTGGTTTCATAAGTTTGCGTGGTCAGTATGTTTAGAATTTGGAAATCATATCTTGTTTAATAATTTAGTCAGTTAATTTAAGGATTAGCTTGAGTTTTGTTAAATGTGTATAATAATCGACTAATTAATGTAAGTTTAATTCAAGTGTTTACCTACTTAAGAAGTTTCTAGTGGATGGTAGGGTTAGGATTGCACTAATTGAGTGGATAATTGAGTGGACAATTAAGTGGATGATTAAAGAAATGAAAAGTTGAATTGATAGTGGTAAATGCACTAAGTTGAATGCCTATATATAGATACTAAGTTCATACAAAAGGGAGGGGACTGAGTGTTGAATACTCTGAAAAAGGAGTGAGGAGAAAAGAAGAGAGATAGAAATCCAGTGAGAAAAGAAACAGAGGAGATTGAAGAGAAATAATCTGACAAATTAAAAGGTTGTACTGTTTTTACTGTTTCATTGATCATTTGTACATATTTTGTTACTTTTCAATCTCTGAAAGAACATTTAAATCATCTAGTGTTAAACATAGTTTGAGATGGGTTTGTGAAAGTCTGTTTGATGTGTTGAAGTTCATTGTTCGATCAAACCTTTCTGGGCTTACTGCATATAAATTTTCTGTTCAAATTGGTTCTGTTGGTTGCTGTGTTTTTACTGTTGTGCTTCTTGGTTACTGATATTCATTTTCTTTCCTACATTTCATATTACAGGTACATGTTCCTAGATTTATCTCACATGAGGTTTTGATATTGAAATGAAATGAAATTCGGAGTTCCAAATGTGGCTTCTGCACATTCAAATCTATTAGTTTAGTTTCATTTTTTTTAGTTAATTGACATGTTGTATGCTCACATGGGAGCTATTTAGTGAACTTTCCTCTATTGAAGTTAGTATAGCCTTTGCGATAATTTTACTTGCTTCTGAAGTTCTTGTTGTTATAGTTGGTTTTGGACTGTTGCGGCAAGGAACTTGATAAAAATATTGACCCTTAGTTAAGTGTTGTGATTAAACCATGTTAGCTAAGGATATGGTATTTTGGAACTGTCAAGGTAATGTAGCAACGTACTTCTTCAAACACCTGAGTTTTAGCTCTAATTTTGGTTGAAATAGGTGCTCTTTTTTGTAGGTGAATTTGTATTAGAATAGCTATTACGATAATAATAAGTTAGAGGTGAAAGTGAATGATGTATATTCTATTATGTTTAAAGTATTTTGGTATATTGTTAAATGTAGAATTGGTTGACGTGTGAGGTTTAGTCATGTATTCATGATAAATATAATTTGATTTATCTAGCAGTTTGTTTTAATTTTCCTACAAATCAGTTTTTTTTATTGTTCCCCATTTAGGTAATCAAAAATTCAAAGACGGGACTGTTGGTATTATTTGAAGAGCATCTTAAATTAGCATAATAAGTTTGGGATCCAATTTCTATAGCTGGATTAATTTGAGCTCGCAGGGACTCGATCTAGGATCCACACGTTAACATCTCCTCTTACCTTGTTAGATTTGGGTTTAATTTGGTCCCAAAACCTTGAAATCATTTGGAAATAGACAACAACAGTTCTTGCTATCATGTGTGCTTCATGGGATCAATATTTATTTCTAAAGGGCTATGTGCAGTCTTGAGTTCTCGCAAGGGTTCTATCTTGAGTCCCAACACTACAGCTGCCTACATTTTAAATGTTGGGCTGCATGTGTAATTTAGTTTAAGTCATCAAAAATCATTAATTCAGTAGCATGTGCAATAAGCAATTGGGCTCCTTTTTGGGCCAAGGTTTGAAAGATGATTGGACTTTTAATTATTTGTTCTTACAGCGTAAGTTCAAACTTGGCATAAAAGGCTTTTTGAATTTCTTGAGTTTTATTAATTAGCTTGACTTTTTGGAGATGTGCTATAGTAGACAACATAAATAGTTCATGGCCCTTCTAAATATAATTAATTTTTTTTTAAATTAGAATTGAGGTGCGTCATGCCAAACAAGAATGACAATTGCATGGCCCTCATTTAATTAATCTTGTTTTGATCCTTAGAATTCGAGGCGTGCCACCTAGTTGAATTTCCATGGCCCTCACACAATTGCTAATGCGTAGTTGCTTTAGGCGCGCTATTTAATAATTTACCTTCCTAAACTTGGGTGCGCATTTATGTGACCCAAATCCAAATCTCAACGTTAGCTGAAATGTGTTGCGAACTGCGGGTGTATTTATGTGATGTGGTTTAAAATATATTTTAAATAGCATTGCAATATTCCTTTAATTAATTAAATAAAAGCGGTTTAAAGTAAAAATACACATAGGTTTATAGTGGTTTTAAAATCAGATAATTGAACCATTGATAACAGTTTAGCGACCGTGCTAGAACCACGAAACTCGAGAATGCCTAACACCTTCTCTTGGGTTAACAAAATTCCTTACCCGAATTTCTGGTTCGCGGACTGTTAAACAGAGTCATTCTTTTCCTCGATTTGGGATTTTAAACCGGTGACTTGGGACACCATAAATTATCCCAAGTGGCGACTCTGAATTTTAATAAATATCATCCTGTTTCGATTGTCACTTAAATTGCAAAAAACTCCCTTACACCCTCGGGGGTATAGGTAAAAAGGAGGGGTGACAGATCTGGTGACCGAACCCAGAATTTCTGGTTCAGGGTTTACAATTCGAGCTTAGATAAATTGTTATATTTGGCTTTATCTGATTTTGTTCGTGGTTGGGCCTAATGTGCTAAATGTTGCTTTTTACCGCTTTGATATTATCTGAACTGTATATATAAACTGCTACGAAATCCCTCTCTTCCCTCTCGTGAGGAGTGCATGCTGGTCGTAACTTCTTTCTGTTACTGTCCTATTCCAAATAGAACAAGGTTCGGACAAGTTGCAAAGCCAGATGATCTTTTGGTTACTGGTACGCAGTCCCCCCATCGGCTCGAGTTGTCTGCTCGGGTAAGCCAGGTCTAGAACAAATAAACCCAGGTTTTAAACCTGGTATAACAAGAACTCATGTCGGATCCCTAGTAGGAACGTTTGACTGCGTCACGTGCATTTTTACTTTGGAGACTCAACACAGGGGTTGTGTTTGTCTAGGACAGATGTACCAAAAATGAAAAAGACCATCCTGATGCATCTTACTTGCTACTTGTGCATTTATTTGTTTCGGATTTGCATGATGACCGGCTTTTGAATAAAAGGAAAGAGTTTGGAAAAGAAAATAACAGTGTGAGGGATAAGGGAGGTAACTACCTGTTATGAATATCTATATCCCAAAATATACCAAAACTCTGCCGAAAATTTGAAAAAAAAAACAAAAAGAGAATTTTTATTGTTTTCCAGGAAAGAAAAAAAGTTGGTCTTTTGTTTTGTCAAAATTGCCCGAACTACGCCAGTTTGATTCTCACCGGATGAGGGATACGTAGGCAACCCCCATCGGGTCCAACTGCCCTATTTTGCAAAATATCCCAAAAAGAACAAAAATTTTATTTTTCATTTGAAAATATTTAAAGTAATGCCATTCTTTTAAAATAGCCGAATGTCCCCAAAAGGGCACCGGAAGGTTTCTTTTGCATGAGCATCCACCTTTGGTTATTTTTCAAAGTTTTGGATGGTTAGCCGACACAACCTTAAAATCATCGTTCTCAAAATGCTGAAAGGCCGTATTTGCAAAACCGGGTTTTTATTTTATTTTGATAAAATGTGTGTTAATTTTATTTTTGGGTCAAATAAGTCTTAAATTTTTCGTAAACACCCTAATAAACATACAGAATGAGCACGAGTCAGAATTTGCCGGTAACAATTATGAACAAAATCTCTTTGGAGTTGCGTATGTGGTGGGAAGATCTGGGCAAGTCAGAGCAAGATAAGGTCAATCTGCATTTGGGAGGTCTCACCGAGTTGATGAAGATAAGGCCTAGGGAAACATCATAAAGGCGTTGGTCACATCTTGGGACCCGGCTCACAACGTCTTGCATTTCTCGTATTTTGAACTTACACCCACCTTGTAGGAGATAGCAGGTTACATGGGAAGTACTGAAGGTCTGAGGCATAAGTATCTGAACACTCCAAGAGCCGTTAACTCTCACAAATTCATGTATTTGTTAAAAATAAGCAAAGAAGTCCCATATCCCGAGTTGGAGGGTGGTTTTTCCACTCTACATTTTATATACCGGAGGTACGGACATATAGGAGGGTTCAATAATCCGGAAAGCAGGGTTTGTAACAAAGGGAACCAAGCAAAATGGGATGAACATAGGTGTTTCGCTTTCATGGTAGCTTTCTTAGGCCTTGTGGTGTTTCCCCAGAAAGATGGGAATACCGATCTGCGGGAGGCTGGAGTCGTCAAAGTCTTAATTACCAATGCCAAGAGCACCCTTGCCCCTATGATAATATCTAAGATATACCGAGCTCTTACAACTTGTAAAGCTGGGGCAGATTTCTTTGAGGGATGCAATTTGCTACTACAAATGTGGATGATCGAACACCTGTGTCACCACCCTCAGTATATGAGTTATGGGTCTGCAGAGAAAAGTTGCATTGAAGAGTTCGACACAAGGATTTCAGGGTTCAAGTTACCGGAGGGGTTTGGAGAATGGATAGCCCGCCTTCGCACCATCACTACGGGACAAATAGAATGAACACTAGGTTGGCTTCCTATTGAAGAAATTGTGTATATACCCGCCATTGGTCCTTACATCCTTCTAATGGGTCTTCGAGGTATTCAACCTTACGCTCCCTACCGAGTGATGAGACAATTGGGAAGGTGTCAAGTGATGCATCCAGATGAATATCTCAGTATTTACGCGGTTAAGATTAGCTCCGACGGCCAATTTCACGAATAAATAGTTCATTCTATTTAGAACGAGTGCCAGTAATTGACGGTGAACCCTCGAGTACGGGACCTATCTAGAGGCGAGGTCTCACCCGCCTATATTGCCTGGTATAGAAAGAAGAACACTGCAAGGTCCGAACTAGAAAGACCGGCCAAAAAACCGCACATTCAGGAATTCATCGAGGCATCGCAAGAACCGTGGGCTTGGTTGGCCAAAGAAAATGAGTACAGGGCCACAATTGGAAAGCTTGGAAAGCAAGTCAAAGTCCTTCAATTCGAGAATGGCTTACAAGTAGCGGCGGATGAGGGTGAAAAGAAAAGGCTAGCTAAAGAAAATAAGGCCCTTCGAGCCCAGATTGAGAAAATGAAATAGCGGCAGAAAATCCTGTCAAAAGTGCCAAAGATGAAAATCTCATATATAACCTGAGGCAGAAAGTGGCTGAATATAGTTTTGATCTGAACAAAGCAGAAGGTGAACTAGCCAGGTCTCGAAATCAATTGGCTAGAATTGCGGAAGAACGAGCACGCTCGGTCAAACAATTAAAAGAAAGATGACAATGAGGTTGCGGGGTTAAAGAAAAGGGTCGTCACCATTGAGGAGAAAATGATCAAACAGGCAAAAGAATTCAAGGGTGAAAGAAAACATTTGGAAAGAGATTTGCAACAACTTCAAGAACAAAATCAAGTAGTCGAACAAACTCTGGAAGCCAGGGCACGGCAGATTGGGCGTTTGTTGCAAGAAAAGGGTGTCATAAGAGAAAGAGTCAGAAAGATCACTGACTACATCACAATGAAGTGCAGTAGTTGTGAGGATATGACTAGATCTATGTTTTTCGCCACTGTGATGACCTTTGTCCATCGGATAATGGAAAGACTCTACCACTCCAAGGGGATTTAGCATGTCGGCCCGAGGCGAGACCAAATGATGTCCCGCGGACCCCAGGAACAGTTGAGGCACTTATGTTCGTGATTTTCACTTGAGTTTGTATTTTCTTTCTCTTGGAGTCAATCAATTTGTTTTCAAATTTGTATTTTCTTCTGTTGTAATATGTTGTCTTGTTTTTCCTTTCATCAAAGTCCGTTACTTTGAGTCGTTATAATCAAAATAGTTGCTTTTCGTGAAAATTCGAACATCCAAAAAAAAGTGTTTTATTACTTTTACCCCAAAACTACGCTCGGTCTGATTCATGCAGGGTCATGATACGTAGGCAATCTTCATAGGATTCAACCACAACCAAAAGAAAAAAATAAAACGAAAAAAGGGAGGGGAATAAAAGATAGGTGTGAGTGACAATAAAAGGGAAAGGTCAGGAAAAGCTGGGATGACACAAGCAACCGAGCAAAATACATGATAGAAATGACTAATTGCCTAGGTGCATTGCATTCCTATGTGTGGTTGCTTATTTGTTAAAACTCTAATCACTAACAAGTTTGGTTGTTATTCCAGAATTTAAGCAGTTAGTTCACCTAAGCATACTGGCAACCCACCCATACCAAACCAGATCCAAAGGAGAAATAATCATGCCTATCCTAGATGTAGACACCAGTGTCATCGAAGGAGAAGAGTTGGACGTTAACGCCATGAAAGAAGAGATGTACAAATTGAAACAACAAATGGACGAAATGTATCGGGCCTGGGCTAAAGGACAACTGCCATCCGGTTACCCGGCTAACCCTACCTTCACTCCACCATCGGCTCAAACTCAGGATCATCCTGCCACCGATCTATTCCCGAACTTTCCCATTTACCAACACTACTGGGGCACCACTTCTCATACACCACAATCTCTACCCCCTAAACCAATTCCATACCCTCCTCCACCAGTAACTCCTGTCTTCGTAGCTCCTCCACCAGCTACACTCCACAAATCTCCTAGCAAGCCTATGTTCCAGGCCCAGGACAACCAATACTACCCCTCAGAGCCCACTTTCAAAGCTCCAGAAACCCATTCCTATACTCCTCACTTTGACCTCCCGATAAAAGATGATAAACCAGTCAAAAATATCGAACATAAGGAGATGTTCAGGAAAGTTAAAATCTTATAACAATCACTCAGAGACATGCGGGGGTGGGAAGGCAAGTAAGCATGGCCTAAAAGGACCTATGTCTGTTCCCGAATGTGCAATTACCGGTAGATTTCAAGATGCCCAAGTTTGATCTATACAACGGGATGGTGATCCAGTAGCCCACTTGAGGGGGTTTTGCAGCAAAATGAGGGGAGCGAGAAGATAAGATGAATTGTTAATGGCTTACTTCAGTCAGAGTTTGAGTGGATCAACATTGGAATGGTATACCCGCCAAGACCATGGAAGATGGTACACATGGGATGACATGGCGCAAGCATTTGCTTATCACTTCCAATACAATCTTGAGATCATTCCAGATCGACTGTCCTTGACTAAACTGGATAAGAAGCATAGTGAAAGCTTCAGAGAATATGGTGTCCGATGGAGGGAGCAAGCAACAAGAGTAGATCCCCCAATGAAGGAAAGTGAGATAGTAGATTACTTCCTACAGGCTTTAGAACCTACTTACTATGGCCATTTGGTCTCAGCTGTGGGAAAGTCATTCAATGAAGTGGTAAAGATGGGGGACATGGTAGAAGAGGGCCTCAAGTCGAATAAAATCATGAGCAATTCGGCTATCAAAGCGACTACTCAGGCTATTCAGGGCGGCATAGGAGGGAATGGGAAGAAGAAGAGAGAGGAAGCAGCAATGGTTGATTCACGAACTTGGTCCGGATATAGAGGTTCACCTTACCACCACAATCAACCTCGACCCCACCATCAAACTTATCACCACAATCCACCCCAACACTACTATCCCCCACCAGAACCTCATTTTTCCGTCCACCATGCACAAGCATACAACCAACCTCCTGCCCACACTCAATGGCGTGATCCCATCCTACAAAATATTTATCCACATCTACGAGCCTACCAAAACACTCCCGGACCAAGTTTCTAGCCTAGTCAAGCATTCAAGGGTGAAAGGTTGCAGAAAAAGAAAACCTTTACTTAGTTGGGAAAATCATACACTAGTCTGTTCCACAGGCTAAAACAGCTAGATATGTTAAGGCCGATACAGTCCAAACTGCCAAATCCTCCTATAAAGAATCTTGACTATACTATCAGTTGTGAGTATTGTTCTGGTACTCCGGGTAATGATACAGAAAAGTGATGGCACTTGAAAAGTGCGATACAGGAGCTTATTGATACCAATAGAATTGAATTTCAAGCTCTCGAGGCACCCAATATCAACAGGAATCCGATGCCAGCCCATCAGGAGGCAAATATGATTGAAATAGTGCATGAGGAAGGGGAACCCAAGAAGCCATCACAAACTGTCATGATAATTTAATCCAATGGAGACAAGACAGATAAACAATTAGCAGGTGAGGAGTAGGTGCTCAAGTCGAGCAAAAAGAGTTTTGGGCCATCTGTAGCAGTTGAGAAGGGGTCTTCAAGAAAAGTTGCAACAAAACAGGAAGAGATGAAGGTGGTTGTACCCGGAGAGGCCAGCAAACCCGTCATAATCGTGGAAGGTGCCCGCGCATATCGGGTTATTATCAAGTCGGTAACCCAGTTACCAATAATCAACAGCAAGGCTATTCCATGGAATTATTAACGGGTAACAGTGATGTATAAAGGGAAGGAAGTCAGAGAAGAAGTTTGTGAAGCGCAGGGTTTGACCCGCTCGGGAAGGTGTTTTACTCCCGAGGAGTTAAGAAGAGATAAAGATAATTCAGCGCTAGTAAAGAAAGCCGTAACTGAAGAAGAAGCAGAAGAATTTTTGAGGAAGATGAAGTTACAACACTACTCTATCGTGGAACAATTAAGAAAGATGCCTGCTCAAATTTCCATATTGTCATTATTGATCCATTCGGATGAGCACCGTCAAGCTTTAATTAAGATCTTGAATGAGGCGCACATTCCTGATAAGATCTCCCTGAATCACTTGGAAAAAATAGCCAACAAAATCTTTGAAGCAAACAGAGTCACGTTTTCCGGTGATGAATTGCATGTAGAAGGTATTGAGCACAACAGAGCTCTTTACCTCTCAGTAAAATGTGAGAACTCTGTGGCGACCCGGGTATTTATTGACAATGGGTCAAGCGCAAACATCTATCCTCTCTCCACTCTAAGCAAGTTGAAAATAGAAGATGAGAGGATCCATAAGAACAATATTTGCATGCGGGGATTTGACGGCGGAGGTAAAGATTCAGTTGGGGACATAGTACTGGAGCTGACGATAGGGCCAGTTGAGTTCACAATGGAGTTTCAGGTGTTGGATATAACTATTTCCTATAATTTGTTATTGGGTCGACCATGGATCCACGCTGCTAAAGCAATCCCATCAACAATACACTAGGTAGTCAAATTTGAATGGGATAGACAGGAAATAGTTGTGCATGGGGAAGATAGTTTATGCGCTCACAGCAATGCCATTGTACCGGTCATTGAAGTAGAAGATGACCAGGGACCATGGGTCTACCAGGTTTCTAACACAATGTTGGTAGAGAAAGTTCCGGAGGGGAAATACATTCCAAATCCAAAGATAACCGCCGCATCAGTCATGGTAGCCTATGAGATGTTGAAGAATGGTTTTGTACTCGGTAAAGGTTTGGGCTCATCTTTGCAAGGCATCATACAGACGGTGTCCCTTCCTGAAAACTTAGGAACATTTGGTCTGGGATTCAAGCCCACTGCCACAGACATAAGAAAGGCCAGAAAGCTAAAATAGAAGGCATGGGTCCTCCCAAAGCCAGTCCCACATCTTTCCAAATCATTTGTCAAGTCCAGTACCAGAAGTCGCCTAGTAACAGCAATTCCCATTTCTGTGATTGATCCTGACAAGGAGTTAATTGAAAGATATGAGAAGTTGTTTGACAGTGTGAACATGGTGGAAATTGGAGAGGATTTTAGCAACGCGGAAGTGCAATTTGTCGGGCCAAAAACAAAGCTTAACAATTGGAAGGCTACTCCTCTCCCCACTCTGAAGGAGTCTTGGTAGTTTATTTTGAGTTTCCTTCATTTTTTCTGGGTTATTCCAGGGTTGTAATCTAGATTTTTTTTATCGTTCAGTCTGTTTGAAGTGTTCAAACATCGTTATCTTTCATATTTCAATGAAATGCAGTTTCCCTTTCTTTATCATTCCTAATAATTTTTCTTTTGTTTTTCTTTTCTTTTATGTACAATTCTTTTTACGCTGGTTCTAATAACAGGCATGCATGAGGAATCCTCAGCCCAGTCTTAAAAATCAATCTGAATCCGAAATAATAGTTCAAGAAGTAGATTGTGACTACGAATCAGAATACGATGAAGATGAAGCCTTCGAAGAGATTAGTAAGGAGTTAATTCACTTCGAAGAAAAACCCAAACCCAACCTGAATGAAACAGAAGCCGTCAATTTAGGAAACATAGATAATATTAGAGAGACTAAAATAAGTGTCCATCTCGAGCCAAAGATACGGGAAGAGTTAATCAAAGCACTCATCGAATACAAAGATGTTTTTGCATGGTCGTACGACGACATGCCGGGTTTGAGCACTGATTTAGTGATCCACAAATTGCCCACTGATCTAGCGTTTCCTCCCGTCAAGCAAAAGTTAAGGTAATTCAAAACTGATATGAGTGTGAAGATTAAAGAAGAAATTACCAAGCAGTTGGATGCAAAGGTTATTCGGCTCACTCGATATCTTATTTGGTTGGCTAATGTCGTGCCTGTGCCGAAGAAGGATGGAAAAATCAAAGTATGCGTCGATTACCACAATTTGAACAAAGCAAGTCCGAAGGATAACTTCCCTACCCAATATCCATATTTTAATCGATAATTGTGCCAAGCGTGAGATTGGATCTTTTGTGGATTTCTATGCCGGGTATCATCAGATTCTAATGGATGAAGAAGATGCAGAAAAGACGATATTCATCATGCCATGGGGAACTATTGCTACCGGGTAATGCCATTTGGTTTGAAAAACGCTGGGGAAAATAACATGAGGGCAATGACTACTGTGTTTCATGATATGATACACAAAGAGATCAAGGTATACGTAGATGATGTGATCATAAAATCAAAACATCAGGCCGACCACGTTGGGGATTTGAGGAAATTCTTCCAGAGGCTTCGTAGATACAATCTCAAGCTTAACCCTGCCAAGTGTGCATTTGGTGTTCCATCCGGAAAGCTACTAGGGTTCATAGTCAGCCGACGAGGCATCGAGTTGGATCCATCAAAGAATTTCCACCCCCGAGGAACAAGACTGAAGTGATGAGTCTGTTAGGGATGTTGAACTACATCAACAGGTTTATTGCTCAGCTCACGACAACTTGTGAGCCAATTTTCAAGTTGCTAAAGAAGGATGATGTGGTCAAGTGGACTGATGAGTGTCAAGAAGCATTTGATAAGATAAAAGGATACTTGTCAAACCCACCCGTGTTGGTTCCGCCAGAACCAGGGAGACCTTTGATTCTTTACTTAACTGTCCTGGAAAATTCATTTGGTTGTGTACTAGGGCAGCATGACATCATCGGCAGAAAGGAACAGGCAGCTACTATTTTAGCAAGAAGTTCACGGCTTATGAGGTAAAGTACACTTATCTAGAAAGGACATGTTGCGCCCTAACTTGGGTGGCTCAGAAATTGAAACATTATTTGTCATCCTACACTACTTACCTCATTTCGCGCTTGGATCCGTTGAAGTATATCTTTCAAAAGCCTATGCCAACAGGAAGACTTGCGAAGTGGCAGATCTTGCTCATAGAATTTGACATCATTTATATGTCTCGAACTGTGATGAAAGCCCAACATTGTCCGAGAACCCGGTCGATGAACATTACGAGCCATTGAGAACTTATTTTCCCGATGAAGAAGTGATGCATATCGATGAACTGGAGCAAATCGAAAAACCAGGCTGGAAACTTTTCTTTGATGGGGCTTCCAACATGAAAGGAGTCGGAATAGGAGTTGTGCTTATTTCTTAAATAGGGCATCACTATCCTGTCACGACTCAACTTCGATTTTATTGCACAAACAATATGGCTGAGTATGAGGCCTGTATTTTGTGTCTAAGGCTAGCTGCAGACATGGATATCCAGGAAGTCTTGGTCTTGGGAGACTCAGACCTTATGGTACATCAAATTCAAGAAGAATGGGAAACGCGAGATTTGAAGCTCATACTGTACCGACAATGTTTGCATGATCTTTGTCAACATTTTCGATCAGTAGAGTTCAGGCATATTCCAAGGGTCCATAATGAGGTTGTCGATGTTTTGGCTACCCTGGCGTCAATGTTGCACCATCCGAACAAAGCTTATGTCGATCCTCTGAATATTCAAGTCCGAGATCAGCATGCTTATTGTAACATGATTGAAGAAGAACTTGATGGCGAACCATGGTTTCATGATATCAAGGAGTACATCAGAATGGGGATATATCCAGTGCGAGCCACGGGGGATCAAAAGAGAACAATTCGATGGTTGGCAAGTGGATTTTTCTTAAGTGGAGGAGTTTTGTACAAAAGAACTCCAGACCTTGGATTGTTAAGATGCATAGATGCTAGACAAGCTATGCCTATCATATCCGAAGTACATTCGGGTGTCTGCGGACCACATATGAGCGGATATGTGCTGGCAAAGAAAATTCTCCGAGCATGTTATTATTGGCTCACCATGGAGCGCGATTGAATCAGTTTTGTGCACAAATGGCATCAATGCTAAGTATGTGGAGATTTAATTCATTTTCCGCCATCCGAGTTACACACAATATCCGCACCATGGCCCTTCGTTGCTTGGGGTATGGATGTCATTGGACCAATTGAGCCAGCAGCATCCAATGGGCACAGATTTATTCTGGTAACCATTTATTATTTCACCAAGTGGGTTGAGGCCAAAACTTTCAAATCGGTGACCAAGAAAGCAGTGGTCGATTTTGTTCACTCAAATATCATATGTCGATCCGGAATCCCAAATGTGACAATCAAAGATAATGGTGCTAATCTTAACAGTAATTTGATGGAAGAGGTATGTCAACAGTTTAAGATTACACATCGCAATTATACCCCTTATCGTCCCAAGGTGAATGGAGCAGTCGAGGCAGCCAACAAAAATATAAAGAAGATACTTTGGAAAATGGTAGAAGGTTCCAGGCAATGGAATGAAAAATTACCATTTGCGTTGCTGGGTTATCGCACTACTATCCGTACTTCGGTAGGTGCAACTCCTTATTTGTTGGTATATGGCACTGAAGCAGTAATACCTGCAGAAGTTGAAATCTCTTCCGTTCGGATTGTCGCTGAGATTGATGATGTTGAATGGGTCAAAACCCGTTTGGAGCAGTTGAACTTGATTGATGAAAAAAGATTGGCAGCAGTGTGTCATGGCCAGTTGTATCAAAAGAGAATGGCAAGAGCATACAACAAAAAGGTGCGTCCCTGGAAGTTTGAAGTGGTCCAGTAAGTGCTGAAACGTATCCTTCCACGTCAGGCTGAAGCAAAAGGCAAGTTCGCACCGAATTGGCAAGGGCCATTCATTGTGACCAGAGTACTGTCCAATGGTGCTTTATGTTTAACAGATATCGAAGGAAAATGCACAGACATGGCTATCAATTCTAATGTAGTCAAGATATATTATGTATGATTTCTTTGGTATATTTGTTGATTGTTTGTATTTGGCATTGTTTCGAAGATTGGAATGACGAAGGAAATTTGTTCCGCTATCTAAACACTTTACCTTTTGTTTCCTCTTTTTGAGCCTTACTTATTTCTTTCATACCCTTCTTTTGGAATCAATAACGAAAATAGAGAGAAAAAAAGAAAAGAAGCGAAAAGAGAAAGTACAAGAAAACAAAGAAATTCAGGTATAAACTACGTTTGACCTGATTCCTGTTAAGGATACGTAGGTAGCCTCATGGCTCGGTCATAGTAAAATAAAAGTCAAAAGATTCCCAAGTAAGAAACTAGGGCAAAATTTGTGATGTAATAAGAAATGTGATTCCAAAAGTTGTAGTTCTAACCCATTTTGAAGTTGTTTTGAGCCCGTTTTATACCCTTTTCTTTCCACACATATCCAAGAACCCACATTGTTGTCCAAAGAAAGACCTCCCGATTAGTCTTCGAGAGATGCAAAGTCAAGCAATGTAAAGAGAATTAATATCAGGGGCAACACTCCGGTTTAAGCAAGAGAATTCAAATAATGAGAGAGTCTTATTGGTGAAAACTCTCATGCGCACCATGAGACGATGAAAGCCGAGAGAAAATAAAAATGAGAGAGTCTTATTGGTGAAAACCTTCGCGGGCACCATAAGGCGACAAGGAATTGAGGAACAAACAAATGAGAGAGGTTTGTCGGTGAAAACCCTTTAGGGCACTGCAAGTCTAACAAGGTCTGTAAGTTGGCAGAAAGAAAATGGGGTTGGCACAAAGTAAAACAATTGGAAAAGAGATTGGTTAAATAGACTGGGTTGATTAATCCAAAATGCATACCATGATCATTTGTGCCGGTGAATCCACTCAGATAAGTTTCTTTTCCTATCTCCAACTGTCATCCAAATTTGGATTTTCTTCTTTATTCTAAATTCTCAAAATCGTTGCATTTCAGTGTTGTTAATTTTACTCCTCTAAAGCTCTTCCAAGATTAGCTTTGTTCCAACAAATAAGAAGGAATGTCAAAGTGTACTACCAGATTCAAAATTGCACAAAACAAAATATGGCTATGACATGCTGGACATAGTATGATGAAAAATGGGACATAGGGTGTAAGCAAAGGTTAAATCGGTGGAATGGTTCAGTAATGTCATGGGAGATGTATGGTTACGAATAAAAAGGTCAAAAGTGAAAAACAACAGTTGGGGATCCTACAGTTAAGGATCAGTCAGAAGGTCAAAACAATTCTCGACCAGTTCAAGGTAGTCGGTCGAAGCAAAGCATGACAAAGAAAAAGCCATCCCCCGCAAGAATGCCACAACTAACCACCACGTTTTAAACTGACAAGGTTTTTCTTTGATTTGAAACAGGGGCAAAGATGGCATTTGTTTCAGGAAGCACTTGGTAAGGAAAAATCAAGTACCATGCAGGTTTGATCGTAGAATCCTCAGGACCCTCCTGGAAAATGGGACTTAGTTTAAGATCTAAAATAATCATGAATAGCAGAATTTGGCATAAATGCACCCCAAAGGATTATAAGTGGAGCTTCGAAGTTTGCGTGTTTGAGATACACTTTGGACATTACCCCAGAGGCCTCGGATTTTAAAGTAATTTAGAGAGACTCTCATAGCCTCTATCTCTCGGGTTGGCCAACAGAGGGACCGAAAGAACCTGTTTCCGCTTTATTTCCTCAAGAAAGAAGAAACACCATTTTTTTCCACCTTTTTACCCTTTTAGAACAAAGATTCTGACTTCTCTTCTTTCCCAGCCTGGTGGTTATGATTTTCTGCTTCCTCAATTTTTTCCCCAAGAAGAAATACCATCTTTTTCACCTTTTCCTCGATTTAATTGGAATTTTTCAGGACCCTCTTGGATAATGGGAGTTAGCTTTAATTCTAAATATTCATGAGCACAATATCTAGCATAAGCCCTACTTTGTGAAAATATAAGTTGGTTTGAATTTTTCATTTTTTAAGACAAGACTCAATTCGAAACTTCAGGACCCTCATGGAAAATGGGACCTAGGTTAAAATCCAAAACAAACATAAGTAATGAATATAGGACAAATGTGCACCAAAAGGGATATAAGTTGGCTTCAAAGTTTGCATAAGAGTTTTCAGGACCCACCTGAATAATGGGACGTAACTTTAAGCATTCCACTAGATAAGTAAGTGTTGTTATAAGAGAGTACAATTTAGTCGTAAAATTGTCACTCTTAAGATAAAACTTGATTTTTTGATTGTCAGGACCCTCTTGGATAATGGGAAATAGTTTAAAACTGGTTTGGATAACAAGATTTAGCATAAGACATACCTTCAGTAGATATAATTTAGCTTTAAAATTGTCGTTTAATTAAGATTTGTTAGGACCCTCCTGTATAATGGGGAGTAGTTTAAGACCTTCTTAGATAACAAGATTTAGCGGAAGTCATACCTTCAAAAGATATAACTTAGATTTAAAATTGTCATTTAGTTCAGAGTTGTTAGGACCCCCTCCCCCCGGATAATAGGACCTAGCTTTCAAATTCTTAGTAATATTTGGTAATATGGTTCAGTTTAACACTCACAGATGCACCCAACTACCAAACTGGGGCAGAAAATTTTCTTTTGTTTTGTCTATTTTTGTTGAAGTCAGGTGCCCATCTGAAGAACTTGGAGAACAACACGGATGTTAAAGATAAGAGTGTGACCAAGTACTAGCAATCAGGCGTCCACCTGAAGAACAAGGAAAAACAGTTGAAATATCAGCAATCAGGCGTCCACTTGGAGAAAAACGAACAACAGTTGAAGTATCAACAATCAGTCATCCACCTGGAGAACAAGGAACAACAATTGAAGTATCAGCAATCAGGCGTCCACCTGGAGAACAAGGAACAATAGTTGAAATATCAGCAATCAGGTGTCCAGCTGGAGAACAAGGAATAACAGTTGAAGTATCAGCAATCAGGCGTCCACATGGAGAACAAGGAACAACAGTTGAAGTATCAGCAATTAGGCGTCCACCTGGAGAACAAGGAAAAGCAGTTGAAGATTCAGTAATCAGGCATCCACCTGGAGAACAAGGAACAACAGTTCAAGTTTCAGCAATCCGACGCCCACTTGGAGAGCCAAGGAGAGCCCACCTAGAGAACAAGGGAATACATTTCAAGTTTCAGCAGTCAGGAGCCCGCCCGAAGAACAAGGGAATGCAATTCAAGCTTCAGCAATCAAGCGCCCACCTGGAGAGCAAGAGAACACACTTCAAGTTTCGGCTATCAGGCGCCCACCTGGAGAGAAAGGGAATACAATTCAAATTTCAAATAATCATGAGCCCGCCCGGAGAACAGAGGAAAGGAAACAATAGTCAAAGGAAGACATTTAAAAGGTTCAGCAATCTGATACCCGCATGAAGAAAAAGGGGAAAGCATTTCAAAAAATACCATTCAAGTCACCCATAAAGGAACTTCTGAAGAAAATACAAGTGAACAAGGCAACAATAGTCACAAGACCAAGTTTGAAAATAAATCTTTGTAAAACATAGATTATAGCTTAGTCTAGCTTCTTCATTTTGTCATGGTGTAATAAGGATGTCAGTAAGCAGTATCAGCAGCAGTAGCAGTAACAGTAAAACCACAGCTTCATGGTAGTCCCAACTACCGAAAATTCCCGAACTACGTTGACCCGATTCCTTTATAGCCAAGGATATGTAGGAAACCTTTGAAGCAGAGGTTCGGTCAAATTCTTTCGAAAAAAAAAATGCTTCCTACGGAGTCTTCAAACCGGAAAAAATCGCTCGTATCCGCTCACTTTATCTTTGCACGAAAACTATTCATGTTTTTGGGCAAAGAGGGGCAGCTGTGAGCACGTGATTTTTGCCTCACACGAATTACTCCAAAAGAATTCCCAAAATTAGGTATTTTCTCTAATTATTTGCTAAAATTAGGAATTACTGTGCAATTTGCCTAAGTATTTGCATATTTAATTTTACTAATGCATTGGAAATACAAAAAATATAGCATCTGCATTTAGAATTTAGTTTTACATTTTTAGATTAATTAAGTAAATTGTTGTTTTACAAAAATAAAAAATCCCAAAAAATAACGGTTTGCATTTTTAGTGTTTAATGTCAAATTTTACGATTTTCTTTTAATTTGGTATTTAATTATTTGTGATAAGTATTATTTAAAGTTAATTAGTATTTTTAAAGTTAATTCGGGTTTTTATAATTTAATTTAGGATTTTAGTTTTAATTTTGAAAAATAGTTTGGAACGGAAAAGAATTAAATAAAAGAGAAGGAAATAAAAATCAGGCCAAATTAAATATTAATTCAAGAGGCCCAAATCAAATTACCCCAAAACCCGTCCGGTCCAGGCGCAAAAACATGCCCCATACCCGGTCCAAACTTCCAGTCTCTGAGACCATCGAAACGACGTAGTATAGGGACAGAACTACATCGTTTCGATTTCAACAGATCTCAACCGTCCATTCATCTACATCCAACGACTAGAACTTCGCCCCATTTCCTATTACCCGACTCCGACCAGCATTCCCCGTGCCCAACCCAACCTAAGTCAACTAAAACGACCTCGTTTCCTTTAATTATTTAATCAGAGTCGTTGGATTCCAATCATCCAATGGTCCTAATTAAATCAACGAGTTGATATACCTAAACCCCAAAACACCCTTACCCCCTCAGAACCCGCCTTCTCTTCAGAGACCCACCTCACACCGCTACTGACCGCCCGCCGGAAATCACCCACGGCGGCGAACGGTGGCCAACCAGCCCCAAATTTACACCGTAGAACCCCCTCACTCCCTTCTTCCCAAATCTGTAACTCGTTACCTTCGAACATCCCTGGAGCCCTTCGAATATCGATTCGAATGGATGAACCATAGCGCCGCCCTAACTTTCTCCGGTGGCGGCGCCTCTTCCAATCGACCTCGAACTAACACCCCATAACCTCCATAACCCCCTCATGACCAATATAGATTAGTTTCTCTCGGATGTATCCAGAAATCTTCGAATATCGAATCTGAATTCGAGCCTTAGAACCCTAAAGTCTGACCAGCTCATGAAAGGTCATTTTGCTAGATTTCTTGGCTTATTCAAGCATGTTTCATCACAAAGTAATGACGCTCGTTTGATATTATTTTAGGTTGATTTTGATATTATTTTAGGTTGATTCAGAGTGTCAATTCCAAGTTCGAGCCTGGCCGGTGAGTTCTTTCATAGTTTATGTTTATTCTCATTAGTATTATTCTATTGTTCGTCTTTCCCCATCTCTTTTTCTTTTCTCTGGTCGATTTCAATTGAAAACTCAACCAGTCTTCTGATATAAACTATTTTCTGTTCGTTGTTTTGTTTTTCAGAATGTTTGGTGAATTTGTTCTTGGTTTCATAAGTTTGTATGGTCAGTATGTTTAGAATTTGGAAATCATATCGTGTTTAATAATTTAGTCAGTTAAATTAAGGATTAGCTTGAGTTTGGTTAAATGTGTATAATAATCGACTGATTAATGTAAGTTTAATTCAAGTGTTTACCTACTTAAGAAGTTTCTAGTGGATGGTAGGGTTAGGATTGCACTAATTGAGTGGATAATTGAGTGGACAATTGAGTGGTTGATTAAAGAAATGAAAAATTGAATTGATAGTGGTAAATGCACTAAGTTGAATGCCTATATATAGATACTAAGTTCATACAAAAGGGAGGGGACTGAGTGTTGAATACTTTGAAAAGGTGTGAGGTGAAAAGAAGAGAGATAAAAATCCAGAGAGAAAAGAAACAGAGGAGATTGAAGAGAAATAATCTGAAAAATTAAAAGGATGTACTGTTTTTACTGTTTCATTGATCATTTGTACATTTTTGTTACTTTTCAATCTCTGAAAGATTATTTAAATCATCTGGGTTTAAAAATAGTTTGAGCTGGGTTTGTGAAAGTTTGGTTTGATGTGTTGAAGTTCACTGTTTGATCAAACTTTTCTGGACTTGCTACATATAAATTTTCTGTTCAAATTGGTTCTGTTGGTTGCTGAGTTTCTACTGTTGTGCTGCTTGGTTACTGATATTCATTTGCTTTCCTACATTTTATATTGCAGTTACATGTTCCTAGATTTATCTCACATGAGGTTTTGATATTGAAATGAAATGAAATCCGGAGTTCCAAATGTGGCTTCTACACATTCAAATCTATTAGTTTAGTTTCATTTTGTTTAGTTAATTGACATGTTGTATGCTCACATGGGAGCTATTTAGTCAACTTGCCTCTGTTGAAGTTAGTATAGCCTTTGCGATAATTATACTTGCTTCTGAAGTTCTTGTTGTTATAGTTGGTTTTGGACTGTTGAGGCAAGGAACTTGATAAAAATATTGACCCTTAGCTAAGTGTTGTGATTAAACCATGTTAGCTAAGGATATGGTATTTTGGAACTGTCAAGGTAATGCAACAACATACTTCTTCAAACACCTGAGGTTTAGCTCTAATTTTGGTTGAAATAGGTGCTCTTGTTTGTAGGTGAATTTGTATTAGAACAGCTATTATGATAATTATAAGTTATAGGTGAAAGTAAATGATGTATATTCTATTATGTTTAAAGTATTTTGGTATATTGTTAAATGCAGAATTGGTTGACGTGTGAGGTTCCATCATGTATTCATGATAAATATAATTTGGTTTTTCTATCAGTTTGTTTTAACATTCCTACAAATCAGTTTTCTTTTTATTGTTCCCCATTTAGGTAATCAAAAATTCAAAGACGGGACTGTTGGTATTAATTGAAGAGCATCTTAAATTAGCATAATAATTTTGGGATCCAATTTCTATAGTTGGATTAATTTGAGCTCGCAGGGACTCGATCTAGGATCCACACGTTAACATCTCCTCTTACCTTGTTCGATTTGGGTTTAATTTCGTCCCAAAACCTTGAAATCATTTGGAAATAGACAACAACAGTTCTTGCTATCATGTGTTCTTCATGGGATCAATAATTAATTCTAAAGGGCTATGTGCAGTCTTGAGTTCTCGCAGGGGTTCTATTTTGAGTCCCAGCACTACAGGTGCCTACATTTTTAATGTTCGGTTGCATGTGTAATTTAGTTTAAGTCATCAAAAATCATTGATTCAGTAGCACGCGCAATAAGCAATTGGGCTCCTTTTTGGGCCTAGGTTTGAAAGATGATTGGACTTTTAATTATTTGTTCTTATAGCGTAAGTTCAAACTTGGCATAAAATGCTTTTTGAATTCCTTGAGTTTTATTAATTAGCTTGACTTTTTGGAGATGTGCTATAGTGGATAACATAAATAGTTCATGGCCCTTCTAAATATAATTATTTTTAAAAAAAAATTAGAATTGAGGTGTGCCATGCCAAACAAAAATGACAATTGCATGGCCCTCATTTAATTAATCTTGTTTTGATCCTTAGAATTCGAGGCGTGCCACCTAGTTGAATTTCCATGGCCCTCACACAGTTGCTAATGCGTAGTTGCTTTAGGCGCGCTATTTAATAATTTACCTTCCTAAACTTAGGTGCGCATTTATGTGACCCAAATCCAAATCTCAGCGTTAGCTGAAATATGTTGCGAACTGCGGGTGTATTTATGTGACGTGGTTTGAAACATATTTTAAATGGCGTTGCAATCTTCCTTTAATTAATGAAATAAAAACAGTTTAAAGTAAAAATACACATAGGTTTATAATGGTTTTAAAATCAGATAATTGAACCATTGATAACAGTTTAGTGACCGTGCTAGAAGCACGGAACTCGGGAATGCCTAACACTTTCTCTCGGGTTAACAGCATTCCTTACCCGGATTTCTGGTTCGCAGACTGTTAAATAGATTCATTCTTTTCCTCGATTTGGGATTTTAACCGATGACTTGGGACACCATAAACTATCCCAAATGACGACTCTGAATTTTAATAAATATCATCCCGTTTTGATTGTCACTTAAATTGGAAAAAACTCTCTTACACCCTCGGGGGTGTAGGTAAAAAGGAGGGGTGACACAGACGTTGAGGGCGCATTGTAAGGTAGCTCGAGTGGTGTTAAAAATGGGGGTGGATCCATGGAGAGAGAGGATTTTGTTGAGAAAGGGCTGTCGGGGGACTCGTAATCGCCTGGGTGTAACCCTTGGGGAGCCGTTGAGGCTGCCAGTTCGGCAATAGATTAGGATCTTTGTTGTTTTTTCCTGTCGATCTCCCGGTTCGTATATAGTACTTTCATTTTGGCATATGTATAAAGAGAATCATGCGGCTTTGTTTCCCTTATTCCCCTTTTTGCCCTGAATTCAGCAAGAATTGGCGAAAGGACCTTACACCCGCGATATGGCACTGTGGCTTGTTTAGGCCGGCTCGGGAGTTGTCACGTGCCTAGTCGATGCGACCTTTAGTGTAAACTGCCATTTAGAGCTCTTACACTTTTGCTCAACTGTTTTGTGTTGAGACCCAAAAATATTATGACAGACTACCATCCCACCATCCTGAATTTATGTGGTGTTTCTCCATACCATTCCTCCTCAAAAGCTCCATAAACCAGTAGTAATACACGCAATCCAACAGCAACACAAAACAGTCCACAAAACAGTCCGCTACAAGTGAATATCTCAAACTCAAGGCTTCCGATCACCGTCCCGTGTGTTCTTACAATTATAGAATGAATTTTCACACATACCCAGCAGAAAAAATAGATGAAAGAGAGCAGTAAACTTACCTTATTTTTTTAATAACTCAGCTCCTATCTTGGTTCTTCAAACTCAAGGTTTTTCCTCCAACTAGAACTTGAAAAGGAGAGAAATTCAATTAGGGTTTGTGTTCAATTTTTGGGAGGATGTTTGCAGAGGTTAAGGTTTGGTAATTGTGCACTCTTATTGGTGTATTATATGAACAAAATAGGCCTTTAAAATGTCTCTTTGGATACCCGAACTGGCCCATTTTAGGACTCTCATTTAAGCAAGTAGGTGACACACCTACTTGTCACCTAGCAGTCTATGCAGTCTCACAAAAACTCATATATCTCTCAACTCAAATATCATATTGACAAACGTTTTAATGCGTTAGAAAATAGGCTTGTATATATTCAATTTGATGGGTGGAACACCCCGTAACTCTAAGTATATTGGGAGAAAATCGCAGTAAAATTTGACTAAAATTTCTGTAAAACCTATGAACATAACTTGTGATGACTTTCATCGAATTTTGTTCCACAACTCAGTTAACTTCAAAACATAACACACGGCTATCATACGACTAACATAACTTATAACATAACCTCCTTATAGTGTTAAACACCCCAGTGTAACCCTAAAAGTACATGTTATAACATTCCCAACTTGTCGACTTTTGACGAAACAATATTTTCTTCAAATCCTTAGCTTCTAACCCTTCCAACCCTCTTTGTACTTGTTATTCGTGATCTTCAATATATGTAACATCCGAGGTAATATGATGTCGCGACCCAGATTTCTCACCCTCAAGAGTCGTGATGGCGCCTACTCGTGAAAGCTAGGCAAGCCGAGTGTTATAGATTCATTACCCTTTTTACTTAGCCTTTTTAACAGTTCAATATAATAGGTAATCAACAAAGGAATAATTAAAAATAACCAGAAATGCGGAAGACGAAAACCTAATAGTTTAACCAAACACTGATACATGAATTTGAAATACAACTCTACCCAGAATTTGGTGTCACAACGTCACGGACTATCTACGAATACTACAAACAGAGGTCTGAAAGATAGATACAAAGTTGTCTCTGAAATACATAAAAGAAACATAATGAAAAGATAGAAGGAGATACCAAGGCCTGTGGATGCCTGCAAGACTACCTCGGGTTGCCCGATGGACTGAAGGCAGCAACCTCACTGTGGTTCAAATGCTGCAACACCGGGATCTACACATAGTGCAGAGTGTAGTATCAGCACAACCGACCCCATGTGCTTGTAAGTGCCTAGCTTAACCTCGGCAAAGTAGTGACGAGGCTAGGACTAGACTACCAAATAAATCTGTGTAGTTAAATCATATACAGTGGAAAAGTAAAGGCAGATATTTATAGTTAAAGATAGGAGGGGGAAAGCATGCTGGGGGGAGTATCAGGTAACAACAGAATACTATTAGAGGAATGTAAAGAAAAACCATAATTCAATTGCTAACAAGAACAAGGAAATCAAACACAATATTCACTTTCATTCTTTCTTGTTACGGTGTGCAACCCGATCTCAAATCATATAATACCCTTGCGACATGTAACCCGATCCCAAAACATATAATACCGTTGCAGCGTGCAACCCGATCCCAAATCATATAATACCATTGCGGCGTGTAACCCGATCCCAAATCATATAATACCGTTGCAGCGTGCAACCATATTCCAAATCATATAATACCATTGTGGCGTGCAACCCGATCCCAAATCATATAATACCGTTGTGGTGAGCAACTCGATCCCAAATCATATAATACTGTTGCGGCGTGCAACCCGATCCCATAAATAACTCAACATCAATCATAAAAGAATCCCGGCAAGGGAACAAGGGTATAACAACAACATCCCGGCAAGGAGACAATAACATAAACAATAACATCCCGGCAAGGGAATCAACAATGATAATCATCATATTAAGCTTGAATAAATCACAACGGAGTCACAACAATTACAATACGAGACTCACGGGCATGCTTGACACTGATGTATATATACTCATCACCATGCTTATACGTCATACTCGGCAGTTAAAACATAGAAAATAAGACACGACTCCTAATCCCTCAAGCTAAAGTTAGACCAAACACTTACCTCAATGCCACGAACACAATTCAAGCCTCAACTATTGCTTTACCTCTTATTTCCACCACCAATTCGCTTGTATCTAGCCACAATTTACATAACAATATCAATAAATACTATATGAATCAATTCTAACGCATGAAAATAGGTTTTCCAATGATTTCCCCAAAAAGTCAAAAAATCAATCCCGGACCCACATGGTCGAAACCCGAGGTTCGAACCAAAATCCGATTACCCATTCACCCACGAACTCAAATATATAATTTGTTTTGAAATCGGACTTCAAATTGAGGTCCAAATCCCCAAAATTCAAATATCCTAAGTTCTATCCAAAGCACTCAATTTCCCCCATGAAAACCCTTGATTTTGAAATGAAATTATGTAAAAAGATGGATTAAATTGAAAGAAATGAGTTAGAAATGACTTACTAATGATTTAGAGGAGTAGTTGCCTTTGAAAAAACCGCCCAAAGATGTTTTAGGTTTGAGAGAGTTTGAAAAATGAGAAATTTTCGGCTAAGTTATGATTTAGCAGGTCGCAGACGTCACAATTGCGACCAGGGTTCGCAATTGCGAACCCCTTTGGAACCTGCTATCTTCCCAAATGCGAAGAATCTGTCGCATTTGTGACCAATGAAGAATCCGGTCACCTTCGCATTTGCGAAAGGGGGGCTTCGCAATTCCCACCCTAGGTTCGCATTTGCGAAAAGAGCCTGCCCAGGCTGCGACCCTGGGGTCGCATTTACCAAGCTTGTCCACTTCATTGCGAAGCCTGATCTCACAATTACGAGATCAGAGGCCTGGGCAAAAATACCAGATACCAGCATTTGCTCCTAAGTCCAATTTCACTCTATGGCCTATCCAAAACCCACCCGAGCCTTTGGGGCTCCAAACCAAACATGCACGTAAGTCTAAAAACATCCTACCGACTTGCTCGTGCGATCAAATCATCGAATTAACATCAACAACTATGAATTGAACCTCATATTTATGAAATCACTCAAGAACATCAAAATTACGATCTTCTCAACCACAGGTCATTTTTATACCAAACCAATTCCGATCTTTACCAAATTTCACAGATTCAACTTATTTATTATTTCAAGCTTGTATCGGGCTCCGGAACCAAGATACGGGCCCGATAACATCAATAATTACATCAATTCACTTCAAAAACCTTTATATTTTTCAAGAAAATAATTTTCTTTAAAAATTCATTCCTCGGGTTTGGGACCTCGGAATTCTGTTTCGGGCATACGCCCAAGTCCGAAATTTTACTACGGACTCGACGAGACCGTCGGATCACGGGTCTGGGTCCGTTTACAAAGAATGTTGACCAAAGTCAACTTTATTCAATTTTAAAAGCCAATTTCTTTATTTCACTTCATTTTCACATAAAAGCTTTTCGGAAATGCTCCCGGACTGCGCACACAAATCGAGGTGAGACAAAAAAGAGGGTTTTAAGGCCTCGAAACATAGAATTTACTTTCAATACAAGTGATAACCTTTTGGGTCATCACATTCTCCACCTCTAAAATAATTATTCATCCTCGAACGGACATAAGAAAAGTACCTGAGTAGGAGAAAAGATGGGGATATCGTCTTCGCATATCTGACTTAGACTCCCAGGTCGTTGTCTCAACAGACTGACCTCTCCACTGAGCACGAACAGAGGGGAAACTCTTCGATCTCAACTGACGATCCTGCCAATCTAGAATAGCTACCAGCTCCTCCTCATAGGACAAGTCCTTGTCCAACTGGACAGTGCTGAAGTCTAACACGTGGGATGGATCGCCGTGATACTTCCGAAGCATGGACACATGAAATACTGGATGCGCAGTTAATAAACCCGGCGGTAATGCAAGTCTGTAAGCCACCTTTCCCACTCGATCAAGAATCTCAAATGGGCCAATGAATCTAGGGCTAAGCTTGCCCTTCTTTCCAAATCTCATCACGCCCTTCATAGGCGACACCCGAAGCAACACCTGCTCGCTGACCATGGATGCCACAACACGAACCTTATGCTCGGCATAACTCATTTTCCTAGACTGAGCTATATGAAGCCTATCCTAAATGATCCTGACCTTGTCCAAGGCATCCTGTACTAGATCTGTACCCAACAACCGAGCCTCTCTCGGCTCAAACCATCCAACCGGCGATCGACATTGGCTACCATATAAAGCCTCATAAGGAGCCATCTGGATTCTCGACTGATAACTGTTGTTGTAGGCAAACTCCGCTAAAGGTAAATATTGGTCCCACGAGCCTCCAAAGTCAATAACACAAGCTCGTAGCATATCCTCCAAAATCTGAATAGTATGCTCGAACTACCCGTCCGTCTAAGGATGAAATGTTGTGCTCAACTCGACTCGTGTGCCCAACTCACACTGAACTTCCCTCCAAAAATGCGAGGTAAACTACGTATGTCGGTCAGAAATGATAGAAATGGGCACACCATAAAGACGAACAATCTCTCGGATATAGATCTCAGCTAACCTCTCATAAGAATAGGAGACTACCACAGGAATGAAATGTGCTGACTTGGTCAGCCTATCACAAATAACACACACTGCATTGAACTTCCTCTAAGTCCATGGAAGTCCAACAACAAAGTCCATAGTGATACGCTCCCACTTCCACTTGGGAAGCTCAATCCTCGAGAAACAAACCACTAGGTCTCTGATGTTCGTACTTTACCTGCTGACAATTCAAACATCGAGCCACATATGCAACAATATCCTTCTTCATCATCCTCCACCAATAATGCTACCGCAAATCCTAATACATCTTAGAGGCGCCCGGATGAATAGGGTACCGGGAACTATGGGCCTCTTCTAGAATCAACTCTCGAAGTCCATCTACATTAGGTGCACAAATACGACCTTGCATCCTCAAAACTCCATCATCCCCAACTGTGACCTGCTTGACACCACCATGCCGCACCATGTCCTTTAGGACACACAAATGGGGATCATCATACTGCCAATCTCAAATATGCTCCAATAATGAAGAACGAGCCATTGTGCAAGCTAACACATGGCTAGGCTTAGAGACATTCAACCTCACGAACTGATTGGCCAAAGCCTGAACATCCAAAGCAAGCAATCTCTCACAAACCGAAATATATGCAAGACTGGCCATACTGGCTGACTTCCTACTTAAAGAATCAGCCACTACATTGGCCTTCCCCGGATGGTATAAGATGGTGATATCGTAGTCTTTCAATAGCTCTAACCACCTTCTCTACCTCAAATTTAGCTCCTTCTACTTGAACAAGTATTGTAAATTCTTGTGATCCGTGAACACCTCACATGACTTGTCGCATAAATAGTGCCTCCAAATCTTCAGCGCATGAACAATGGTTGCTAACTCCAATTCATGAACTGGATAATTCTTCTCATGAATCTTCAACTATCGCGAAGTAAAAGCAATGACCTTGCCATCCTGCATCAACATCGCACCAAGTCCAATACGAGATGCGTCACAATAAACTATATATGGCCCTGAACCTATGGGCAAAACCAATACCGGCGCTGTAGTCAAAGTTGTCTTGAGCTTCTGAAAGATCACCTCACACTTGTCCGACCACCTGAACTGGGCACCCTTCTGTGTCAACCTGGTCATCGGGGCTGCAATAGATGAAAACCCCTCCACAAACTGAAGGTAATAGCCCGCCAAACCCAAGAAACTCCGGATCTCTGTAGCTGATGTGGGTCTAGGCCAGTCCTTGACTGCCTCTATTTTCTTCGGATCCACCTAAATACCCTCTGCTAATACAACATAACCCAAGAAAGCAATTGATCCCATTCAAAACTCACACTTCAAAACTTAGCATACAACTGACTATCTCTCAAAGTCTGAAGAACAACTCTCAGATGCTGCTCATGCTCCTCCCGACTGTGGGAATAAATTAAAATACCATCAATGAATACTATCACGAACCAATCCAAGTAAGGCTTGAACACTCAATTCATCAAATCCATAAAAGTTGCTGGGGCATTTGTCAACCCAAATGACATCACCAAGGACTCATAATGCCCATACCGAGTGCGGAAAGCTGTCTTAGGCAGATGCCCTAATCCTTAACTGATGGTAGCTAGATCTCAAGTGAATCTTCGAGAATACCTTGGCTCCCTGAAACTGATCAAACAAATCATCAATCCTCGACAATGGATATTTATTCTTGATTGTAACCTTTTTCAACTGTCGGTAATCTATACATATCCTCATAGACCCATCCTTCTTCTTCACAAATAACACCGGTGCACCCCAGGGCGAGACACTAGGTCTAATAAAGCCTTTATCAAGCAAGTCTTGCAGCTGCTCCTTCAGTTCTTTCAACTCTGGTGGGGCCATACGATATGGCAGAATAGAAATGGGCTGAGTGCCCGGAGCCAAATCAATGCAGAAGTCAATATCCCTGTCGGGTAGCATCTCAGGCAGGACTGAAGGGAACACCTTAGGAAACTCACGAACAATAGGCACAGAATCCATAGAAGGAACCTCATCACTAGAATCACTAACATATGCCAAATAGGCCAAACACCCCATCCCGACCATACGTTGAGCCTTCATATATGAGATAACACTATGGGTAAAATTACCAAGAGTCCCTCTCTACTCTAAATGAGGAATCCTCGGCAAGGCTAAGGTCACAGTCTTGGCATGATAGTCCAAGATAGCATGGTAAGGTGATAACCAATCCATCCGCAATATGACGTCAAAATCCACCATATCCAATAGTAACAAGTCTACTCGGGTATCGAGAACCTCAATCACAACTATACAAGAATGATGAACACGATCTACCATAATAGAACCACCCACCGGTGTAGACACATAAACAGGAGCACTCAAAGAATCACTAGGCATGATCAAATAGTGTGCAAAATAAGATTACATATAGGAGTATGTAGACCTTGGATCAAATAGTACTGAAGCATCCTTACTAAAACCAAAATAGTAACTGTGATAACTGCATCAGAAGCCTCAGCCTCAGGCCTAACTAGAAGAGCATAACATCGGGGTTGGGCCCTACCACTCTGAACTACATCCCTGGGACGACCTCATGCTAGTTGGCCTCCACCTCTAATGGCCTGAGCTCCACCTCTAACACCTCTACCTCCACCTCTAGCACTCCTACCTCCACCTCTAGCTAGCTGGGCAGGCGGTGGAACACTCAATGCCTGAACCATGGCACAGGAACCCTGGTGCTGAGAACTGCTCGGTGCTCGAGGGAAAATCTAACAATATGCCTCGTGTTTCCACAAGTAAAACAAGCCCTCGGCTGCTGTAACTAACGACCCTGGAAACTCTAGAGTGGAGGTGCACTGATAGGAGCTAGTGATGCACTATAAGACTGCTGATCAGAATACTATCACTACAATAAATGTGATATTTAGCTACAAAACTTTTAGCCACGACACAAAATTCGTCACTAATTATTCACTTTTCGTGACGAAAATTATGTTTCGTGTTTAGATACATAATCCGCATAGTTTTAGTGACGAAACATAAAATTTCGTAGCAAAAGTTTTGTCCACTAAAGTTTCCCACCAAAAAATAACTTGGCGCCATTATTTAATAGCATTAGCCACGAATTTTATATAATTGGTGACATATTATTTTGTCACTAATGATGTATCCAATTTGTGACAAATCATAATTTGTCTTAAAATTGGTAAAACTTTGGACACAAAAAAATTTCGTCACAAAAAATGTATTATTACAATAGTGACAAAATAAAATTTGTAGTTAAACATGGTAAACTTTAGCTACAAAAGTTTCTAATTTATTATGACATTAGTTTTTGTCACTAATAGTGCAAACAATTAGTGACAATTATTTAATTGTCTCTGTTTAACGTACAGTTTAGTCACAACAAAATTTTTGTCACGAAAAATATGATTTTTAAATGGCTACGACTTGAATTTTGTAGTTGAATAGTACAATTATTGGCGACAAAAAAAGATTCATAGTAAAAAAACTAAAAGATATAGTTTTGTTCATATATGATACAAAAAGTTACTTTAGGACTAATTAACCTTATGACTGAAGCACCCATCTTAAAAAATTATCAAGTTCGAGAAACTTGAATCCCATTTATAAAGTTCTATTATGAAGTCTATATGACCTACAAATGAAAGAAATAAAATTAAAACCATACTCATTTTGATTCAATTGCCATATCTAACTTTAGAAAATATAAAACCAAAAAACCATATTAAAATTTAGTAGAACCCAAGGAACACTTGCTGCTACAAAATTTCATATTGTTTAGATAGGAACAATCTATATATGGACTTATATCTATAACATAATCCGAGCATATGGAGTCCAACATAATACCTCAACTGTCAAATAACTAGTTAATTGGGCCACGCTTCGCGCAGTCAAATATCTTTATTTTATATTTATTTGATTCAAAAGAATTTAGATTTTTATAATGGCAAAAATAAAAAATATATTATATAATGCCAGATGTAACATAAGAAAACATATGAAAAATCAAACAGAAAATCATATCAAAATAAATAAATAAAGCATTCACTACTTCTTTAGATTTCATAATTACAGAGTTTTCGAAGAACACTTCTTTTTAATTTGAGAGGTGAAGTTAAATGCTCATTTTATAGAAAAAAACTTATCATGGAATGTTATGTTTGTTAATATAGATCTAATTATTTTTTTTATTGGAAATTAGAATAAGATGTTAAGTCGATTGTAGACTTACAGTGGAAGTCTTCCGTAAAATAAAAAGGTAGAGTGTAGTTGCTAATCTGGTCATTTTTTAAGTAATTGTGTTTCCTTTTAAGTCTAAGAGACCAAAAAAATTAAGGGAAGAGCAATATGGCAACCATCTGTTCATAACGCTTAAAGCATTAAGCGGGTAATTTATTTACTCTTTCACTATTCGGAGTTCATGTGATAGACACTAATAAAGTTAACATTTAAGAGAAAACAAAAGGAGAATCTGCTTTAGAAATTTAAAGTAGAATAAACAGAGGACAAAGAGACCTACACAGGCGGATATTACCTCAAGACATCTATAACAACAACAACAACAACAACAATAACAACGACCCAGTGAAATCTCACTAGTGGGGTCTGGGGAGAGTAGTGTGTACGCATACCTTAACCCTACCTCGAAGGAATAGAGAGGTCTGAGGTTCCTAGTAATTATTAGTAAAAAGAATTACCAGAAAACAGGAATATCCAATTGGTTGTACTAAAGGATCAATTTATAAACATCTCGTTGAAAACTACAATCCTTTTTTGGCAAAAAACAAAGGTAGAGGTCATATCGACTGCAGTAGCTGTGCTCATTAGGATCATGACTGGCTTGAAGACTTTCAAGCAGCTGGAATCATCTAGTTATTTACGTTGTTGTACCATCATGCACCCAAAGATGAACAGGTGGTGTTATATACCATGAGAAGGTTGTAGTGGTCCCTGAACAATGTGCAGCAGAAAGCTCAGCAGAAAATCGATCTGTTCGTCTGGACAAAATTCCATCACTGACCAGGTTCAACTAAAGCAGGGGTAATTTGTCTTTGAAATCTTAAGAGCCTGATAAGATGGTGCTCTTGAGCAGATATGTGGTGGGAAGGGGTATATAGACATGTCAACCGTTGATGCCGATACTTCTTCAAAGATTAGTGAGGTTGGAATTGCATGTGGGAATATTAATTCTTGACTTGTTTTACACTAGAGCTGAAGCAGTGTACTATCAGAATCAAGTTTATGATGAATACTGCACATATTAGAACAGCAAAGAATTAGTATGTTGAAGTGAAATACTAATAGTGAATGATTACAGGCCATTACATCAAAGGGTGGTTGTCTTGTTGAAGCTCCAGTTTCAAGGAGCAAAAAGCCAGCTGAAGATGGCCAACTAGTAATTCTAGCAGCTGGGGACAAGGTAATATATATACTATTATTTAGCTGTTTAATGGAACAACACTCTTATTATCTTTGGTTTGCTGCACAACATGGAGCTTGTGAAAAGCAACAAGCCTTGGATTCTTATTAGACTTGGAGGCCTTGAATATGTGTTCCTTGAAGTAATTGAGTTCTGCTATGCTCTCCTTAATGTCATCCATAGCTCTATGCTTGCTTTCCTTTTTAGGAGCCTTTTTGCTATTGGAAACCAACGAACACACAATGCCTTGACACTGCTGACATCAACTAGTACATGTGAAAAAAGACTAGCCAGATTTGGCATGTATTTCTTCAAAAATTGAAAATCCACGTAGACTGAATTTCCTGCTAGTAATGGTGTATATGTGCCAATGTTTCTCTTGACAAATTCAATAACCTGTTTCTCAGCTTCTTCTTCAGTGACCATACTCTTAAGCAATTTGTCAAGACATCTATATATGGCCTAATTATTTAAAACCTCTCATTCGCCCTATCGCCAACATAATATATTAAAAAAAGATGCATACCCAGCATTTGTGTAATTCCTTGCACACGCTGCTTATAAAAGTGCACCTTGCCAGTATTTTTTGGCTTCCCTAAGCATCTAAACTTGGTTTGACAACTAGGACAGAGAAAAGAGAGCACAACTCTATAAAATCAATAATTCATTGATAACCATAAACACCATCTATAAAGCAGATGTGCAGCAGAACAAATTCTTAAAATGGACTGACCTTGGCGTTCTCCAAGTGTCTTATAGCTTCTTCCTGAGAAGAAGAATTCATAAACAATTGTATGCAACAAAGCCCAGCTGCCACATGATCCTTCCTTGTCACCTCATCATCATCATGCAATCTAAAAATACACAGGACGGAGACATGACATTAGTATATACAGAAAATGGAAGCAAATCGACTAGGCAGCCTATCAGAGAATATGATCAAATTCTGGAGTGAAGCCTGTGGAAAAACAGAAAGATTGAGCTTCTTGAAGTTTACCAAAGCACCTAAACTAAGAAACCAGGTAATAAAGTTAACATTTAAGAGAAAACAAAAGGAGAATCAGCTTTAGAAATTTAATAAAGTTAAATAAACAGAGGACAGAGAGACCTACACAGGCGGATATTACCTCAAGACTTCTATAAATGGCCTAATTATTTAAAACCTCTCATTCGCCTTATCGCCAACATAATATATTAAAAAAAGATGCATACCCAGCAGGTTACTGACCTTACTATTATGAGGTTACATCATAAAAACCAATGTCGTCGTCATCATCATCTGTGATATCGACTTCATCGTCATTAGTACTATTATTACCTTCATTCCCCTCATTCTCCTCATGATCACTGATGTACTCTACCATTGTGTCATCCTCTTCGTCAGAATTTTCTTCGTCATAACCAACTTCATGTTCTGTTTGAGCCTCCAATTCAATTACAGATGCATCTAGGGTAACCGAATCAACATCATCTCTATGTAGTTGACTCAACATATTATCCGTATCATTGACAATTGAATTACTTTCAAGTGAAACATCTTGATATACTTCATCATTTGTTTCGCCATTTCCTGTCTCTGAATTTTGCATCTCTGGCACATCATATAAGTGTCTATCTTGAAATTTTAGGACAATTCGCCAATTTTCTCCCAATTTCGGATCATCAATATAAAATACTTTCCTTGCTTGAGTAGCTAGTACAAAAGAATCATGTTCATACCAAAATCTATTAACATTGATGCTCGTAAGATTTTTATCTTTTTGCATCCCTGTCTTCTTGCGAAGATCAAACCACTTGCATTTAAATAGCAGAACTGGATTGCCATTAAGATACTCTAACTCAATCATGTCAGTTATAATACCATAAAAATCAATCACCTCATTTTCGTGATAGCCTTCAACAACTAGACCGCAATTTTGACTTTTACGTAGTTCATCGCGTCTTTGAATATGGTACCTAACACCATTTACAGTACACCCATTATATGTTATTCCACGTACATCAGGTCATATTGCCAAAGGATATAACTGATTGATAGACACAGACTTTTCCTTATTATATAATTGCATAATCTACAATGAAAAAATTATTACTTTTAATTAGTAAAGAGGAAAACAAATTAGAATTTAAACACATTAAGATGATTCTTATCTTAAAAAGTTACTTACTTTCCTTTTGAACCATAAAGGAAATTGTTCTCTATGTTTCTCTTCTATATTCGCAACAACTTGCTTCATCAACTCTTCTTTATGCTCCCTGCAAAATAAATTACTTATAAATTATTTAAAACAGAAAAATAACAATAGAGAGAAAAATAACATACCGAAGAAAAGGTTCTACTTCTTCGCAATTATTCAACACATACCACCGAGCCATATCGAAATCATTCTTTGGTATGGTATCATAGTTTCCATCTCCAAATGGTCTAACACTCTTTGAGAATATGTCCAGAACAACTTCATCTTTGTTACTAGATCCATCATCATTTCGATCTTCAAGATTAAATCTAGTTTCGATCCCAGTAAGATACATAGAGCAAAATGTCAAACATTCATCAATAAGATAGCCTTCTGCAATAGAACCTTCTGGTCGTGCCTTGTTTCGCACATAACGCTTAAGCTTGCACAAAAATCTTTCAATTTTGTACATCCAACGATATTGTACTGGTCCCCCATACATAGCCTCTCGTGGTAAATGCACAGCCAAATGTACCATAACATCAAAGAAAGCAGGTGGAAAGATCATCTCAAGCTTACACAATATTAAAATTATGTCCTTTTCTAGTTGTTCTAAGTCATCTTTTCTCAAAGTCTTGCAACATAATCGTTGAAAGAAATCGCCTAACTCAATCAATGCTGAAGAGACATATTTGCAAGCATGGATAGAAATGTATCCTAATCCCAAACCTTGCAGCTGGTTTCTAGCATCATAATATGACTTAGGAAGTGTCTCACCATTTGGCAGTGCCTCCCGTAGTAACTCTAGCAACATATCAAATGACTTATTACTCCAATGATTGTACACTTTCAAGTGTAGCAACTTCACAAGGAATGAAAGCTTTGAGAATTTCTGACATCCCGGGTATAATTCATGTTCAGCTTCTTCCAACAATTTGTCAACCTTTTTGGCTTCCTTCTCACTCATATTACCATATATATTATTACCAGTTGTTGTCTCCTCCGAAAAATTGGTAAATGATCTTCCACTGGCATCTTCTAACATAGCGTTAATTCCATCATTGTTGTCATGTTCTTCATCTTCATCTTCGTCTTCGTCTTCGTCTTCATCTTCGTCTTCGTTGTAAATTGCTTCATCTTTATCTCTCCTTTGTGATTGTTCCCCATGGTATATCCATTGCACGTAACTTCCCGTAATTCCTTTTATCAACAAGTGGTCATACACTACATCTTGTGTTTGAAAATCTATATTTAAACAGTCTTGGCATGGACATCGAACTTTAGAATTTCGATCAAAGTTTGACCGAACGAGTTGCATAAAAGATTGAACACCCTCAATATATTTTTTAGAGAACTTCCGTTCATGCATCCAACCTTTATCCATGATCAACTGCACAAACATATCGACAAAGCAAGCTAAGTCAGCCATGCAGTTATAATTGAGTTTTAATTAAGCAAAAGAGAAATGCATTTATTATCTTTCAACATGTCATAAAACTTCTGCTGAGAGAATTGGCCACACAATTCCGTTTGATCCAAACTGTTCCTTCATGTCTAGAATAGCTAATAGAACTGTTAGTTAGCTAATTACATTGGATTAGCATTAGTAATAAATAGTTAGCTAAATAAATTGAGCCTGTGTATATACACCATTGTATAGCACTTGGGAGTATCAATCAATGAACGAAATCCTATTTCTCACTTCTCTCTGTTCCATTCCCTCTTCTTCTCTCTATTCTCTAATCCCCCTTTCCCCTTCTAATGCTTTTCTTAGTGAAGGCAGTCCCTCGTTCCAGTGATATTTGCTTGTCCACTGATTTCTTAAAATTTAATGCAACATATGACTTCCTAATTTATCGTTTTCCTCTGAATCCCAGCCCAAGTTAAGTAAATAAGTACCCATCTATCCACATACAAAAAATCAAACTTCAATTCATTCTTATGACAAATCAATTCATAAATCAAAACTCAGTATTCGGATGTTAAGAATTAAATAGAGAGGAGAAGGCAGCGATAGAAATAAAAGAGGAGAATTTACCAGAGTGGTCTGATAGCGAACAAGGGGATTACCAAGAGCAACGAGATGCAGCGTCAGGAGAGGGCTGCAGCGACAATTCTTTTTTTTTCTTATAAAAAGGACGGACGAGGGGAGATGTTGAGGACTTGCGGTAACAATTCCTTGTTTGACAAAAAGAGTGACCAACAGATTTTTTTATAAAAATAGAAGAAAAAATGTAATCCATAACCCAAGCAGATTGGAACTCCAATTAAAGTTTATGGTATCAAAGTTTGTAGAAGAAAAATTAATCAATTATGCTCAACTTGCTCATATGCGGAAAAGTGAACAAAAATATATATTTGTATATTTTCATTCATGCTATATTTACACAATACTTGAGGTGTTCATTGTTCAATCTGATTCAATTTTTTACCTAAAAAGCAACTAAATCAACAAAGTTAATTTTTTGTTAATTTTTATTTGGTCTTTTAATTTTCCCTATGATAATAGGCTAGATTCGTGTAATTTGGCGACTGTTTATGCCCCAGCTTAATTATGTTTCACTGTTATTTTATATGAGTGTTCAATCACGTTTTATATGGTGATTAATTGAATGGGCCCTTGATTAATCGTGTCTAATTACCTGATATTGCTTGAGAAAGAATATTAGGTTAGACTGCTATTGAACAACACCACTTTTAGATAATTGAAGAGATTCATTACTTGAACTAAAGGTGAGTTTAGAGATAACGAAACTTTGGTGGGATAATTTAGAGCTACACATATTGCCAGCTAGAGTAGTTCGAGAAAATGCTCTAGTAAATTATCGTAGTTGATCGAGAGAAAATTACGATAACTCATAGCTCTTAAACCTCATAAAGTAGTACGGCGAGATTATAGCAAAAGAGTTAAAACCTAAACTAGAAATTGAGGAAATCAATGCCCTAAACCTTTTTACCCTTGAATTATCTTTAATTTAGCATATTGTTGTTTTTAATATCATTTGAAATAGTTAAACAAAAACCCAAGTTGATTGATAAAAATCTTGCATCTGGAAATTGGTTGAGTTGAAAATAGCATTGTCAAGAGTTGTAATAGATAGGTTAGTTCCATGAGGATTCGACTCCGGAATTAAAAAACGGATTATATTTGCAACGACCGCTTTGTCTTTAGAAGGCATAGTTGGCCGTGATCACTCTATTTCACATGTTATTCTAATTTAATCAATTCAAGTTATTACAGTAAAGAAATACATTTATTTGTGAGTAGATATTTTCGGTAGAATAAAGTATCTATAATTTTTCTTTTTACAAGTACAAATAATGCAATAGTGTTAAAGTTAATATGAGATAAAAATTAATCATACTTAATTTTTAGATAAATAAAAAATAATAGTTTCTTAAATACTATTATCAAACTACACATTTTACCTCCCTAACATAAAATAATTAATAAGATTCATCAATACTGTAATTTAAATTAGTATTCCTTCAAGATTAAATACATAATTACTTTCAAATTTGACATAGAACTTAAGACATGAAGATTAGCGGCGGGCGTTCTGGCAGTTTGGATTGGATATGAAATTTTCGTTTTGGTTTTCGGATTGAAGAAATGACAATCCAACTCCAATCCATATAAACTCGGATCGGATCGGATTTTTTAAGTTCAGCAAATCGATACCCGACTGGTCGCTTTGAGCTTTAGCGCATCGTTCGGCAGTTTGAGGCCATGAACATCTTCAGTTCAGGTACTATGACTTGTGCACATGGTCGTAATTCGAATTCGGGAAGTTTGAAGTCGATTTGGAAAGAGAATTCTCATTTCAGAAGCTTTAAGTTGGAAGAATTGTCTAAGTTGTGATTTTTGAATAAACGACCTCGGAATCGAGATTTGAAGGTTCCAACAGGCCTTCGTATGATGATTTTGGCTTTGGGCGAATGTCCGGATTGGGTTTTGGATGACTCGGGTACACGTTGTTTTCGTATTCATACTACGTTCGAGAGTGAACAACTCAACCTAATATACGTCAATGATTTATATTAGAGAAGAACTCTAATTGCTTCTGCGATCCCTCTCATAGCTGCCAACATCCGCTTCTGCGCTGCCAACATCGCACCTGCGGTGTCGCAGGTGCGTTCCACTACTCCACTCCTGTGATGAACGCCCAACACTGCCCAGCCCCCTTTCCAGTCACTTCTGCGATGAGTTTCACGCTTCTGCAATGTCGCTTCTGCCCAAATGTTGTTCAGAACAGCAGAAAAATTAGCAGCTTCAATGTCCAAAATTAACTCCGCTAACCTTCCAAAATCCACCCGAGGCCCTCAGGACTTTAACCAAGTATGACAACATGTCCTAAAATATAATACGAACTTAGTCGAGGCTTTAAACCACATCAAACCACGCTGAAATTACGAATCACGCATCGAATCGAATTATGAGTTTTCAAATCTTCCAACTTCTATATTTTGCGCTGAAATATATCAAATCAATCCGGAATGACTTCAAATTTTGCACGCGAGTTATAAATGATGTACCATAGTTGTTCCTATTTTCGGAATCGAAATCCGTCCTCATTATCAAATTTCCACCCTCGGTCGAATTTTCCAAAAAAAAATTCTATTTTCCAACTTTCGCCAAAATGTGTCGAATTGTCCTAACTCTTACGGACTTCCAAATCCGGACACACGCCTAAAGCGAAAATTACCATACGAAGCTATTGACATCATCAAAACTCCATTCCGAGGTCGTTGCTCAAAAGTCAACTCTCCGTTCAACTCTTTCCATTTAAGTTTCAAAATGAGAATTTTTCTTTAAATTTAATTTCGAATCTTTTGAAAACCAAACTCGATGGCACACACAAGTCATAATACATATTACAAAGTTGCTCGGGACCTTAGGTTGCTGAACGGGGCGTTAATTCTTACGACATATTGGGTCATTACATCTTCACCGTAATCATCCAAATACATTATTCAATTAATGAAATCATTATCAACCAAATGCACAGAGACATTAATATGGCCGATAAGAAGTAGTAATAATAAAACCATGTCCAACTAGAAAGTATTCTTATTAGGGATGTATATCAGTCGGTTCAGTTCGGTTGTGAATGTTATTGGCTCGATATATCGGTTATCGGTTTATAAATATGCTAAACTGATAATCGAACTGATAAGATAGTGATTATCGGATATCGATTAATCAGTTGTCGATCATTACAATTTACCCGATAAGATAACTTAATTTAGAGGAAAAAGTATAGTGTACAACACTAATTAATCTTATAACCTTGATTCCTTCACTTATGTTCTAAAGAGTGAACAAAAGTTTTGTGGACATTTGGGGACCAATCAGCAGAATATACTGAACACTAGGAATATTAGAGGATCATAATTACAACAGTTGCTTTCCTACAAAGAACTAAGAATATACTGAACACTAGGAATATTAGAGGATCATAATTACAACAGTTGCTTTCCTACAAAGAACTAAGAGGTTTTGTCAAGTCTACTTATCCAAACAGAGTAGAAACAACACAAATAGTAGCCAAGAGCGCAAAAAATAATTTGTAATGTAAAATTTTATATAGTTATAATTTCTAAATAGGTATTTATATAATCAATCTGGTTCGACTTTTACGATTAATTTTTGCTTAAAACCAAATAATTAAATTTTATATGTTCTTAAAACTAAAAATCAAAATCAAATCAAATAAAGAATGTTGATTTTTTTTTCCAGTTTTGGTTCAATTTCTCGTGAACACAAAGATAGTTAAATCAATTCTTGAAATAAATCTTTTGAATATTGTATTACTGTAGTACATATTTGATATAGCTTATTTATAACATAAAGTCATCCAAAATTGGGATATGTACTAAAATAAAGTTTCATTTTAGTATTATTTTCACAAGGTAAAGTTTCTTTTTACTATTTTTTTTACATAAGTTGGTTGTACATTTGTAGTATTATATGTATATAAGTTGGCTGTATATACTATTTTTACATAAGTTGGCTGATATTTTAGAATTAGTGGGAGAGAGAGATAAAGTTAGGGTTAGAAGAAAATTCAGGGTAAAGCACTTCTCCACTCCCTTCCTTGGCATAACTCTTCAACCTCCTCCATACCCACCAAGCTCGTCCATACCCACCAAATAGAATTCCACAACATTGTAAATTGGAGAAAGAAACCGTCTTTTGGCGCTGGTTTTTGGGATTTTTGGCTCCAAACGAATGTCAGGATAACCACTATATATATATATGAGAAAAATGACTGGAAAAAATACATTGCAAAGTGAAGCAAAATTTCTGAACAGGTATGTATCATTTCACCTACTCTTTGTTTGAATAAGATTCAATAGATTGTAATTGCCACAATCATATATCAAATTATTAATTCATTAATTATTTGTGGCATAGACATTGATATGCTTTTATTTTGTCTCATATGATCAATCTAGATGAGAATAAATCAATTAGAAGATTTTGAAACAGAAACTCTTTAATTTACTGTGTATATTTAGAGTTTTTAGTTTACTGTGTATATTTATAGTTTTGCATGGTGTACTGAAGGGGAAATATTAGATATTATCATAGTAGGCATCTATTTTGTGTATATATTGACGTTTTCTGTCTGGTTTTGAGGGAAGAGTGGATGGATTGTGGAAATATGGTATTAAAGCTTCTGTTTGAATCAAATCATGCTTCTTGGTGGCCCTTGGGAATTTGTTTGATCGGATAATGGCACTTTAAATTTAGATGAACTGAAACAAAGTGTTTTAAGGTGAATATTTTGTAGGGTAATTTATATTTTTGTTGAAACCAGTAAACATTCCTTCACTAGGCTCAATCTTTGTCAGACACACAGCTTCTTTTAAATCTGCTGCATGTATAACTTATAAGATCTTTGGTATAAGTTTTTGAAAAAAATTAATATTATGGAAAAATAAAGGAGCTGTTGATAGTTCCCATACTATTTTTAGTTTTGATATGTCTTTATAATTTTGATATCGCTGCCCAAGTAAGTCTAGTGCCTCTTCTCTTGCTTTTTCTTGCCAGTCAGTGTGCCTAGAAGAAAAATAGTCCATGAGAGCAATGTCTGTGTTGTTTCTTGTTCAGCATTCATCAATTATTTCTTCAAATATGAGCTTCTCTCTTCCAGCAGTATCATGATTAGCTTTCAAAAGCATTCCAAGATAATCTGTTGTAATGTTGTCCATATTGCTTACCATTGCACACACTCTTTTCTTGATTATCTCTGTGAAAAGTTGCTGAATTTTTCTTTCAACTTTCACCATTGAAAAACTTTCATTTATACGATATACGTTTTTGAAAACATAGTTGATGTGCCTTCAAATTAGAAAAATTTCTACATAAATAGATCTTTGGTATGTTATACTAATTACTTAACTCGGCTAGTGATGCTTCAATAGTTCAATAAATTTTAGGAGAAGAAGATAGTAAATTCGTATTAGGAAATGATGTGCATCAGGCTTTCCAGATTGATGATTTATGTTCTTTTTGAGTTTTTCTTTAGTTATTTCTAACTTTTGGTTTGTTAAACTAATAGATTTTACATCTAATGAATATACTAAAATTATATAGTATTTTTGGTAGAATTCTACAAATCAATGGCATCAGGCGGACGTGTCTCTAGACAAACCACAATTACAGGTGCTTCTACTCAAGCAAGCCGATTATCTGATCCATCAAATAGTAATAATCCTACTCCTAATACAGGTAATACGTACCTTTTATTATATTGACTAGGAGTGTATCTATTAATTATTGTTTGTTCTCCTTTTTAATTTGATGCTTATTGCTCATTGTTGTCAGTGTACTATTTTTTGTTGTTTATTCTTATGGATCCTTTTTTTTGGCTTGTTATGTGCATTCCATATTGTTTTTCTATATGCAACTAGTATATCCTGCACTTTCTAATTCAGAGTTTTGGTAGTACTATTTTTATTGAAACCTTTGCTGTAAAATTGAAGTAATTTCTTATTGTCAGGTCAATTATATTGCAATTCGAAGGTATATTGGGGATTTTCATTTATGTGGAAGTCATTATCTGATAAATTACATTGCACCCATTCTTTCTTGTTGGTTTTAGCAAATACTAAGAGTAGCCAAGAACTTCACACCTATTGCTATATTATTTTTGAGTTTATCTTTATAAAACAAACAGATTGTGTTTAAAAGAGGGGATGTAAACAAAGTTTCTGATTGTCGCCCAATAAGAAGTTTCAACAAATTCTTACTTTCCTCAACTGGAAAGAAATAACAATCTTTATATTCCAGCATCTAGGATTCTTTTGTGTTTAAGTTGGAACCAAATATATTAATATTTGAAACATTCATTAATGTTAAACTTGAAACAGTAGAGTTTTCATTTGTAGCATGACAATTAATTACTAATATATATACATGGTTACCATTTAAGAATTTTAGCAAGTATTTTGAACTGATTTTTACTTTTTAAAATCAGATGATTCAACTAGAATCAGGAAAGGTCGTGGAAGGACAATGGGAAAAGGTCTTGAGAAAATGAAGAAGTTTATAGGGAGAAAGATGGTTATAGACATTCCAGTTGGTAAAGGAAGGCCAGTTAAGGCAATTCCATCAGCAAAGCTATCAAATGAGTTAGGAATTATTGCTCGCAACTTTCTTTCGCTTCCAAACAAGTGGAAGGAACTCACAAGAGATGATAGGGCTGCAGCATTAATTAGATGCCATGTAAGGATTCTATATTTTGGTAAATTTTATTACATTATAAATATGTTAGTTTTTAATCTTTTACCAGCAAAGGAAATTTTGATTGTTTTGTGAGTGTCTTCAAAACTTCTCATTTTGCAGGAGAAGTTTGAAATTAACTTGGACGAGCATTACACCAAAGATAGTTGTGAGGATATTCTGAAAAATAGAAGCCGACAATGAAGGTACAAATTAAAAAAGCTATTTGAAAGTGCAAGCTCCGAGGAAGAGGCTCGTAAAATTGAAGTGCCAGAGTTGACCCCGGAAAATTGGAACAGGCTCTGTGACATGTGGGCGAATCCAGAGCATAAGGTAATTTCTATTCATATTTGTCTCGTTATATCTTTTTCTGGCAAACAACATTCACGATTTCTCAACCTTTTTCTTTAAGTAATTAAGAATACGTACAAACAAAATGTACAGAAGATATTTTCAGAAAATATTTTTCTCTACTTTGTAGCTGCAACATTCATTCATGGATGATATGGCTTACATTGATATGAGTAGACCCTTACAGAAGATACAAATAAGAGTAGAAAATAAACTGGAAGTAAAAAAGAAAAAAAAGGATTCTTTAAATGCCTCTGAAAATTGCAACCTTTGAGAAGAGCTTGACGTGGTTCTTTAGTTTATGTCCACTCTTTTATGCTAACATCTGAGAACTTATAGTGCGTAATGATAATAAGCTTTAGCATCATATTTGTTTCATTATAATTTTATTTACTTATATTTATATATTCTTTGTAGAGACGATGCGAGATAAACAAGGTTAATCGAACAAAGCTGAAAACTAATCATTTCATGGGGTCAAGAGCTTTTGTAGCTGCTCGTGCTGAAATAGTAAGTTATACTATTTTTATTTTTTGGAACTTTTCCAATCTCTATGCTTGGTAGGCGAAGACTGAAATCTCAAGGGACATTTTTAATATTCAAAATGGTGAAAAAAAGAAAAGAACTTGCACATACTTTTAAGTATTGCTATTTTTCATTCATAATTCAAATCAAGTTAGTTTCTTGTTGTTGTTGTGCAAGTTTTTTTATTGCAATTGTTGAGTATTCTAGAGCTTGTTTGGCCTATTTATTGCTGTCGAGGCTCTGTTTGTGACTCGTTATTGGATTTCTAGTTTTCTTATATGGCATTTCGTGAACCGGTTAGCTTCTTTTGCTTTGTTGATATCTGGTTTCCTCTTGTGAGGATCATCTGCCGTGTTGGCTCTGAACTCCATATTTGCACTAGGATCAATCACTGCTTTAACCACCTGTTTCCATGTTAATGTAGTTTATGAGTGTTTTGATAACATAACTTAGCACTTAAAACTAGACATATAACTTGGTTAAATATTAGACATTTCATGCTCTTAAGTAGTAAATTACTAGAACTTGACTGTTAAGCTCTTATTATGTTTTGGTGTAAACTGGAACTTGTAAATGATGCTGAAATCTTGTTAGATCTCATTTCCTAATTTACAGCCCCAACGTTAGTGCTGATACTCAATAAAACTTACCTTTTCTAAGAAAAAAGAAGTAGAAAACTTGATTCTCATCAGACATTCCATCAACTATACTTTTATATTTTAAGATTAATGTATCCATTGATTTTAGTTAATATCTTATCTCTTCTCATACGGAAGGCATATCTTCTATGTAAAGCAGTTATTTTTATTTTATTTATGTTTGAGTTGTTCGAACTCGGAAAGCATTCTGTGTCAGTTCTTCCTCTTCCTTTGTATTTGCTTTTTTTTTTGCTTGAGTTCTATGATCCCTGCCTACATTAGAAAGTCAGATGTGTGGGATGAGAATTGCTAAAATGGGAGAAACTTATCATTTGTATAAAAAATAGAGAACCTGCTTAATGTGTAGTACTTGACTCTTTGAAACTAACCTTGCCTCATATGTGTAAATATTTTCACAACCAGACACCAAACCTATTCATAAATAAGAAGTTTTTATCTGTTTGTATATGTTATGCAGTCATCTAGATATCATGCCCTCCAGTTGCCCATGTAAGAAAGTCGCGCTTCTATTAAAGTCAACAATGATCTGAATCACTGCTCTTTTTCCTTCTTTGTCTGGTTTAAGTTGTCGACAATATGAAATGAACTAGAGAGGCTGCATTTAGGATGTTTGATTGAACTCTTTTTGTATTAAGAATAACTTAGATAGTTAGATGCGTGTTTAGGGTCTTTGGTGGAGTTACATATTCGACTTTGGATCAATGTTTGGACCACGGGAATATGAGAAAGGGTCCCAAGGATCAAGGGGAGTCTGTTGTGAAACATTGAAGCCTATTTAGTTATTTCTAAGTTTGAGATGTAATTTATAGTGAACAAAGTCATGGTGAATTGGTAATTGAGAGGTGGGGACGTTTCTGTGCAACTTGTTTCTTTCGTTTCTCTTTACTTTTCTTTAAATCTTTGTCATCATGCTTTAGTTAAACTTTTAATTATCAAATATTAGTATCACATCTAGGACCTTAATAACAAGGAAAACCAGTTCTATGTCTGCGTCATGTATTCTATAACAACTGTTAGTAGTAGTATTTTAAGGCTCTTAAAATATATTGAGCTTTCTGATATAAAACCTTTATTTGTTTCCTTTCTCTGAGTTTATTTTTGTATAAAAGGGCAGTCAACATATAAAAATTCTGTCTTGTTGTTAGTTGGGAAGCCATAACTACTCTTCATTAGTTGTCTAATGTTACTTGTCACATCAATTTCTGACTCTGCAATGTTCTGTCTTACAAAACTCTCAAAAATGGTTGCCTTGACAGGAGTTGGTATAGGTAAAAAGCTTTGATCTACATACATTCATTACCTTTTGTTGAACCTGTAATCTAATCATGTCAATGTGGTTGAGGTTCAATCACCCTAGGCATTCATTACTAAGATGATATTTTAGTAATATTTCATATTATTTTCATATTGTGTAGGGTGTGAAGGAACATGAAGGAGTAGAGCCAAATAGGATTGAGTTCTTCAAAAGTACCCATTACTCGAGTGAAAAAGGATGGTCATCTCCAGAGGCTGAGACTAACTACGTAAGTAATATTTTAGTAAAATGTCACATGTATTCATTCTATCTTATAATTAATTTAACTGATATAATATTTTTATGTAGAACAAAATGAGAGATTTGAGAGCTCGATCTGTTTCTGAAGAGAATCCAATGACTATTGATGAAATTGTTGATAATGTACTTGGTACAAGGTCGGGATATATTAAAGGTCTTGGTTATGGTCCAAAGCCTAATACAACTACAACAACAAAAAGAAGGACAACAGAATTAGAGGATGCTCTTAGGAGGGCAAAAGAGGATGCTGCTACTACCCAACATGGTTTACAAGAACGTTTGAATGTAACTGAAACTGAGGTAGCAAATCAGCAGATACAGATAAAAACATTAACTTCTGAGCTGGGTACTCTAAGGGCACGCCAAGAGGAAATATTAAACCAAATGAAGCGTCATTTTATTGGCTCATCACCATCAAGGTTAGAAGTACTACATCTTTAAATGATAAATTCAAGTATAATTCTTTTAGCATCTAAGTTCGAATGTTTTTTTAATGATACATTGAAGATTGAGCCCCACCAGATTATCAACTTTGGGTACACTAAACTTCACACTATTTAATTTTTTTCTCATTTTTATTTACTTGTATCACAATTTATTTATTTGTTTCACCAATTAAACTCTACGTCTAACAAGAAGTTGTAGTTTATACCAATTATATCTTATTTATACCATGATACCATAAAGTATTAACTTAAATCATAATTTTTTCTCTATCTTTTATACAGGTATATGGAGGAAACTATTGGATCAAGACTAATTGCAAGTGAAGTGTCACTGCATTCCTCCACTTCTCAGTCCTAGTTTAGGAGTAATATTTCTCAATTAGACTTACTTCCCAGTCCTAGTTTAGGAGTAATATTTCTCAATTAGACTTTTACGTTGGACATATTTACTTTAACTATGTTTCTTTTAATTTAAGGAGCTTTTATTTCAATATAGTTTTAATATTAGTTTTATGATCAATGGTGAATATTTTTGTTATTACCTCTGATTGTTTTTATTTTTATGTTATTACGTTGATTGTTTTATTATGTTATTTCAAATTCGTATTACGTCAATCTAAAACAAATACGAATATAAACGTCATCAAACATTTGTTATTAGTGACAAAAAAGTTCACTTTTATATAGTTTTTAGGAATATCACATTTTCGTTATTATACAAATTAAGTTCGTCATAAATTCACTATATTTAGTGACAAAATAATTTATGTCCCAAAATCATCTTTTTATTGACTACGAATCAATTTTGTATTATTTGACAATTGTAATTGTCACTAATTATGATAACTTATAGTGACAACTTTGTTTTGTCGATAAAAATATTCTTTTTAGTGACAAGATGGTAGTTTTAACTATAAAATTATAATTGTCACTAATTATATATTTAGGGACGAAATACTTTTTTGTAGATAAAAGGTAGTCTTTAATGACAAAATTACGGTTTTCAACTACGAAACACACATAGCTTTAGAGACATTTAACGTCGTCACTAATTAAACTAAATTTTAGAGACGAGGCAGTTTCGTCGACATTAATGCACTTTTTAGTGATGAAATCATACTATTAAGTACGATTTTTTGTACTTTTTATGACAAATAAATCCGTCATAAATATTGCGTATTTAGGGACGAAAAAGAATTTCGTATTTAATACTTCATTATTTGGCGACGAAACACAAAGTTGCCTTTATATGTTATTAGTGACAGTGTTTTAGAGACGAAAGATTGACAAAAAAAATTCGTCATAAAAAATCTTTGGTGACGAAAAGTGAATCATAGGTGACAAAATAATTCATCATTGATAATCAAATTTGTTGTAGTGTATATGTGAGAACCACGGCCAGCCGAGGCACTATGAGAAGCCTGTAGTGCCGAATGAAACAGCCTGGAAGGATGGCCCCTACCAAAAGAATCCCTGCCTCCAGATGAGGCACCACTGAACCTACCAGAATGACGAGGTCTCTTGTCAGACCCCTGACCAACCCCCCTGTGATAGAACCATCTCAACTCTCCTAGCCACATTGGCTGCATCCTAAAAGGAAATCTTGCTCCCTGTCTCCTTAGCCATCTGATGTCGAATAGGCTAAACAAGTCCCTCAATGAACCTCCTCACTCTCTCTCTCTCAGTGGGAACTATAAGAAGAGCATGGCGGGCCAAATCATTAAATCTGGTCTCGTACTGAGTAACAGTCATAGAACCCTGCTGGAGATGCTCAAACTTCCTCCAATAGTTCTCCCTCTGAGTGATAGGAAGAAACTTCTCCAGAAATAGCTGAGTAAACTGATCCCAAGTCAAAACTGGTGACCCAGCTAATCTCTCCACCAAGCCTTGGCGGATCTTAACAGACGAAAAGCAGTAAAGTCGACCCCATTGGTCTCCACTGTACCCATGTTCTTGAGAACCTCATGATAGTTGTCTAAATAATACTGGGGATCCTCAGAAGATGCATCGCTATAAGTGGTAGTGAAGAGCTTGGTAAACTTGTCCAACCTCCACAAAGCATCAGCAGACATAGCTGACCCATCACCAGTCTGCGCCACAACACCCGGCCGAACTACCCCAACTGGCTGGGTTGTTGTGTCTGAAACTGGGGAGACATCTACTCCGAAGTGCCAGTAGCAGAATTCTAGGCTCCTCCTCCAGCCTGAGAGATGGCTGGTGCTACAGGAAGAAAGCCTGCTTGGGCGACACTCTCCATAAGGCACACTAGAAGGACCAGAGCATCCTGAAGTACCGGGGTGGCAATGAACCCCTCTAGGACCTGAGCTGGTCTCGTTGGAACTGACTGGGCTGGAACCTCATCGTCAAACTAAACTTTAGGCTCCTCCACTGGTGCTTCTGCTCGAGCTCTAGGCTGAGCTCTACCTCTACCTCGGGCCCTAGCACGGCCTTTGCCTCTGCCCCTTACAGGAGCTGCTACCAGGGGCTCGAGCTACTAGTAAGCTGATGAAGCGATACGTGTTCTCACCATCTGTGAAAGAATAGAGTGAAAGTTCAATCAGCATTGAGAAATCAAGTCGCACGACAGGAAAGAATAAATGTGAAGTTTTTTTTTCCTAACTTGTAGCCTCTAGGATAAATACAAACTTCTCTATACCGATCCCTCAGACTCTACTAAGCTTGTCCGTGAACTGTGACACCTAAGAAAACTAGAGCTTTGATACCAACTTGTCACGACGCGGATTTCCCACCCTCGGGAGTCGTGATGGCACCTACTTGTGAAAGTTAGGCAAGCCGAGTATTATAGATTCATTGCCCCTTTTTACTTAGCCTTATTAACATTTTAATATAATAGGTAATCAACAATGGAATAATTAAAAATAACTAGAAATGCAGAAGACGAAAACTTAATAGTTGAACCAAACACTGATACATGAATCCGAAATACAACTCTACCCAGAATTTTGTGTCACAACGTCACGAACTATCTACGGATACTACAAACAGAGGTGTGAAAGATAGATACAAAGTTGTCTCTGAAATACATAAAATAAACAAAATGAAAAGATAGAAGGAGTCGCCAAGGCCTGCGGACGCCTGCAGGACTACCTCGAGTCGCCTGATGGACTGAAGGCAGCAACCTCACTATGGTCCAAAAGCTACAGCACCGGGATCTGCACACAGTGCAGAGTGTAGTATCAACACAACCGACCACATGTGCTGGTAAGTGCCTAGCCTAACCTCGGCGAAGTAGTGACGAGGCTAGGACCAAACTACAACATAAACTTGTGCAGCTAAATCATATACAGTGGAAAAATAAAGGCATATATTTACAGTTAAAGATTGGAGGGGGAAAGCATGTTGCGGGGAGTATCACGTAACAACATAATACAAATAGAGGAATGTAAAGAAAAACCATAATTCAATTGTCAACAAGAATAAGGAAATCAAACACAATATTCACTTTCATTATATCTTGTTGCGGCGTGCAACCCGATCCCAAATCATATAATACCGTTACGGCGTGCAACCCTATACCAAATCATATAATTCCGTTGCGGCATGCAACCTGATCCCAAATCATATAACACAATTGCGGCGTGCAACCCGATCTCATATCCAACTCATCATCAATCATAAAAGAATCCCGGCAAGGGAACAAGGGTATAACAACAACATCCTGGCAAGGGAGACAATACTATAAACAATAACATCCCGGCAAGGGAATCAACAATGATAATCATCATATTAAGCATGAATAAATCACAACGGCGTCACAACAATTACAATATGAGACTAAGGGGCATGCTTGACACCGACGTATAGATACTCTTCACCATGCCTATACGTCGTACTCAACAATTAACACATAGCAAATAAGACACGACTCCTAATGCCTCAGGCTAAGGTTAGACCAAACACTTACCTCAATGCCACGAAAACAATTCAAGCCTCAACTATTGCTTTACCTCTTCTTTCCACCGCCAATTTGCTTGTATCTAGCCACAATTTACTTAACGATATCAATAAATGCTAAATGAATCAATTCTATTGCATGAAAATAGGTTTTCTAATGATTTCACCAAAAAGTCAAAAATATCGACCCCGGGCCCACATGGTCAAAACCCGAAGGTAACATCACATTTGCGAAAGAGGGGCTTAGCAATTCCCACCCTGTGTTCGCATTTGCGAAAAGGGCCTGCCCATGCTTGGTTCACATTTGCGACCCTGGGGTCGCACTTACCAATCATGTCCACTTCGCAGTTGCGAAGCCTGATCTCGCAATTGCGAGATCATAGGGCTGGGCAAAAATACTAGATACCAGCACTTGCTCCTAAGTCAAATTTTACTCTGTGACCTATCCAAAACTCACCCAAGCCCTCGGGGCTCCAAACCAAACATGCACACAAGTCTAAAAACATCCTACGCACTTGCTCGTGTGATCAAATCATCGAATTAACATCAACAACTATGAATTGAACCTCAAATTCATGAAATCACTCAAGAACATCAAAATTACTATCTTCTCAACCACAGTTCCATTTTATACCAAACCAATTTCGATCTTTACCAAATTTCACAGATTCAACTTATTTATTATTTCAAACTTGTACTGGGCACCGGAACCAAGATACAGACCCGATAACATCAAGAATTACATCAATTCACTTCTATAAACCTTTATATTTTTCTAGAAAATAATTTTCTTTAAAAATTCATTCCTCGTGCTTGGGACCTCGGAATTTGATTCCGGGCATATGCCCAAGTCCCAAATTTTACTACGAACCCTACGAGACTGTCGGATCACGGGTCCGGGTCCGTTTACCAAGAATGTTGACCAAAGTCAACTTTATTCAATTTTAAAAGCAAATTTCCTTATTTTACTTAATTTACACATAAAAGCTTTTCGGAAACGTGCTCAGACTATGCACGCAAATCGAGGTGAAACAAAAATAGGTTTTTAAGGTCTCGGAACACAGAATTTACTTTGAAAATAAGTGATGACCTTTTGGGTCATCACATATGATAACTTACTTTATATACTTTCAAAGATGATCTCATTTTTGGTCTTACAGTAGTTTACTTACGATGCACTTATACGTACAAGAATATGGGGTGTAACAGCATTCCCCCCTTTGGACTATTCGTCCTCGAATGTTGGCTGAAGCGATTATCAGTCTCATAAACCATAGATGTTATAAATATTTTAATATTGTCCTTTCCATCTTGGCAACTATTATGTGAATAAATCCAAAGGCTAAGGCATTCCCCACTTTAGGACTCTTTCTATCGGTTGCGACCTTCTGTCATGGAGCCTGTACGACTTTGTCCTTGTATGTGCGCCTATGTGACTCTTCTATCCTTTTTCCTCCAGTTTTTATCCAATCTCTATGCCTCACTTTGGCAACACATACAGAACTTTGACAAGTTGTTCCTCCCAGTATATATAGGTGTACTAAAGTTCCTTGCTCGGTACTTTGTTAAACTTACTACTGTTTCTATATCTAGTTTTGTAGCTTTGTATATATATCCTTATAGATTTACTACATCTAGGTAGGTTATACTATAGCATAGAACTTACGTCGGTTTATTATCGGGATTTGCTACCTAACTCCAGGTTACTCTCTCACTGTTTATCCTATATGTATAAATCTAAGTCCTTTAGTTCTTCCTCATTACTGTTCATCTTAAGAATGACAGCCTAATCTCATCTCATACTTTGGAACTTTTTTTCGCCTATTGTTGATTCACCTTAATGTTGATCTATAATCTACCACTGATATCTTGAAACCTCTTACGTAATACATTACCACTAGGCTCACGTCTCACAGGGGAACATCTAAAGTTATTTTCCTTATCCACCTAAGGACGATACTACACTTCAATAACCATATTTCATCGCATCCCAACGTGATTCATATTATAGGGGTATTCTAATCTCATACAATTCATGAAATCCCTTTTCTTTGAATAATTACTCAATCAAAAGCCTAAATGTCATCCTCTTAACATTTATCGCAATTACACCCTTATTTTACTGCTAGGGCAGCACTCCTTCTATTCTAAATGATAATAGTCTTAAACTTCTCCGAGTTCATTCAAGGTGTACTGAGTTGTTTTTATTACTTACAGAAACCATCAGCTCTATTTGTACAATAGTACACGTATTTTCCGACTAGAGCCTGACTGTATAGACACAGTTCGTTCGACCGTTTGTCCTGATTCATTGCTTTCTTATAGGAACCCCATTTGGCATTCCATGACCTTTTCGAGCGGGTAGATTTCTGGGGGAATGCCCCTCACCGTTCAAAAGTTGTCTACAAGAGAAGTTTTGAGCATTTGCGGAGTTTTCCTTAGGCAGCCCGCAGACGTTGCCTTGTTAAAAACCTTGCCGGTAAAACTCTTCTTTTGGGACAAAAACTCGGTCGAAGGAAAAGAGTGCAACAGATGCGCTTTTGAAGCCTCAAGGTTTTCAGGCAGTGTTAGCATTATGACAGCTCTGGTCGAGTGCCTGCATAAGGGTTAGTTCTAAATTCGAAACGAAAAGGGAGATGGTTGTTCCTTGAAGTGGGATATGCTGGCGATGCCTCAGGATTGATTTGTTACAACTGCCTGAGGCGAAGATGCGATATGGGTTTTTACTTCATTTTGTCAAGTTCGATCGAGGGTGAGGCCCGATTTGCCCTTTGGTTTACTCGGGGGCGGAGGTACGAACATTAGTATCACATCGAGTATTGCAAACATTTCCCTCGCCGTGTGTTGCACCCCATAGACGGTTTTAAATCTATCCTTTGTTGGGAATTTTATCATCTAGTGAAGGGTGGATGGCACTGCTCTCATCTGGTGTATCCACGGCCGCCCGAATAAGGCGTTATATCTCATGTCTCCTTCGATGACATGGAATTTTGTGTCTTGGGTCGTGCCGGCCATGGTAACCAGAAGGGTGATTTCTCCTTTCATTGTTTCGCTTGCCATATTGAATTCGTTGAGGACCCGAGTGGCGGGCACAACTTGGTTGAGCAATCCGAGCTGCTCTATTACCCTCGACCTGACAATATTGGCCGAGCTACCTAGATCCACGAGTACACGCTTTATTTGAAAAGAACTTACAAGAAAGGAGATTACTAGTGCGTCGTTGTGGGGTTGAGACAGGGTCTCGGTGTCCTCTTTGCTGAACGTGAGGGCGTCTTCGGGGATATATCCCCGAGTCCGCTTTTCTCTGGTGATGGATATTTTTGTTATTCTCATTAAGGGCTCCTGCGGTGCATTGGCGCCCCCCATGATCATGTGGATGACGTGTTGCAGCTCGTTTATCTCGTTCTTCTTGGATGCCTCCCTTTTTCGGGACTGGTTTTAGGCTCGATCGCTAAAGAATTCCCGGAGATGTCCTTTGTTAAGCAGGCGAGCTACCTCTTCTCGTAGCTGATGACAATCCTTGGTCCTGTGGCTGTGCGTGTTGTGAACCTTGCATACTAAGTTGTAATTCCTTTGCGAAGGATCTGACTGTATAGGTTTGGGCCACTTGGCATCTCTGATTTTACTGATAACAAATACGATGTCTGACATATCGACGTTGAAGTTGTATTCTGATAGGTGGGGAGCACCCGTTGGCACTACATTTCAATCGAACCTAGTCCTGTTGATGAGACCTCAAGGGTCCTACCCCTGATCCATTCTTCGATCATTGCGGGGTAGGTTGTGCCTCGGAGCGTTCCTCCTATCTTTGAGGTATGGCTGATACCTTTCTTTGTTTGGTTTCGGTTCCTTTTCTAGGAGCCTGCTTGGGTATACTGAACCTGAAGGGGCTCCCAACTAGTCATCCTCGGCCCTAATCTTCGACTGGTACCATTTGTTGACGTCTGACCAGGTCATGGCTGGATACTCGATCAAGTTCTGTTTCAGCTGTTTTGAAGCCACCGAGCTTCGTTCGTTCAGGCCTTGGGTGAAGGCCTGTACTGCCCAGTCATCGGATATCGGTAGTAGCTCCATCCGTTCCATCTGAAAGTGAGACACGAATTCCCGCAGTATCTTGTTTTCTCTTTGCTTGATTTTGAAGATGTAGGACTTCCTTGTCGCTACCTTGATAGCTCTAGAATGTGCCATTACGAAGGAGTCCGCTAGCATGGAGAATGAATCTATGGAATTAGGAGCTAAGTTGTGATACCACATCATGGCCCCCTTCGAGAGTGTTTCCTCGAATTTTTTCAGCAATACGGACTCGATCTCGTCATTCTTTATATTGTTTCCTTTTACCGCCATGTGTACGCAGTAACGTGTTCATTAGGGTTAGTGGTCCCGTTATACTTAGGGAGTTCCGGCATTCTGAACTTCTTTGGAATGGGCTTCGGGGTCACCTCCTTGGGAAACGACCTTTGTATGAACTTCTTCGAATCCACGCCCTTGAGGACCGGGGGCTCACCCGGGATCTGGTCGACCCTAGAGTTGTAGGTCTCGACCTTCGTATCGTTGGCTTCTATCATTTTCTCACCCGATTCGATCCTTTTGGTGAGGTCCTCAAGCATCTTTACGATGGCAGGTTCAGCTACCGATCCGTTATTGCTTGATCTCTCGAGTACTTGTTCGGTGGGGGGAGCTATTTTCGGCGTTGTTGTGCTAAGAGTCTTCGGATGGCTTTGTAACTGAGTGATGGCCAACTATTGTGCCTGCAACATTTCAAAAATAACATGAAGACTAACTTCATGTTCTTCCCGGGCTGGGGTTCTTTGGGCTTTTTGTCGGTCGTTGTGTGTGAGGCTTCGTCGACCTGTTGTGCGTCCTGTGAATCCGCGTCTGCTAGAATCGGTCCTAGTGCATTATCGGGATTCTGTGGTGGCGCACCGACATTCGGAACAGCTACGCCATTTTCCCCATGGTTTTCGAGGTTGTCATTCTCGACTCTGTTTACCGAGCCAGACATTTTGACCTGAAATCTAAGATCTTGAACAAGAAAAGACATGAAAGATGACTTTTGCTTGTGTAATGAAACTGGCAAGAAAATAATCACTATTATTTTTAACCCCACGGTGAGCGCCAAACTGTTTACCATGAAAATGGTTATAACAATTAAATTTGTAAATAGGATTCTAAAAATACGTGATCTATTTTTATGCTAGTTGTTTAGAGCAGTTGATGTTAAGATTATAAAGTTTAATGATGAGATGCAAGCTAAAACGGAGCAGTAATCAAACCGAGGGGCTTGCAACCCGAGCTTTGGACTGGTCAATGAAGGCCTCGGTGTCGATATCTGGCCCGAGTTCCAGCTATCGGGGATAGTGGAGAATGGGATAGTAGTTAGAATATAATTAAAGAAGGCTCTTTACGGCCAATATCAAGCAATAGATGAAGAACAGATATGAAAGTAATAAATGGAAGAGTAGCCTCGAGCGTATGAGTTAGAGCGAAAAGAGAGAGAGAGAGAGAGAGAGAGATATTATTGATCTTGTGGAGAATAGTTGGAGCTCTACCTTACAAGGTGTTAACTACTCCCCTTTTATAAGAGGGGGGAGTCCAAACTTAGTACAAGATACATTGAGTGATAAAGGAAACGGGATGGTACAGATAACTAGCTCTATAACGTATGCGTGGGCCAATGTTAGGCTGCCCAAATAAACTTAATCGACTCCGGATGTATTCTTCGGAGGCTTCCCGTGTTCGTTGGGGTTTCGGCCGATGTTATCCTCGGCTGGGTATCGACAGATCTTGAGGGAAGTGACTGGCTTGAGGTCCCGAGCCTCCCAGGCGACCTACTAAAGTAATTTGTCAACGAAAAATTGGTCCTCCGATTTCACCGTGCACACCTTTCTTACCTTTAAATCTCGCATTGTATCCTTTGTGGCTTTCATAACCTCCCTTCCACATTAGTGGAATACACATCCACACCTTAAAGCTCTACTATAATACTTGAACCTCTGGGACATATACAATCTAGTAGGAGCTTTATATTTACTCCTTATGAGGCTGGCACCTTTCTAACTGGCTTTATCGTAGAGCCATTATAGAATATGGTTGTTGTACTATCTCTCTTGTACCTCTAATATTAAGAGTGATTTTGTAGTGTTTTGAATCACGATTTCTATATTTATTTGGCTCTAGTAATAACACTCCTGATTCATTTAGTTGATGTAACTCTTTAGTTTCCTCTCCTCTCTTAGCCTTTAAGTAGGATTAAGCTATCTTCCGATCTGTGGCTCAAGGTATTAGTTATTACTTTCACCTTTGGTGGAAGCTATGAAACATCCATAATAAAATCTTCTAACAATTCAAGCCTTTTTTGTGAGGTGGACTCAATTCTTTCTTTTAACTTATACCGGAGTCTCCTATAGCTGTAGGAATGTCAACATATATATTGCATGGATAATACTCCAAAATCTAAAGTGTGTTCATAATGTAACTAACTCTGGGTCAGTGATTGAATAATTCTATTCATGCCTTCTAAGCTAACTCTGGGTCATTGATTGAATAATTCTATAGGTGCTCGGCCACAGTAGGCTCGGTATATAACTTACCATCTGATCATAGGTTGCCCAATAGAGGCCTGCCCATCGATTATAGCTCGATAGCAGTGAAAATATTGTAATATTGTATATATATAGACTCTCTGCTCTCTTGGATGAAAGAAGACAAAACTAAATTGAACATGAAGTCCCAATAAGGGAGAATACTGTAGCTTATGAAACTACGATAATGTACATAAATTCAGGAATAAGAACTTCTCTTTTTGCCTCTTTAAAAAAGGCATGTAGTTACAGGATCATGCAAAAATAAAGAAAAGGTTTAGCCTTAACATACCTTATCACAATCTTTCCAATCACCAAGTTGAACTTATCTTCTCACCTTAATCTACAACAACGATAATTATATTATCATTAAGTTATGAAAGGTACAACTATCGCACAACGAACGACAATCTTATTTTGTATTAAAACGGGCAGCATCTCCTCTGTAATCCTTACTTCCTCCAAATTAAAGATAACACCAACAACACAAGAACAAAATAATAACAACATATATTCATCAATTTCCAACCTTATATACACCATAAAATACTACAAAATAGCCCAATATACCCCAATCTCTTCATACACAAAATGACCATCGTGGTAGTGTCAAATGACCTAAAAATGTTACGATGAACGACCAGTCCACCACACTGAATTTATGTGGTGTTTATCCACGCCCTTCCTCCTTCAAAACTCCATAAAACAGTAGTAAAACACGCAATCCAATAGCAACATAATACAATCCACAAAATGATCTGCTACAAGTGAATATCTCGAACTCGCGGATTTCGATCACCATCCCGTGATTTCTTACAATTATAAAATGACTTTCAACACATATCCAACAGAAAAATAGATGAAAAGAGCAGTAAACTTACCTTATTTATTGAATAACTCAGCTCCTATCTTGGTTCTTCAAACTCAAGGGTTTTCCTCCAACTAGAACTTGAAAAGGAGAGAAATTCAATTAGGGTTTGTGTGCAATTTTTGGGAGGATGTTTGCAGGGGTTTCTGTCTGTTTATTGTGCCCTATTATCATAATGGGTGTTTGATTTATGGCTTGTTTATGGTTGGGTATTTATTATTTAGCCTTGTTCTTACTTTTAATTGTAGAATTAATGGTTGCAAACATTAGTTCATGCCTATTTAACTTGGTCTCTACTTGAGAAAGAGAGACTTAGTCTAGGTAAACTTGGGTAACAAGAACTTGGGATAAAATCAAGAGATTGATAGTTTCAAATAAAGGGTTGAACCTAGAGATAGTAAAATCCGACTTGACCATTTTATCAACTGTTTTGTTAAATACCTATTTGGACTTGAGAAAGCCAAATTGAGCAAAATCACTCTCTTACCTAGAGGTATTAAGTGGGTACTTGAGTGTTGATAGCTATAATACACCCCGACCAACGAAACAAGCTTTAAAGTTTACAACCCGTTAGGCAAGCACCTAGGTGAAGGTCATAACCCTAGGCCTTTTATATTATTTGAAAAACATCCAAAAATAATATTCTCTAGTTTTATATCTTTAGAATTGTAGTCCTTAGCGTAATTTTAGAAAGTAAAAACAAAACCATATTTGTGGAAGTGCAATCTAAATACTTCATGTGCTCTATCCAAATATATACTACTAATTCCCATCCCAGCTCCTTTTAGATTCGATCCCGACTCCTTGTTGAGTATTATTATTGCAATCAACCGTTTCATAACCTCAAATAAAAGTGTGACTTGGAGATCAGCCAACATCGCTGCGTCGACTTCTGATACTTCAAGGACGGTAGTCACCGAAACTTGCCTTTTAGCAGTACTAGAACTTGGAGGAGCAAAAGTTCTAGTCAAGGTCATTCTTTTGACATTCTATGATAGATTTTGTAAAAGAGAGTTTAAAATTGAAGGAATATAGGAACAAAAGGAAAGGGTTTCAAAGAAATGGTAGATTTGCTATACTAGGAAAAACTAAAAAAAGATAAACGTAGTAAAAGACAAAGAAAAAGGGTTTCATACTTATAGACACGGAATAACCATTGCCTCAGTATCAAACAATAATATCATTTCCAGTTAAAAGCCGTCATGTGTCCCGAGCATTAAATAGAGAGGACACACATTGCTTCAGGTTCAGAGTTAGTGGTGTTAGACATCTCATTTCCCGCCAAAATATTTTTATTTCCCGTGCTATTCTAGAGTACTGCCCAAAAAGTGAGTGGACTATATTGGTAAAATATGTGCATGGCAAGAGATAACATATGGAAAGCATTACCTAGTAAGCTTAAGGTCATCTGCAGATAGTTAGATGAAAGATTGAGTATCAAGAACCCAGACCCGAGATCATCCGCCAACCAAGCCATTTCAAGCCCAGATGGTCAAAGACATGCAGATGGACATGTTCTACGAACCAGCAAACTCGAATGTCGTGAGTGTCTAGGTACCATCTCAGAATCAACGGACCAAGGAATAATTGGGATCCACCATTAATCAGTTCCTACATTTACGCCCCAGATAACATAACTGACAGGATACACATTGACCTCCAGATAATGGATACAACATGTGGGCAAGATTCTAGGGGACAGTTATAATTAGTTTTTACTATAGATATTTCTCTTCCCTACGATTGTACCCATTCTGATTCAATATCACATACTGTTGCTATATTGATTTTACTACAATATTCTTCTTTCAATTGTTTGCGTTGATTGTTCTTCTATCTATTTCATTATTTTCTACTAGCAAAGATTCATTCCATTTGTTTAACTCGATTGCTTGTGGCTCTATTACACAATAAATAAGGTTGCAGGATGATGTGGCAGAAGCTAAACATGTGACTCATATTGATGATATCACTCCATGCGGTGAGCAGCGTACGTTGCACAAATGCGCTCAAGGATATTGAAAAGAACAAGGAATTATAATAAAAAGGGAACTGTCATGTGTCCACAAAACCGGTCAAGTTTGATCCTAGTAGTTGTTTAACCAAAGAATTAGATTCTCAGTCAAAGCCTATTTTGAGTAGTACTTCAATATTCTCTCAATGATAAGAAAGGAAATTAAAATGTGAAATAGCAAAGTGATCAATAGAAAGCAAAATAAATTAATTGTATTCCAATAATAATCAGAACGCGTCCTTACAAGTGAAATCTCCTTCCCTTATATAGGAATCTATAAGTACAATGTTTATTCCCTTTTATGACTGAATAATTATGAACATTAATGATATTAATGAGACGTTATAATTGGCAATCGTAACTGTTCATGAAGATTTTGTAACGTATATGATCATTCATGCACATTAATTGGCGATTCATGAATCTTCCTTCTTTACTGTGTTGATTCATTATGTCGGTGTCTCTTCATATAACAATTCAGACTCGAGCGACCATACCCCTTTTATCTCGTGGGTGATTTGCTCGTACCTATTACGACTTGTGCCTCTTTTAATGCATCTCTCCAAATGTTGCTTTCTTAGTGATCCACGTGTCTTGCCACATCAGCCACATATATAAATCCATGTGTAATATTTATTTTTACCAATAATGATAGTCCACCACCCCCCCCCCCACACACACACTTTCCAATTATTCAGTAATTGAATATTTTGGTAGTGGATCACATTTATGGCAAGAACTTTTTGCGGCCGTTTCTCATGTATCATTGCGTCTTCTTCAGAACCGTCGCATTGTATGTCACATCCATTTAATGTTTGTGACACATGGCATTCATTGATTGGTTCTGCAACTCTTCAGCGGTTTTTAGGTCTTTTATGTGACTGCATCAGTCACTTCTCTTTCATTATGACGTTTCCATCATGAACCCCTTCATATGACGGTTGCTTTTTCATATAAATACCTCCTTATGCCTTTGCTTTCACGAAAACCTTCAATCTACAATATTCTTCTTCCATAATAGTTCTTGTTCATCAGCTTGTATTATTTTCTTATGCAATCATGTCTTCTCCAAATCCCGATCTGCGTAGAGTAGTTATAGTAGATGAACTTCCCCCTTCATCTGCTCCTATCAGATGTAGAAGTGGTGGTAGATTATGTAGTTTAGGGTCTGTATCTATTCGTGGTTCTTCTTCTCAACCTAGTGTTACTACCCCGTCGTCCTCTAACCCAAAAACTAGGGCTTGATCTTCTCGTAGATCTTCTGCTAGAAGTAGGGATTCTAGTGAACCTCTTCGATAACCCACTATTGATGATATTGTCCCCGCTAAACTTTCTTTCTCTACTAATCGAGAATCGATTAGAAATCAAGTTACATCTATGACTTCCCATGATCGTGCTGATGTTTACCCTTCCTAGATTACTGAGGGTTGATTTCTCTTGTGTGAAGTGAATGCCATTGGAAATCTGATTTTCCAATTTTAGTCCCTAATGCAAATCAAAGGATCATATCATACAAAGTTGGTTATTCCTTTATTTATACATATCCCTTTACATTACGCTTCAGACCACCTAGTGATCCAGTCATTATAGAATTTTGACGTTTCTTTAATGTTTGCTTAGGACAAATTGGTCCTATTGTATGGAGAGTCATGGCATGCTTAAGATAGTTGTAGAATTTGGCCTCTTTACCCTTTACCCTTTATCACTTGATTCATCTATATTCCCCTAAGTTGTTTCGTTCTGGGTATTTACTCTCATGACTAGGAGTAAAAGGGTTTTGGTTAGCCCTGAAGATGATAAGGATCATGGCTGGTGTGCTCGTTTCGTTGCTGCTCCCACAAAAAGTTTAGTGGGTGATGAGAACATGAGTTTTTAAGAAAAATGGAACTTTGCACGTAAGTTTTTTTTAAACTTCTTCTTCTTTTTCTATTGAAGAAACAAGAACTTACAATCTCGTGACAGTATACATTTTCCTTTTTTTAGCAACTATGGAAGCTGTTGAGGAGATTCCAGACTTCCGTTTTTGGGTAGGAAAATTGTTGAATGTTTCTACTATGGAAGGAAGGTCTTGGAAGTACCTTTCTAATAGGCTTGGTTCGAAAGTGAAGACTCATGGTATCCTTCCTTTCAATTTTTTACCTCGCTTCCACATTTACTTGAAAATTTACTAACTTCTTTCTTCGTTAGGGTTATACATTCGGGGTGGGTATTAGCATCGCATCTATTGTTGCTTCAAAACTTTATCTATCTATGACTCAAGAGATGATTTTGAGTTCCTCATCAAAGAGAAAAGCTAATAGCGCACACGGTTCCGAGGGTGAAGAGGATCATGAGGAGGGCTCATTAGTTCGTAGGTCTCGAGCTAGGAGACGTGTCATCTCGAATGGCGAAGCCATTTCTCCTCCAAGTTCAGTTCCCATGCACGAGCCCGAAAGTGCCACTTTGGTGAGCTATGATGAAGAGATACCTGCCGCACTACCTCATGACTATACAGAACAATTTTTTCTCATGGGTTTGATAGTGAAGATTTCGGCTTCACTTCTGAGGAACTGCATCTCGCCTCTTTCCCAGTATTTGTTCCAGTTGATCCACAGTTCCCCGCACCTATTGCTGCTACTACTTCTCCGCCTGTGGCTATTTTGACTCCCTCAACTACCCCTACTGTTACAACCTCTCACGTTGAAGTTAGTTCTTCCAGTAATGATAGGGTAATGAAAAAAGATACCATCGAAGTCCCTGGGGATGGTAATCTTCTAAAGAAATCTGGCCAAGCCAATGTATGGCTAAAACCATTGATTGGTCCAGTTGAGAAGTCCAAATTGGAAAGCCACAACTCTTTAACGTGGATGAATGAAATTGTCTATTCATCTTTAAAGGTATAAGCCTTAGCTTTTTATTTTACAAGTGGCTTTCTTTTCATCTGTATTTGGTAATCGCATTTTCCCTTTCCTCGTGTATATCAACCTAATTGGCACAGACCTGATGAAGAGGATCGTCCAAACTGAGCAATTAATGAACGACTATTGCACCGAATCGGACAACTGGAAGGAACATTTTGATGTCCTTGAGCTTGAGAAAGAAGTTTTAGATAAGGAGAAGTGTACCTTGAGGCAACAAGTGAAGATAATGGCAACAAAGTTGGCGATTGAAAAGGCATCTTCTAATCAAGTGGGCAAGGATAAAGTCCTCCTCGAGTCTTTATTTTCCGAGCAGCCAAGCTCAAAAAGATCTTCGTGTTTCTTTTGACAAAGTTCAGTTCTTAGAGAGGTCACTTGCTCCCTTACAAGCTTCTTATGATGCTACTTTGACTGAAAAGGAAGAGCTAATTTTCGAAATTGAACAGTGGGAGAGGAATTATGAAGACCTTGAGGACAAAGCTACTGTTGATGTTAGTTGGGCTTTCTTGAACATGCACCTCAAAACTTTAATAGAGTCAAGCCAGGAAGGTTTTGACTTAGCTGCTGAAATTGCTAAAACTAAAGAAACTATTGAGAAAACTCAGCAAAGTCAAAACTTTTCTTCACCGGATGTAATAACTCTGTTGGGCGATGCATATTGTTACCATATTGTTGGCATTTGTCACATTTGGCAACAAAGCTTTCTGCATCTTCTTCATTTTTGGCCAATAATATCTTGCTCTAATTAGAGTTTTCACCAAGGATCTTCCTCCTGCGTGATTTCCACAATGTCCCTCATGTACTTCTCTCATCACATACTCTGTTTGTGAAGGTCCAAGACACCTTGCTAAAGGTCTACCAAACATCTTTCGATATAAGTTGCCTCGATCCAAATAATAACGGGCAGCTTTTTGTCGAAGTGCCTGAGCCTTTTTCTTATCTTTAGGTAGAATCCCGTACTGCAAAAAATTAACGATCTCATTTCTCCAATCCTAAGTTAAATTACTGAAATTTACCTTATTTTTATCTTGATCCAGTGCCGAATGAAAAAATGTCTTACGAAAGGATTTTTTTCATTTGTCACTTCTGCAGCGGATGCAATATTACCCAACGCGTCTGCTTCAACATTTTCCTCCCTAGGTATTTGCACGATTTTCCAATATTGGAATTGTCTGATTAAATCTCTTGCCTTTTTCAAATATTGTTGCATCCTCGCCTCTCTATCTATATAAGTCCCCTACATTTGATTAACTACAAGCTGCGAGTCGCTCTTGATTACAACCTGTTCTATTCCGAGCTCTCGTTCCTATTCAAGAGCTGCAATTACAGCTTCATATCCTGGTTCATTATTAGTGGTGGGATGGCACTTTATGGCTTGCCTTATAGTTTCTCCTGAAGGAGGGATTAGAATAATTCCTAAACCCGCTCTTTTAACATTTGAGGAACCATCAGTAAATAGGGTCCAAGTACCTGGATTAGATCCATTGAATACCTACGGTTCCTTTTCTGCTTCTATTACTATTCCTGGGCTGAAGTCTGCCACAAAATCTGCTAAGACCTGTGATTTTATTGTAGTTCTAGGTTGATATGTGATATCATATTCACTTAACTCTATAGCCCACTTGGCTAATCTACCTGATAATTCTTGCTTACGCAATATATTTTGTAAGGGGTAAGCGGTCACTACAGAGATAGGGTGACATTAAAAATAAGGCCTCAACTTTCTAGATATCATTATTAATTCTAAAGCAAGTTTTTCAAATGAGGATATCGAGTTTCAGCATCCAATAAGGATTTGCTAACATAATAAATTGAAGATTGTTTACCTTTGTCTTCTCAAACTAATACTGCACTTATCGCTATTTCTAACATAGTGAGGTAGATGAGTAACCTTTCTCCATCCTTCGGTTTGGCCAGCAACGATGGGTTTGACAAGTATGTTTTTAGATTTTTGAATGCTTGTTGCCATTCCTCAGTCCACTCAAATTGGCTTTGTTTTTTCAACATTGAAAAGAACTTAAAAAATTTCTCCGAAGATTTAGAAATAACCTTCCCAATGCTGCTATCCTACCTGTTAACCTCTGCACCTCTTTTTTGCTCGTGAGTATATCCGGTATTTCTTCAATGGCTTTAATCTGTGCTGGATTTACTTCAATTCCTCGATTACAAATAAGGAAACCTAAAAACTTACCTGAAGATACGCCAAATGCACATTTTTTAGGATTTTACTTCATATTGAATTTGCGGAGAATTTGAAATGTATCTGTCAAAAGGTTGATGTGATCCCCCGCATGTGTTGACTTGGCTAGCATGTCATCAATATAGACTTCCATGGTTTTTTCCAGATGTTCTTGAAACATCTTCGTTACTAACCTCTAGTACATGGTTCCAGCATTCTTTAGGCCGAAAGGCATGACTTTATAACAGTAAGTCCCCCTGTCTGTAATAAAGGAAGTTTTTTCCTCATCTAAAGGATCCATTTTTATTTGATTATATCCTGAGTAGGCATCTAAAAAACTCAACAATTCATGTCCTGCAGTAGCATCAATTAGTTGATCTATATGTGGTAAAGGAAAGGAATCTTTAGGGCAAGCTTTGTTCAAGTCAGTATAGTTTACACAAACTCGCCACTTACCATTCTTTTAGGGCACCACTATAGTATTAGCTAGCCAATTAGGATATTTTGCCTCTCGAATAGACCCGATTTTTAAAAGCTTTTGTACATCATTCTAAATCACCTGGTTTTTGAAAGATCCTTGCTTCCTTTTTATCTATTTGACAGGTGGGTACTTGGATCTTCATTCAGCTTATGGGTCATCAACTCCGGTGGTATACCTGTCATATCTGAATGCGACTAAGCAAAGCAATCTGCGTTAGCTTTTAAAAATTTAATTAACTTACCTTTCATTTCTAGGCTCAGGTTGGTTCCGATGTAAAATTTTCTTTCCGGCCAATGTATAAACAGCACCACAACTTCGAGTTCTTCAATTGTTGTTTTGATGTTTTTGTTCTTTTATAACTCTTGAACAGTACCAGCCTTGAGTCTACAACCGTTTGTTTATCTCCAGTTGAGATTTAAGTTGTTAAACCCTCAACTGAATTCTATAATTGCTATTTTTCGTCTACAACGTCGTTTTTATGCTTGAATCTGCCACTGAATTGATACTTCTACAAGCTTGTTTATCACCACAGATTTGTCTAATTCCCCATTGGGAAGGGAACTTAATAACCTGATGTAAAGTAGATGGAAAAACATTCATCTCGTGAATCCAAGGTCTATCGAGGATCATATTGTACGCCATGTCCATATCTATCACTTGAAATTTCGTAGATTACTCCTTCTGCGAATGTGGTGAGCACTATCTCCCCTTTAATAACGATGCTTGAATAGTCAAATCCAGATATACGTGCTTTGGGTACCAATTTGTCATTAGCTTGCATCTCATTTATCACTCTTAAAAGAATGATATTTATAGAGCTACCTGGATCAATCAAAACTTGTTCGATATTATTATCATGTACAAGTAAAGATATTACCAGTGCATCATTGTGTGGGATCAACACGCCATCTGCATCTACATCATCAAATGTTATATTGTCTTCTTCCAAAGCTTGGCGAACTCGCTTTCTGTGGGTAACTGTGACTTTCGACACCTTTTTTGCAGCTGTATATGTCACACTGTTGACCTCATCTCCTCCGCTTATCACGTTAACCGTTATTTTCAGTGATGGAGGTTTTGGTGGCTCCTGTCTATTCTTCATATATGCTTGCTTACCCTTCTAACTAAACAAATTGGTTAAATAATTTTGTTTTAGCAATTGCTCTACTTCACTTTGTAGGAACCTGCACTCTACTGTTTTGTGACCGTGATCATTATGAAACTCGCACCAGAAATCTGGGTTTCTTCTGCTAGGGTTCCATCACATTTTTTTTGCCACCGCACCTTATCTCCCATACTTCTTAAAATAGTTATGTTTACCTTGAAAATGCTATTTACAATTATATTTGATTTTGTGGTTCTAAAAATATGTGATTTATATTAATATTAGTTGTTAAGCAATAGATGCTCAGTGTAAGTAAAAAGAATAAGATATGCAAACCAATATTGTCACAAGGTTGGGCCTCGAGGTCTAGCTAGGGCAGCTAGCAACGAACGATTGGTGAAGAAACAATGGTAATGAAGGCCTCAAAGAATCCAGATATACGTGCTTTGGGTACCAATTTGTCATCAGCTTGCATCTCATTTATCACTCTTAAAAGAATGATATTTACAGAGCTACCTGGATAAATCAAAACTCGTTCGACATTATTATCATGTACAAGTAAAGATATTACCAGTGTATCATTGTGTGGGATAAACACGCCATCTGCATCTACATCATCAAATGTTATATTGTCTTCTTCCAAAGCTTGGCGAACTCGCTTTCTGTGGGTAACTGTGACTTTCGACACCTTTTTTGCAGTCGTATATGTCACACTGTTGACCTCATCTTCTCCGCTTATCACGTTAACCATTCTTTTCAGTGACGGAGGTTTTGGTGGCTCCTGTCTATTCTTCATATATGCTTGTTTACCCTTCTCACTAAACAAATTGGTTAAATAATTTTGTTTTAACAATTGCTCTACTTCACTTTGTAGGAACCTGCACTCTGCTGTTTTGTGACCGTGATCATTATGAAACTCGCACCAGAAATCTGGGTTTCTTCTGCTAGGGTTCGATCACATTTTTTTGGCCACCGCACCTTATCTCCCATACTTCTTAAAATAGTTATGTTTATCTCGAAAATGCTATTTACAATTATATTTGATTTTGTTGTTCTAAAAATATATGATTTATATTAATATTAGTAGTTAAGCAATAGATGCTCAGTGTAAGTAAAAAGAATAAGATATGCAAACTAATATTGTCACAAGGTTGGGCCTCGAGGTCTAGCTAGGGCAGCTAGCAACGAACAATTGGTGAAGAAACAATGGTAATGAAGGCCTCAAAGAATCCAGATATACGTGCTTTGGGTACCAATTTGTCATCAGCTTGCATCTCATTTATCACTCTTAAAAGAATGATATTTACAGAGCTACCTGGATCAATCAAAACTCGTTCGACATTATTATCATGTACAAGTAAAGATATTACCAGTGCATCATTGTGTGGGATCAACACGCCATCTGCATCTACATCATCAAATATTATATTGTCTTCTTCCAAAGCTTGGCGAACTCGCTTTCTGTGGGTAATTGTGACTTTCGACACCTTTTTTGCAGCCGTATATGTCACACCGTTGACCTCATCTCCTCCTCTTATCACGTTAATCGTTCTTTTCAGTGACAGAGGTTTTGGTGGCTCCTGTCTATTCTTTATATATGCTTGTTTACCCTTCTCACTAAATAAATTGGTTAAATAATTTTGTTTTAACAATTGCTTTACTTCACTTTGTAGGAACCTGCACTCTGCTGTTTTGTGACCGTGATCATTATGAAACTCACACCAGAAATCTGGGTTTCTTCTGCTAGGGTTCGATCACATTTTTTTGGCCACCGCACCTTATCTCCCATACTTCTTAAAACAGTTATGTTTACCTTGAAAATGCTATTTACAATTATATTTAATTTTGTGGTTCTATAAATATGTGATTTATATTAATATTAGTTGTTAAGCAATAGATGCTCCGTGTAAGTAAAAAGAATAAGATATGCAAACCAATATTGTCACAAGGTTGGGCCTCGAGGTCCAGCTAGGGCAGCTAGCAACGAACGATTGGTGAAGAAACAATGGTAATGAATGAAGACAGCCTTTTGCGGTTAATAATGGGCAATAAATGAATAACAATAAATGAACAGTGAGTGAACAAGCAATAAATGTATAGAATATTCGTTGAGCACGTTCAGGCAAGAAAACAAAGAATGTAGTGTTGCGTTCAATAATTTGTGTTCCCCTTTAAAAAATGACAAGAGTCCCCTTTATATAGGAGAGGAGAATCACAACATAATACATGTCTAATAATAGCGAGGAAATGCTATTGGTACAGCTGTATAATGACTCAGTACAAATTTGTACTATTCTTGCAGACCTGGTCAGCTTTAACCACGTGTCCTTGGGAGCATTCTCGCCTTTCTATGATGATCATCGATTTGTACTACCTCGATGTTGACCACAGTGAACCTTCGATACATTCCCTCGAGGACACACCTCGGGGTCACACTTCAAATTTTACTTCGAGCTCCTCGAGGTCGGGCATGGAGTGCCTCAGTAGCCCCAAAGTGGAACTCTTTGATTTTGGCCGTATACAGATAGTCCCCACGTTTCATAGAATAGAATGATATGAATGACTTTGACCTCGATTTTCTCGATCCTCTCATGATGACTCCATGCTCGTGACGTAAGCGCTCGAAGTAATTGAAACATCCCATCGGTTCGTCTCCCTAGAAGCATTGAATATACCGCCAGTCTATTTTACCAAGAGCGTTGATTGCACCGCCGATCCGTATCCCCAAAAGCATTGATTACATCATCGATTCGTTACTGTCCCTCTATATATAAGGGATTGCTTGAACCGAAACTTCACTCATTCTTTCTTCAACGGCCTTTAGCCCTTTCCCTTCTCTATATCCTCCTCCAAACTCCTATTTTTATGGTTCTAACTTGTGACCATAAGGTCATACGGCATCAACTTTGTCAGTTATGCCATGGCTCTTTTTCAAAGCTTTTCCCCACTGAGTGGGATTATACTGAGTTGTTGTTGTCGTTGTTGTTATTGGCCCAAAATAATGAGAGGGTCATCGAATATTTTTTGTATCAGAAGATATGTGGTCCTTACACTGCTGCTCATCTCTCTTAACTTCATCCTGGTGTGACGCTTCATTCCTGCTGCTTTCCGTGGAGTGAGGTGGCACTATCTACTAACTTTTGGATCCTACACCGTTACAATATCTCAAGAAGTGGCTTCACAATAGTAGTGCTGACGAGATCCGTACTCGCCAAGTTTCTCACCCTACCACAATTTTCTTCGCTTGTTAAAAGCTTCTGCTCTTTGGCAGGCTATAGCATTTTCTTGATTTATTGCTGTTTCGGAGGAAGTTCTCAAAGAATCCACTTTAAAGTTCGAAATGGAGTCCCCGGGGAAGAGGTTCTCGAAGATGTTTCTCTTGAGGATACACCCTCAAAAGTAGATTAGGGCTTTGGCTGCTGTTTTTTGCTTCTTTATTTCTGTGTAAGGGCCCCTCGTGGGCTTCGTAAACATCTCTTATTCATATAAGAATTTCTTCATTTTGCTTTCGATTTGTATTGAACTTCATTTTGCTTTCGTTTGTGATAAATGCAAGTGTATGACCCTAATGATTAGTCCGAATATTGGGCCTCGGGAATAGTAAACCCTTAGGTTTTTAGTTGATTAATATGATGCTTCGTAAAGTCTTTTATTATCCCTTGGACTAAGGTTGGATTGATTTGATGCTAACTTAGGTCACCGAGACTTCTGAGTCCGAGTTGAGTGGGAGCTGGGCCTTGATTTTTGAAATAAAACCAGCCTGTTGATAGCCCTCGAGTGAGAATTTTCTCGAACTCAAGTGGCCTTTAGACTTAATAGTCGAGTGAGCGTTTGCTCGAACTTGAAATAAAGATAGCCATGAGGCTTTGTAAATAGTCCCTGAGTGAGGACTCGCTCAAACTTGGGTAGCCCTTGGGATTAACAGTCATGTGAGCATTAGCTCGAACTCGAAATACAGATAGCCCTGAGGCTTTGCAAATAGTCCCCGAGTGAGAGTTTGCTCAAACTCGGGTAGCCCCTAATTCAGCAAAAATTTGTTGAAACTTTGAAATAAAGATGGCCCTAAGGTTTTATAGATAGTCCCCGAGTGAGAACGTACTCGAACTCGGGTAGCCCTTGGGCTTAATATTCGAGCGTGCGTTCGCTCGAACTCGAAATAAAGATAGCCCTGAGGCTTTATAAATAGTCCCCGAGTGAGAACTTGCTCGACTCGGGTAGCCCTTGGGCTAAATAGTCGAGTGAGCATTTGCTCGAACTTTAAATGAAGATAGCCCTAAGGCTTTTATAAATAGTCCCCGAGTGAGAACTTGCTCGAACTCGGGTAGCCCTTGGGTTAAATAATCGAGTGAGTGTTTGCTCGAACTCGAAAGGGAGATAGCCCTAAGGCTTTATAAATTTTCCCCGAGTGAGAACTTGCTCAAACTTGGGTAGCTCTTGGGCTTAAATAGTCGATCGAGCGTTCACTCGAACTCGAAATAGAGATAGACCTGAGGCTTTATAAATGGTCCCCAAGTAAGAACTTGCTCGAACTCGGGTATCCCCTGGGCTTAGTAGCCGAGTGAAGGTTTACTCAAACCCGACTCGTAGATTGTTCTTAATAATTTCTAACAAGTTTATTCCCTATGCCTGGGCCCTGACGTTAACATCATGACACAAGTGGTTGAAATGAATGAAGGGTTGCTTTTTGTACGATTCCCAAAATCATTAATTGTAGGCAGCTGACGGTCGACCTTTTGGCTTCCTCAACACGTTTAAACAAACTTTATAAATAGACAAAACCCCATAACCTCGCAGATTCTACTCTCTCAATGCTTCAAAATTTTCATTTAGCCCTTTTCAATTTCCTTGAACTCTCCCTTCTCTTTTCTAACAACATTTTCCATTTTCTCGGATCTTTAGAGATGGCCAAAACTTCTAAATCTATTCCTCAAAAGGAAAATGCTTCATCATCTTCACGAACGACCAAAGGTAAACTGGTAGTTCCTCCTAGCATCAATGAGTGTACTCCCGGGCCTTGCGATATGTCTTCTGATTTCCAGATCAAAAATTGTTCCTCCATTCCAAGATGATGCGAACCCGTGTCTCGATACATCAGCCTAATAACTGAAATTGAGGAAGTGAAAGTTAACTGTCATTGGGGGAAGGTGGTGCAAGTAGAGATTCCTTCACTTGGAGAAGACATAATCAAGCACAAAGCCGGTTTCCTCAGTGTATACACATATCCTTTCACCTTAGGCCCGGTAGGAGCCTCTTCAACACCGATAGACCCAGTGATCCTCAATTTCTGCAGTCAGTATCTGGTGATGCCTGGACAAATCTATCCATCATTCTAGCGCATCGTTTATCTGATTAGGTATTTCTTAAACATGGTCTAGGGGATGCCTTTAACCCTTTATCATTTGATTAGACAGTATAGCCCCCAACTTTATCATGGTGTCTTGATTAAGTTAAAACGTCGATCCCCGAAGGCCTTTTTGCTAGCATCGACGAAGTCAAGGACCGAGCGTGGATGAGCCACTTTGTTTGAGTCAGGACCTCGTACCTAATCCCCGCTGAGAGAATGCCATTCCCCGAGAAATGGAATATGAATCGTAAGTAAACTGTTTAGCTAATCAAATATATTTTCTTGCCTTCGAATTAACTCCCTTTAGTGATATAATTGTCGAGTGGTACCACTGTGCTGTCAAGGATATTTCGAGCTAGGTCTGACAACTCGATTTGACTTGCCCTTATGCTAAGTGTGTGTGGCATGATCTGGATAAGACCCGTTGGGAGGCCAAAAAACATGGCGAGTTTTTATTTCTATCATACTTGAGCTCCTTAGAAAGGATATCTTTTGATAGTACTCACATCCTTTGTGCCTATGCAGGCCTTGGAGAGGCCATCTTGATGAGGGAACCCTCGCCTGGGGAAGCAGATACCCAAAGCCTGCTAAGGAGAAAAAGATAAAGAAGAAATCACCCGCTGGGTCCCCGAAGCCAAAAATGGCTAAAGTTCAAAAGCTCGAGGCCGATTCAGTGGCCTTAACTCGGGAAGAGACCGAAAGTCTTTAGGCCAAGGGCGAAAACGATGATGATTGTCTGCTGGCATTTAGGGGGAAAAGAAGTGTTGTTGCCTCGAAGTCTACCGAGCCGAAGGTGGCTAAGAAGGAGGCTGCTGGAATGGAGGCCACCGAGGTGGTCCCGACCCGAGCTAAGGGAATTATTAAAGGGGTCTCAAACGAATTCCTCGGGCCGACCAACGACCAAAATACATCGAGTGCCGAAAGGCGTCTAGTTGATGAACTCGAAGAAACCAATAATGAAGCCCCTCGAAGGGGGGAGAGGGCCCCAATTGAACCGTTTGGGGTGATTGATGTAGATGAACCTCTGCTGGGACCATCATTCTCTCCTAGGCAAATATGGGATGCCCAAGATAAGAAAACTACCGTCGTGGGGGCATCCCCTAGAGAGAATAGTATGTTTGAAGGATATTTTGCTGGGGTTGAGGAAGGCCCTGATATCGATGCCTCATTGATCTTTGAAGAAGCCGAGAAACTTTGAAAACAGGTAATCTTGACTTGACCATTGTATTCTAAGTTTTGATTCTTGCTTTTCTGACTCATTTCCTCTGTGTTTTTAGGACTTGATGCTCTTCAACCAGGCTTTTTTCAAGTCACAAGCTGAGTTGGCTCATTGTGAGGACGAATTTAGGAAGCTCACTTCTGAATTGAACGAGCTTAAGGCCCTTTATGCCCAAAAGGAGGGGGAGCTAGGTGACCTTCGAGCTCATTTGGAGAGGATGTCTTGAGAGCGGGTCGATCTTAATGAGCAGGTACTACGACCTTCGTGGGCTTATTTTTTCGCTTTAGGCAATTGAGCGTTTGATATATTAATTTGATTCTTTCAACTCAAGCAAAAAGATGATCTAATGCGAGAGGAGCTTAAAGTCAAAGATACTGAAATCCTTGGGCTGAAGCAATGCATGGATGAGGTGTCCTCCGATAAAGAAACTCTTTGAGAGAAGCTGACCTCGGTTGAGCGTCAACTCCAAGGGGCGAGGGGAGAAAGCCGTAAGTAAAATGATCTTCATGACAAATTAGTTACTGAGCTATTTGTAGCTAAGTCCAAAGTTGTTGCGCTCATATCCTCGTACGGAGAAGATGATGCTACTGCAAATGCTAGAGCCAAGAAGGTATCCAAAGAGGCTGAGCTTGAACTAACCCTGGAGCATGCCCGATTAAGATCTCGGAGGCAGGCTCTTGAGGATGTATATGCAGGGGTATCGATTTACCTGCCGAGATCGAGAGGGTGAAGGCCCTAGAGGAAAAATCGGTAACTCTGCTTTCTTCCAATGATGGTTCAGCCAGTGGTTCGACCAACGGCTCGGAGGATGATGAAGACGAAGGTGAAGTCCCCGAGGGGGAGGAGGTCGTTGATGCTCCAGGGGTCAAGGGCCAGGCAGTTGAAGTCACAACTTCTGAGGGAGCATCGTCTGGTCAAGTGACCCCGGTGGTAGATTAGGTTTTCATTTGTTCCTTTTTGTGTAATGGCTCCAAGCGTGAGCCTTGAAAATATGTCTTCGTGAAACTTTATCATATATATGTATGGATCTTTGCTTTTCATCATTTCTTGTCTTCCCTTCGCCTTTTGGAATAAATTTTGATGCTTGTCAATAACTAGTCTGGTGTGTCGGACTTATGATATAAACCCCTCAGGTTTTCATGCTCGATGAATGATTGATAATAGTTAACCATTCGGGGTTCGGTCCTCGAGTCAAATTTCGACCTGGGGCTATCGACCCTCAAGTTTTTAACATGTTGGCCCTTAGGCTCTTTAGATTGGCCTTTGGGCTCTTTGGGCTAGCCCTTAGGCTCTTACGTAGTGGCCCTCAGGCTCTTTTAGGCTAGCCCTTAGGCTCTTACGCATTGGCCCTTAGGCTCTTTAGGCTCTTATGCATTGGCCCTTAGGCTCTTACGCATCGTCCCTTAGGCTCTTTTTAGACTGGATCGATGCGACCTCTAATATGGCTATAGTTTTCCCTCATTTTGGCTAAAGACTTTTTGAAGTTTTGATTATGCCTTAGCATGTTTTATGTTCGCCCGACTCTTCGATGGCTCAAATGAGAACCTTGATTATTTGTCGATATGTGACGATAGCTGAATACCTTGGGAGGTTTGCTTGAAGGCTAAATTTTCGAAACTTTTTCATCGGAGGATGATTGTTTTCGAAGCCTTTTTATTGTTCGGGGCTAACATTATCGAAGATCCTTTGCTTAAGCCAAGGGTAGCCTGATTAACCGGTTATTTTCGAAGAATTTTTGAAGTATTTGGAGGCCTTTAATTTTGTGGCGGCAGTCAGACGTCTCCGAGCCGCGTTAATTTGGCCGTAGCCTTTTAGTTCGACCGTAGTCTTTATGTTTGGCCGTAGCCTTTAGTCCTCGTGTGCTGTGACCTTGGCGTCTATATTGAGGTTATGTCTTTTTAGGGGTCTTACAAGTTAAAACATATAGACTTGGCCTTAATATTGGTGTTATGCCTTTTTAAAGTCTTATAAATTTGAGCACGCCTTGTTGAGGTCTTACATATTTGATGTTGCCTCACTGAGGGCTTACAAGCTCGAAGTTGCCTGATCAAGGTCTTACAAATTTGAGTTTTTCGACGGCTCGAAAAGTTGACTGTCCATGACAGTCCCCGAGTATTCGAGAGTTTCTGGCCCTTGTGTTGTCCTATGAGAAAGTAGTGAAATTCTTCGAGGCACAAAGTGTTTTGATAATCAAAGAGGCTTCTTTGATTACTTGATATATGTGTACATGTCCTTTGCCTTTGGAGGCTCGATTATTCTACATGGACACGGTTCATTTAACCGTATGGGAGGTCCTCCTAGGCATAGTTCGGTTTCTTCCAAGGGGTGACCTCCTGGGGTGATTCCCCCTAGTATTCGGGGTTGATTGAATAGAAGCCTTGAATATTTGATGAGTTCTACTTAGGTAGCATATGGATGTTGCCTCGTTAGAAACCTCGCCGATAAAACCCATTCGGGATAGAACCTGATCTAAGGGATAAATTGTGCAACACATGCTTTGAAACCCAAGGTCTTTGAGCTGGAGGGTGCCTCGATTCCTCTCAATCGAACACCTGCAATAAGTTAGTATAAAACATAAATGAAAAGGGAAAGGGTTGCACCTTAGTAATGATAGCATTTGAGCCTCGATACATTTCAATTGCTTGCTCCGAGGAGGCGGCACGATCCTTTATTCACTCATTTGGATGTAGCCGAGAATGTCGGTTGTGGCTACTACCTGTCTATTTGCTTGTCTTTTTGCGTCAATGTCGGTGCCGTATCGTGCACCGCAAACATCTCTTTTGTTGCATGCTGCTCTATGTACACTGTTTTTACTCCATCCTTGGTTGGAAATTTCATCATTTGATGAAGGGTTGATGGCACTGCCCTCATACTGTGTATCCACGGCCTTCCAAGTAAGGCATTGTATCTCATGTCACCTTCAATGACATGAAACTTGGTATCTTGGATTGTAACGGCCACGTCAACTGGGAGGATGATCTCCCCTTTCGTCGCCTCGCTTGCCATGTTGAATCCATTGAGGATTCAAGAGGCGGGTACGATCTGGTCGAGCAGTCCGAGATGCTCCACCACCTTTGACCTAATTATGTTTGCCGAGCTACCTAGATCCACGAGCACACGTTTAATTTGAAATTTATTCAAAAGAAAAGAAATTACCAGTGCGTCATTATGAGGCTGAGACAAGGTCTCGATGTCCTCTTCGCTGAATGTGAGAGCATCCTATGATATGTAACTCCGTGTTTGCTTTTCCTTGGGGATGGATATTTGCGTCCGTTTGACAACGGGTCCATGTGGGGAATCGACCCCTCAAACGATCATGTGGATGACGTGTTGTGATTCTTCTAGTCCATTCTTTCCGTTCGCCTCTCTTTCTCAAAAGTGATTCTTGGCTCGATTGCAAAGGAATTCTCGAAGGTGCCCTTCGTTGATCAGCCGGGCCACCTCCTCTCGAAGCTCTCTATAATCCTCGGTCTTATGATGTGAATGCCATGGTATTCGTACATCAGGTTGGGGTTCCTTCGGGAAGGATCTGACTGCGCGGTCTTTGGCCATCTGGTATCCCTGATTCTACTCATGGCTGATACGATGTCCGAAACATCAATGTTGAAGTTGTATTTTGACAATCAGGGTGCCTCCACTGGCCTCGAATGCCCGTCGAACCCAGTCTTGCTCATAATTTCCTGGGAATTTCGGCCTTTACCTACTCCTCGATCATTTCGAATTATATCCCGTCTTGAAGTGTCTCTTCAATCTTTAAAGTATGGCTGATACCTTTATTTTCATGATCTCGACTCCCTTTCTGTAGACTATGATTCCTTTGCTAGGAGCCTTCTTGGATATACTGAGCTAGAGGGGGCTCCCAACTGGTCATCCTCGACCCTGATCTTCGATTGGTATCTATTGTGTATATCTGCCCAAGTCACGGTGGGATGCTAAACCAAATCTGCTTTAGTGGCTTCGAAGCTATCGAGCTTCGTTCGTTCAAGCCCTGAGTGAAGGCCTACACTACCCAGTCATATGAGACTGGTGGTAATTCCATCCGCACCATCTGAAAGCAAGATACAAATTCCCTTAGCATCTCGTTTTCTCTCTGTTTGAATTTTGAAGACATCGGACTTCCTGGTGGCGACCTTGATGGCATCAGCGTGTGCCCTCACAAAAGAGTCTGCCAACATGGCAAATGAATTTACTGAATTTGGGGGTAGGTTATGATAACACATCATATCCCCCTTTGACAGTGTTTGTCCAAATTTCTTCAATAAGACAGACTCAATTTCGTCATCCTTCAAGTTGTTCCCTTTTACAACACAAGTATAAGCGGTAACATGCTCATGGGGTCTATGGCCCCGTTATACTTCGGGACATCGGGCATTCTGAATTTCTTTGGGATGGACTTCGAAGCCACACTTGGTGGGAATGGTTTCTGTATGAACTTCTTTGAATCTATGCCCTTCAGAATCGGGGGTGTGCCCGGGATCTGATCGACCCTCGAGATATAAGTCTCCACCTTTTCATCGTTAGACTCTATCTTCTTTTCTCCTGATTCAATCCTTTTAGTGAGGTCCTTGATCATCTTCACAATATGGGGTCCATTGCTGACCCATTGTTACTCGATCTCTCTAGTGCCTGCTAGACTTGAGGAGCCGTTTCCGGTGCTGCTGTGCTAGGAGTTTTTTGTTGACTCTGCAGCTAAGGAATGGCCACTTGTTGTGCTTGCAACATCTCAAAAATTACTTGAAGGCTAACTTCTCTTTCCTCCCCGTGCACACTTCCATCAGTATGAAAGCTTACATCGACATGCACATCATTGTGTGAGTTGACGTCGATGGGGATTTGTGCTGGTTCCACCCCTGGGTTTTGCGGTGGTATACCGGTGTCTGCACTGTTCTCTCCGTGAAGCCCTGTACCGTTGTTTTCTGGTGCATTTGCTGAGTTAGACATTTTTGACCTAAAATCAGAGATTCTTGGACAAGAAAAAGTATGAAGGATAACTTGTGTTTTCAGAAAACTAGCACCAAAACAATCACTATTATTTTTAGCCCCACGGTGGGCACCAAACTATTTACCTTGAAAATGGTATTTACAATTATATTTGATTTTGTGGTTCTAAAAATATGTGACTTATCTTAATACTAGTTGTTAGGCAATAGATGTTCCGTGTAAGTAAAGAGAATAAGATATGCAAACCAATATTGTCACAAGGCTAGGCCTCAAGGTCTAGCTAGGGCAGCTAGCAACGAACGATTGGTGAAAACACAATGTTAATGAAGGCCTTAAAGACAGCCTTATGCGGTTAATAATGGGCAACAAAGGAGGAACAATAAATGAACAATGAGTGAACAAGCAATAAATGTGTAGAATAATCGTTGAGCACGTTCGGGCAAGAAAGACATAGAATGTAGTGGTGTATTCAATAATCTGTGTTCCCCTTTACAAAAAGACAAGAGTACCCTTTATATAGGAGAAGGGAATCCCAACATAGTACGTGTCTAATAATGACGAGGAAATCTATTGGTATAGCTGTATAATAACTCAGTACGGATTTGTACTATTCTTGCAGACCTGGTCAGCTCTAACCACGTGTCCTTGGGAGCTTTCCCGTCTTTCCATGACGATCATCAATTTGTACTTCCCCGACATTGAGCATAGTGAACCTTCGATACATTACCTCGAGGACGCACCTCGGGGTCACACTTCAAATTCTGCTTCGAGCTCCTCGAGGTCGGGCATGGACTGCCTCAGTAGCCCCAAAGTTGAACTCTCCGATTTTGGCTGTATACAAGCTACCAATTCAGATGTGCTAACATCGAAACTGTAACCACCAAACTTTGCTTTTGAACTAATGTCGTTGTTCCGCGTATCTCGCTCCTTTCTAAACTTGTGACAAAACCGCATCTTTGTCCCTTGATCTGGAATCGTACCTTGGGTTCTCTTGTTTTGAACGTGAATCCATTCCAGCTAGTCCCATGAAAGGTTCGTACCTGTTCTTACTGGACCTTTTTTTAGTTTCTAGGCGCCTTGAACTTGTTCTTTCATTTCCTCGTGGTTGTGTGATAGTTTCTTCTTCTATCCGCAGTTTCGTGCTATACCTGTTGTAAACATCATTCCAAGTTGTTGCAGGGAACTCTCGTAAACTTTCTTTGAGTCTCCTCGTGGCTTTTGAGCTTTTTTCATTTAGGTTACTTGCAAACGTCATGGCCGCCCAATTATCCGGTACACGCGGTAACATCATCCTTTCACGCTGAAATCTATCCACAAATTCCATTAGTAGCTCTGTATCTCCTTGTTTTATTTTGAAGATGTCTTCCATCCTCTTTTCAACTTTTTGAGCTCCCGAGTGTGCTCTTATAAATGAATCTGCAAGCTCAGCAAAAGAATCAATAATATTTTCTGGTAAAAGAGAATACCATGTTAGTGCTCCTTTTGTGAGTGTTTCGCCAAATTTTTTGACCAGCACCAACTCAATTTCTTGCTTGGTCAAGTCGTTGCCCTTCACGCCAGTTGTAAATGCAGTTACATGATCTCGTGGGTCAGTTGTCCCATCATACTTCAGAATATCGGGCATCTTAAACATTTTTGGAATAGGCAAGGGAGCGACACTTGGCTTCCAGGGCTGTTGAGAATATTCATCGATATCCACTGCTTTAATCACGAGTGGCACACTAGGTATCTGCTTTATACGATCATTCATCTCCTTGAGCTGTTTTTGCAAAGTTAGTACTAAACTTTGTAAATCAGAATTATTTGGAATACCTGACCTTCCATCGTGAGATTCGCTGGAAGTTCCTCCACTGCCTGAATTAGCAAGTCCCGAGCGTGGATTCTCTATGGTTGCAGTGTTATTTCGAGGTGGAGTTGGTGGTACAGTTGGCAACCCACTAACAAAAGCTTGAAGAGTGATGTTGACCTATTCTACAATTAGTTGCTTCAATGCATCATCAGCAGTTTGACCTTCCCCTTGTTGGTCATTCACATGTGATGTTGATCTGTCAGGTGGCCCTTCTCGGAAATGTTGAGGAGAATTTTGGGGTGAAGGGATTGGAGTTTCATTCTCTTGTTGATTCTGTTGGTTCAGCTGATTTTGTTGGGTTTGTTGGTTTTTGTTGTTAGCGGTCGACGTGACTTTTTGACAAGAAAATGAATTTGGATAGTAAAAAGATTATCAGATTCCCGGCAACGAAACCAATTTGTTTAACCAAAGAATTACATTCTCAGTCAAAGCCTATTTTAAGAAGTACTCGGACTACTGATAATCAAGAAATTCAATATTCTCTCAATGATAAGAAAGGAAATTAGAATGTGAAATAGCAAAGTGATCAATAGAAAGCAAAACAAATTAATTGTATTCCAATAATAATCAGAACATGTCCTTACAAGTGAAATCTCCTTCCCTTATATAGGAATCTATAAGTACAATGTTTATTCTCTTTTATGACTGAATCATTATGAACATTAATAATATTAATAAGGCATTATAATTGGCAATCGTAATTGTTCATGAAGATTCTGTAACGTCTATGATCATTCATGCACATTAATTGGCGATTCATAAATCTTCCTTCTTTACTGTATTGATTCATTATGACGGTGTCTCTTCATATAACAATTCAGACTCGAGCGACCATACCCTTTTTATCTCGTGGGTGATTTGCTCGTACCTATTACGACTCGTGCCTCTTTTAATGCATCTCTCAAGTTCTCACTTTTTTAGTGGTCCACGTGTAATTTCTATTTTTACCAATACAGTAGTAAAGACACCAATTGCTATCAGAACAGAATCCACGTTTCAAAAAAAGAAAAACACAAAGTTATAGTTGGCATAAATAATCCCAAGGATGAACCGATAACATACTAGATCAATCCTTTGAAAGATATTCACTATAGTTTTGAATCATCTGGTCATAAGTCTGATGCTGAGTCCAACAACGAATCTTAGTAATTATCTCCTCGAGGAGGTGAAGAAGGGGAAGCGTTATCAGTTGGGACATGATACTCTGGAGGTGGCAGAGACAGCTCCTAAATCAGTAACCTTTTGTACCTAGGCACAACAATTCAGACCCTAATACTCATCCTGGAGTAGTTGCACATTTGTTCTTAATGCAAGTTCATATGCGTTTTGCAGTTTTGCTTGATATATATTGTCAAAATCGCATCAGAAAATTCACAAGTAGTTATTAGCAGTCAACCACGAACCATAAAACAATTGTCAATTAACAGTATAATCAAGTCAAGCGTTCTGTATTTCACCTTGTCATGGGCAGCATATAACTATATCCAAAAAAATGAGTTGCAGTAGAGAAGGTTCCAAGCCAGAGCATAGCTTTTCAGGTTACATTTCCACAAGTTTCTGAATCTTCCCGTCAAGACTGGGAAGTCTCAGTCTAGTAATGAGCTATACACATTTGTCACACCTCTTTTTTACCTACACCCCGAGGGGTATATGAGAGTTTTTTCCAATTTAAGTAACAATCAAAACGGGATTATTTTATTTAAAATCAGAGTCGCCGCTTGGGATAATTTATGGTGTCCCAAGTCACCGGTTACAATTCCGAATCGAGGAAAATATTGACTCTGTATTACAGTCAGCGAGCCAGAAATTCAGGTAAGGAATTCTGTTAACCTGTGAGAAGGTGTTAGGCACTCCCGAATTCCGTGGTTCTAGCACGGTCGCTTAACAATTTATACTTGGCTTAAATTATTTAATTACGTGTTTAGAACCTACATGCATTTTACCTTTACCGTTTTTAATTGCGTGATTTATTCGTACTTAAAAAATTATCGTGTTACGCGTACGTATACTCGTATGGTTTGGCGTGTCAAGAGTCATGTCACGTGTATGTGTACACAATTCACAACACTTAGTTTATTTAAGAAAAAGTTTGGTCAAAGTCGCGCGGACGCGTAACTTGATTTATTTTGAAAATCGTAATTATGTCACGCGAACGTGTACACAATCACGATGATTGATTTGTTAAGAACATACCTAAAAGCATACTATCGATTTGGTTTTGAGGTAAATATATGGAAGTAAGATTTTCATGGCTCAACAGTGAGCCTTCCTCACTCTCGCATTTTAGGATTAAAATTTCAAAATTAAATATTTGCATTCTTAAGAACTAAGTTTATAGAAAACAAAAAATATTATCACACAAAGCAACAAATCTGGCTAATATAGAATACTGAGCAAAACATAAAAAAATGAAACTTTATAGTCTTCTGATATTAAAATAAAACTTCAAACAAGCTACCTAACGCACTTTATGAATTATATATCTTAAACACATAATCTTTCTTCTCTCCTTTTTTTAAAAAAAATATTCCTACTTAGAAATTTTCAACTTTCATGGCTAAGCAGTTTAAAAATTGTACACTCAGAGAGGAAATCTTTTCTTTATGTAAAAGAAACTTACTATAATCTTATAAAGAAAATTTATTATAGTTTAAGGTCTATTCGCAAGGATAATTAGAAAAAGTTAACCTATTTATGACTTAGGGATACTATATATATTTTTTCACAATTAACAATGCTTTATTATTATTAAAATTTTGGTTGAAGTTGCGCGAACGCATACCTCAAATCTTTTAAGAATTTAATTTGTAATTGTGTTACGCGAACGTATACATAATCACAATACTAATCTAAATCGGGCCTAAAGCAAACTATGATTATTTGATTCATAAAAAAAACCACATCTTTGAAGGCCAGGGAAATTTCGCTGAATGGCTCGCCCTGAGTTCTAAGGATAAGACTAAAATTAATTAAATGAAGGCCATGCAATTGTGATTTTGGCATGGCACACATCAATTATAATATAAAAGGGTATTCAAACTAATCTTCGGAGGACCGTAAACTATTTATATGATCTAACATGGCACTCATCCAACTTATTTTAAGCAATCTAATTACTTGAACCTTAAGCGGAATTCAAAATTTTTTATTTTTATTTTTAATGCTTAAAGAAAACGACTTGGGCCCATGACAACATTTGCATAGAAATAAAGAAAAAGCCCAAGAATGATAACTTATCTAAGAGGCTCCACAATTCCAATTTTATGAAATTTTAGCGGAGGAGTCTAAGAGAATGAAATTTTTAGCTTATATATGCGAGTGAACAAACCACAAAATTGATCCAACTGCCTACATGGGACACTTAACATCTTAACCTTGGAATAAACCATTGGGGTCGAGTGAAGCCCAAACCATCCCATAGCACACAAAACGACCTTTAATAGCTGGGCTGAAACCACAACCCAGTTTTAGTAAATGAGTCCAAATCACCTTTAAAAAAGGAAATTTTTGTTGATCAACATGTTTAACAATATAATTACAATTTCAAACAAGCCTATTCATGGTGCTAAATTTATCTAATGCAGTTCTTAATCACATCCATTTTAACACAATGATTTTAACTCCTGGAATCTAGCAAAGGACACCACAGTAATCAGGATTCCCCAAGTAAAGGACAAGCCTTTGCTAATATAGATATCCCCACAAGACCATTCTGATTACATGCTTGGGCAATAATTCCAACAAATTTAACACAAAACAGGAAATGCAAACACTGATTCCATAATATAAGAGATATATGTAACATAGCCTGAATTTCCTATTACATTAAAGACAGATTCTATAATCCATTTGAACCATAGTTTGATTCAACCCCATTCTAGTTCTTATACTAGCAAATTCCAGAAATTAGTACTATTGTACACTCAAAAGGCCATTTCAAGTAAGAATAAAGGCAAACACCCAAGCCATATCAATTCTAAGTATTTTTTACAGCAAGTTTAACAATAAACTTAAGGACCATTTACAAACACAAAACAAAACTTAACTGCCTTCACTCTATTCTATTGGGGTTCATTCATTCTTGCCACAGTTAGTACACATTCAACTCAAACCATCACCTGAATATATAATCATCCCAGATAACTGATCATGCTATCAAAGCTCGAATGAACTACCGAATTAACTAGACCCAATACTATTCACAATACAAGTTTACTTATATTCAAACACCTAATCTAGGGTCTAATTCAATTGACAATTTGTTTTCCAAGCTTTGTAACAGTCCCAAAGCTGATACAGAATGAAAAATTAACTTATTCAAACTAAGGTTAAATGAAGAACCTATTGAAAAGAGACAAATTGAAACAGTGCTGTTAAATAACTAAATGAGAGTCATGCTTTAGATCTCATTCTCATTTCATTTCTTCAAATTTACTTCACAAAAACAATAGAGTTCAGGATCATATACCTGGAAAAGAGGATAAACAAAGAAGAAATGAGATTCAGCAAGCTCAAGCGACAGCAATACAACAAATAAGCCTCAGATTCAAACAACCAAGTGTTGAGATCAACCCAGAAACCAGTAGAGTATTGACTTGTTCAGCAAACTTCACACCCCACTCAAAACCAAATCCAATCCACTTCAAACACTCAAATGAACCAAAATAGATTTGACATATTGAAAATTTGAAAATCGAAACAAGAGAGATCAATGAAACAGTAAACTAGGATTCATTTCAGGAATTCGAAATCTAAGAAATCGCCAAGGTAACTTAATGAAACAGTAATTTCTACAGCTGCCTGGTATTTTTTTTTTCAGAATTTCTCTCTATATCTATCTCTGCGTGTTTCAATCTTAAAATCTCTGTCTTTTTCAATATTTTCAAAAATTCTTCCTTTCTTTCCACTCTGTATTTTTCAGTATTCTCAAAATGTTCTCTTGTCCGTCTTTTAACACCTCTCAAGTTTAGCCTTTTTATAGGCATTCATTTTAGTGTATCCTCCATTATCAATTCATCTTTTCATTTTTAACTACCCACTAGCTTAGTGCTTTCTTAATTTAAACAGCTATTGCAATCCCAACCCTACCACTATTAGAAACTTCTTAAGTAGGTAAAAACTTGAATTATACTTATATTAATCAATTCTTATCAATATAATTAAACAAAAAGTTAAGCCAAACTATTGAACTAATCCTAATTATTCTGACTAAGTGATTAAACGAGATACAATTTCACAGTCTTAAAACAAGCTGATGTCCTAATTATACGAAACAAATCCACAAAACCAATCTTAAAGAAATAACCAGTGAACAGAAATAATTATACCAGAGTACTGATCGAATTTCAATTGAAATTGACCAAAGAAAATGAGAAGAGGTAAATGACCATTGGAATAAAATTATTCAAACAAACACAAAAATATGAAAGAACTTACCGATTAAACTGGAAAAGCTTGGTACCCTGACTTTCCGATTCCATCGCCAAATAATGTTAGTCACTTGTTCTTTGTCAAAAAAAGTGAGTAACACTATTTTGTGATGAACTCAGCTCTAAAATTATCATCAGTCTTGAGTTCGGGTTTGGCTCTTCGATTTAAGATTGGAGTAGATTGGGCCTCATTCGAAGGAAACTGGTTATGGATTAGGGAAGAGAGGAGTGAGGGGGTTCTACAGTGTGAGTTTGGGGCCGATTGGGTAAGCTAGGGTTCGGGGATTTTGGGACCGGACTGCTTCGATTGAAGATTCGAGAAGTACTAGGGTGATTCGAGGGAAACTAACTACAGTTTGGGGACGAGGGGACGTAGAGGGTCTTGGGGTGTTATTTTCAGGTGGGTAGGAGCTGGTGCCGCCACCGGAGAAAGTTAAGGCGGCGCTAGGGTTCATCCCTTTGATCTGAAATTCGAGGGATTCCAGGGATAAGGTTTGTGGATTCGGGACGGGGAGATGAAGGAGAGTCGATGGTGTTAATTTGGGGTTGTTTGGGCACCGTCCACCGCCGTGGGCAATTTCCGACGGGCGGAAGACGGTGGTGTGTCGGTTGGTCTCTAAAGAGAGACGAAAGAGGAGGGGGGGTTCTGAGAGGGGTAAGGGGTTTTGGGTATATTAAAGGGGTAATTAGATTAGGGCCGTTGGATGATGAGAATCCAACGGCCATGATTGATCCTTTAATGAAACGGGGTCGTTTGGTGTAGCAACTGGGGCGGACCAGGTTGGAGAAGACGTGTTGGGTCGGCTAAAGGGTGAAGCTCGGGACCGTTCGATCATAGGAGATCGACGGTCCTGATCAAAACTTATCCAAACGACGTTGTTTAGGTGACAACAGGGCTGGACCGGGTTGGGACGTGTTTGGGCTGGACTGGGGCGGGTTTCAGGTGTATTTGATTTGGGCCTGGGATTTTAAATTAAATTGGCCCAACTTCTGATTTCCTTCTCTTTAATTCTTTTTCTTTTCTTTTCTTCCTTTTTTTCAGAAAATTAAGACTAAAATCCTAAATTAAATTATAAAACCAAATCATCCTATCAAAAATACTAATTAATTCTAAATAATAATTATTACACATAATTAATACCAAATTAGAAGAAAAATCGCAAAATTTTGACATTAAACACTAAAAATGCAAAAATACGTTATTTTTTTGTGAAATTTTTTATTTTTGTAAAACAACATTATACTAAATTAACCAAAAAAAAAATTAAAATAAAATCCTAAGTGCAGATACTATATTTGTTATTTGTATTTTTTAATTCATTAATAAAATTAAATATGCACACAAAGATATGCAAACAATCAGGAAAATCGCACATTAATTCCTAGAATAACACATAATTAAAGAAAAAAACCTTATTTTGGGAATTCTTTTGGAGTAATTCGTGTGAGGCAAAAATCACGTGCTCACAGCTTCCCTCTTTGCCCGGAAACATGAAGAGTTTTCGTGCAAAGATAAAGTGTGCGGATACGAGCGATTTTTGCCCGTTTGAATACTCCGTGGGAAGCATTTTTTGAAAGATTTGACCGAACCTCTGCTTCAAAGGTTTCCTACATATCCTTGGCTATAAAGGAATCAGGTCAATGTAGTTCGGGAAGTTTCGGTAGCTGGGACTACCATGAAGCTGTGATTTCACTGTTACTGATGTTGCTGCTGATACTGCTTACTGACCTCCTTATTACACCATGACAAAATGAAGAAGCTAGACTAAGCTATAATATATGCTTTACAAAGATTTATTTTCAAACTTGGTCTTGTGACTGTTGTTGCCTTGTTGACTTGTATTTTCTTCAGAAGTTCCTTTGTTGCTGACTTGAATTGTATTTTTGAGATGCTTTCCCTCTCTTCCAGGCGGGTACCTGATTGCTGAACCTTTTAAATGTCTTCCTTTGACTATTATTTCCTTTCCTCTATTCTCCAGGCGGGCGCCTGATTACTTGAAATTTGAATTGTATTCCCTTGCTCTCCAGGTGGGCGCCTGATTGCCGAAACTTGAAGTGTATTCCCTTGCTCTCCGGGTGGGAGCCTGATTGCTGAAACTTGAACTGTTGTTCCTTGTTCTCCAGGTGGACGCCTTATTGTTGATACTTCAACTGTTCTTCCTTGTTCTCCAGGTGGACGCCTGATTGCTGATACTTCAACTGCCGTTCCTTGTTCTCCAGGTGGACGCCTGATTGTTGATACTTCAACTATTGTTCCTTGTTCTTCAAGTGGACGCCTGATTGCTGATACTTCAACTGTCGTTCCTTATTCTCCAGGTGGACTCCTGATTGCTGATACTTCAACTGTCGTTCCTTCTTCTCCAGGTGGACGCCTGATTGCTGATACTTCAACTGTTCTTCCTTGTTCTCCAGGTGGACGCCTGATTGCTGATACTTCAACTGTCTTTCCTTGTTCTCCAGGTGGACACCTGATTTCTAGTACTTGGTCACACTCTTATCTTTAACATCCGTGTTGTTCTCCCTGTTCTTTATATGGGCACCTGACTTCAACAAAAATAGACAAAACAAAAGAAAACTTTCTGCCCCAGTTTTGTAGCTGGGCGCATCTGTGATTGTTAAACTGAACCATATTATCAAATATTACTAAGAATTTGAAAGTTAGGTCCCATTATCCAGGGGGGCCTGACAACTCTTAACTAAATGACAATTTTAAATCTAAGCTATACCTTTTAAAGGTATGGCTTCCGCTGAATCTTGTCATCTAAGAAGGTCTTAAACTACTTCCCATTATCCAGGAGGGTCCTAAAATTTCAATTTAAAGCTTATCTTACGAATGACAATTTCAACGCTAAATTGTACTCTCTTATAACAACACTTACTTATCTAATGGAATGCTTAATGTTACGTCCCATTATTCAGGTGCGTCCTGAAAACTCTTATGCGAACTTTGAAGACAACTTATTCCTTTTGGTGCACATTTGTCCGGTATTCACTACTTATGTTTGTTTTGGATTTTAACTTAGGTCCCATTTTCTAGGAGGGTCCTGAGATTTCGAATTGAGTCTTGTCTTAAGAATGAAAACTTCATACCAATTTATATTTTCACGAAGTAGAGCTTATGCTAGATCTTATACTCATGCATGTTTTGAATTAAAGCTAAGTCCCATTTTCCAGGAGGGTCCTGAGAATTCTGCGATCAAACCTACATGGTACTTGTTTTCCTTACAGGGTGCTTCCTAAAACAAATGCCATCTTTTCTCTTGTTTCAAATCAAAGAAAATCTCGTCAGTTTAAAATGTGGCAGTTAGTTGTGGCATTCTTGCTGGGGGTGGTTTTCTCTTTGCCATGCTTTGCTTCGTCTGCCTTGAACTGGTCGAAAAGACTGTTTTGACCTTCTGACTGATCCTTGATTGCAGGATCCCCCAACTGTTATTCTCCCCTCCTGACCTTTCTGCCTGAACCCGTACATCTCCCACGACATTACTGAATCATTCCACCAATATAACCTTTGATTACACCCTATGTCCCACTTTTCATCATATTATCTTCGGCATGTTCTAGCCGCATTTTGCTTAGTGCAATTTTGAATCTGGTAGTACACTCTGACATTCCTTCTTATTTGTTTAAACAAGGCTAACCTTGGAAGAGCTTTAGCGGAGTAAAATTAACAATAATGAAATGCAACGATTTTGAGAATTAAGAATAAAGAGGAAAATCCAAATTTGGATGACTGTTGGAGATAAGAAAAGAAACTTATCTGAGTGGATTCACTGGCACCAATGATCATGGTATGCATTTTGGATTAATCAGCCCAGTCTATTTAACTAATCTCCTTTCCAATTGTTTTACTTTGTTCTCCAAGATTTCCACAACCCAATTTTACTTTCTGCCAACTTACGGACCTTGTTCGACTTGCAGTGCCCTGAAAGGTTTTCACCGACAAACCTCTCTCATTTGTTTGTTTCTCAATTCCATGTCGCCTTATGGTGCCCGCAAAGGTTTTCACCAATAAGACTCTCTCATTTATTTTCTCTCGGCTTTCGTTGCCTCATGGTGCCCTTGAGGGTTTTTACCAATAAGACTCTCTCATTTTTTGATTTCTCTTGCTTAAACTGGAGTGTTGCCCCTGATATGAATTCTTTTTACATTGCTTGACTTGGCATCTCTCGAAGACTAATCGGAAGATCTTTCTTTGGACAGCATTATGGGTTCTTGGAATGTGTTTGGAAAGAAAAGGGTATAAAACGGGCTCAAAACCACTTCAAAATGGGTTAGAATTACAACTTTTGGAATCACATTTCTTATTACAATCACAACTTCTGTCCCAGCTTCTTGCTTGGGGATCTTTTGGCTTTTATTTTACTATGACCGAGCCGTGAGGCTGCCTATATATCCTTAATAGTAATCAGGTCAAACGTAGTTCACACCTGAATTTCTTTGTTTTCTTGTGCTTTCTCTTTTTCACTTCTTTTCTTTTCTCTTTTTTCTTTTATTTCTTTTCTCTCTTTTTCGTTATTGATTCCAAAAGAGGGGTATGAAAGAAATAAATGAGGCTCAAAAAAGGGGGGGGGGGGAACAAAGGGTAGAGTGTTTAGATAGCGGAACAAATTACCTTCGTCATTTCATTCTTCGAAACAATGCCAAGTACAGACAATCAACAATTATAACAAAGAAATCATACATAATATCTCTTGACTGCATCGGAATTGATAGCCATGTCTATGCATTTTCCTTCGATATCTGTTAAACATAAAGCACCATTGGACAATACTCTGGTTACAATAAATGGCCCTTGCCAATTCGGGGCGAACTTGCCTTTTTCTTCAACCTGATGTGGAAGGATACGTTTCAGTACTAGCTGACCCACTTCAAACTTTTGGGGAGGCACCCTTTTGTCATATGCTCTTGCCATTCTCTTTTGATATAAATGGCCATGACATACTGCTGCCAATCTTTTTTCATCAATCAAGTTCAACTGCTCCAAACAGGTTTTGACCCACTCATCATCAGCAATCTCAACCGCAGCGACAATCTGAAGGGAAGGGATTTCAACTTCTGCAGGTATTACTGCTTCAGTTCCATATACCAACAAATAAGGAGTTGTACCTACCGAAGTACGGACAGTAGTGCAATATCCCAACAATGTAAATGGTAATTTTTCGTACCATTGCCTCGAACCTTCTACCATTTTCCGAAGTATCTTATTTATGTTTTTGTTGGCTGCCTTGACTGCTTCATTTGCCTTGGGACGATATGGGGTAGAATTGCAATGTGTAATCTTAAACTGTTGACATACCTCTACCATCAAGTTACTGTTAATATTAGCACCATTATCTGTGATGATCACCTTTGGGATTCCGAATTGACAGATGATATTTGAGTGAACAAAATCGACCACTACTTTCTTGGTCACCGATTTGAAAGTTTTGGCCTCAACCCACTTGGTGAAATAATCAATGGCTACCAGAATGAACCTGTGTCCGTTAGATGTTGCTGGCTCAATTGGTCCAATGACATCCATGCCCCAAGCAACAAAGGGCCATGGTGCTGACATTGTGTGCAATTCCGATGGTGGAGAATGAATCAAATCTCCATGTACTTGGAACTAATGACATTTGCGCACAAAACTAATACAATCTCGCTCCATGGTGAACCAATAATAACCTTCTTGGAGAATTTTCTTTGCCAGCACATATCCGCTCATATGTGGTCCGCAGACACCCGAATGTACTTCGGACATGACATCTGTAGCTTGTCTAGAATCTATACATCTTAATAATCCAAGGTCTGGTGTTCTTTTATACAAAACTCCTCCACTTAAGAAGCATCCACTTGCCAACCGTCGAATTGTTCTCTTTTGATCCCCCATGGCTTGCACTGGATATATCCCCATTCTGATGTACTCCTTGATATCATGGAACCATGGTTTGCCATCAAGTTCCTCTTCAATCATGTTACAATAAGCATGCTGATCTCGGACTTGAATATGCAGAGGATCGACATAAGCTTTGTTCGGATGGTGCAACATTGACGCCATGGTAGCCAAAGCATCGGCGACCTCATTATGGACCCTGGGAATATGCCTGAACTCCACTGATCGAAACCGTTGACAAATCCCATGCAAACATTGTCTGTACGGTATGAGCTTCAAATCTCATGTTTCCCATTCTCTTGAATTTGATGTACCAGAAGATTTGAGTCTCCCAAGACCAAGACTTCCTGGATATCCATGTCTTCAGCTAGCCTTAGACCCAAAATATAGGCTTCATACTCAGCCATATTGTTGGTGCAATAAAACCGAAGTTGAGCCGTAACAGGATAGTGATGCCTTGTTTCAGAAATAAGCACAGCTCCTATTCCAACTCCTTTCATGTTGGCAGCCCCATCAAAGAAAAGTTTCCAGCCTGGTTTTTCAATTTGTTCCAGTTCATCAATATGCATCACTTCTTCATCGGGAAAATAAGTTCTAAATGGCTCGTAATCTTCATCAACCGGGTTCTCGGCTAAATGATCGGCCAATGCTTGGGCTTTCATCGCAATCCGAGTCACATAGATGATGTCAAACTCTGTGAACAAGATCTGCCACTTTGCAAGTCTCCCTGTCGGCATAGGCTTTTGAAAGATATACTTCAATGGATCCAAGCGCGAAATGAGGTAAGTAGATGGCCTGTTCCTTTCTGCCGGTGATATCATGCTGCCCCAGTACACAACCAAATGAATTTTCCAAGACTGTCAAGTAAAGAATCAAAGGTCTCACTAGTTTTGGCTGAACCAGCACATGTGGGTTTGACAAGTATCCTTTTATCTTATCGAATGCTTCTTGACACTCATCAGTCCATTTGACCGCAGCATCCTTCTTCAGCAATTTGAAAATAGGCTCATAAGTTGTTGTGAGCTGAGCATTAAACCTGCTGATGTAGTTCAACCTCCCTAACAGACTCATCACTTCAGTCTTGTTCCTCGGAGGTGGCAATTCTTGTATGGCTTTGATTTTTGATGGGTCCAACTCGATGTCTCGCTGGCTAACTATGAATCCCAACAACTTTCCGAATGGAACACCAAATGCACACTTGGCAGGGTTAAGCTTGAGGTTGTACCTGCGAAGTCTCAGGAAGATTTCCTCAAATCCCCAACGTGGTCGGCCTGATGCTTTGATTTTATGATCACATCATCCACGTATACTCAATCTCTTTGTGTATCATATCATGAAACACAGTAGTCATTGCTCTCATGTAAGTTGCCCCGGCGTTCTTCAAACCAAATGTCATTACCCGATCGCAGTAAGTCCCCCATGGTGTGATGAATGCCATCTTTTCTGCATCTTCTTCATCCATTAGAATCTGATGATACCCTGCATAGCAATCCACAAAAGATCCAATCTCATGCTTGGCACAATTATCGATCAAAATGTGGATATTGGGTAGTGGGAAGTTATCCTTCGGACTTGCTTTGTTGAGATTGCGGTAATCGACGCATACTCAGATCTTGCCGTCCTTCTTCGGCACAGGCACAACATTAGACAACCAAACAGGATATCGAGTGACCCGAATAACCTTTGCATCCAACTGCTTGGTGATTTCTTCTTTAATCTTCACACTCATATCAGTTTTGAATTTCCTCAACGTTTGCTTGACGGGAGGAAATGCTGGATCAGTGGGCAATTTGTGGACCACTAAATCAGTGTTCAAACCCGACATGTCGTCATACGACCATGCAAAAACATCTTTGTATTCGATGAGTGCTTTGATTAACTCTTCTCGGATCTTTGGCTCGAGATGGACACTTATTTTAGTCTCTTTGATATTATCTGTGTCCCCTAAATTGACGGCTTCTGTTTCATTCAGGTTGGGTTTGGGTTTTTCTTCGAAATGAAATAACTCCTTACTAATCTCTACGAAGGCTTCATCCTTATCATATTCTGATTCATAGTCACAATCTACTTCTTAAACTATTATTTCAGAATCAGATTGATTTTTAAGACTGGGCTGAGGATTCCTTATGCATGCCATGTCATTGGAGCCAGCGTAAAAAGAACTGTACAGAAAAGAAAAGAAAGACAAAAAGAAAATTATCAGGAATGATAAAGAAAGGGAAACTTCATTTCATTGAATGATGAAAGATAACAAGGTTTGCACACTTTAAACAGACTGAAAGATAAACAATCTGGATTACAACCCTGGAATAACCCAGACAAACTAAAGAAAACTCAAAATAAACTACCAAGACTCCTTCCGAGTGGGGAGAGGAGTAGCCTTCCAATTGTTAAGCTTTGTTTTTGGCCCGACAAATTGCACTTCCACATTGCTAGAACCCTCTCCAATTTCCACCATGTTCACACTGTCGAACAACTTCTGAAATCTTTCAATTAACTCCTTGTCAAGATCAATCACAGAACTGGGAATTGTTGTTACTGGGCGACTTCTGGTATCGGACTTGACAAATGATTTGGAAAGACGTGAGACTGGCTTTGAAAGGACCCATGCCTTCTATTTTAACTTTCTGGCATTTCTTATGTCTGTGGCAGTGGGCTTGAATCCCAAACCAAATGTTCCCAAGTTTTCAGGAAGGGACACCGGCTGTATGATGCCTTGCAAAGATGAGCCCAAACCTTTACCAAGTACAAAACCATTCTTCAACATCTCATAGGCTACCATGACTTATGCGGCAGTTATCTTTGGATTTGGAATGTATTTCCTCTTAGGAACTTTCTCTACCAACATCGTGTCAGAAACCTGGTAGACCCATGGTCCCTGGTCATCTTCCACTTCAATGACCGGTACAATGGCATTGCTGGGAGCACATAAACTGTCTTCCTCATGCACTACCTGGTGTAGTGTTGATGGGACTGCTTTAGTGGCGTGGATCCACGGTCGACCCAACAGCAAATTATAGGAAACAACTATATCTAGCACCTGAAACTCCATTGTGAACTCAACTGGCCCTATCGTTAGCTCCAGCACTATGTCCCCAACTGAATCTTTACCTCCGCCGTCAAATTCCCGCATGCAAATACTGTTCTTATAGATCCTCTCATCTTCTATTTTCAACTTGCTTAGAGTGGAGAGGGGACAGATGTTTGCGCTTGACCCGTTGTCAACCAATACCCGGGTCACCACAGAGTTCTCACATTTTACTGTGAGGTAAAGAGCTCTGTTGTGCTCAGTACCTTCTACAGGCAATTCATCATCGGAAAACGTGACTCTGTTTGCTTCGAAGATTTTGTTGGTTATTTTTTCCAATTGATTCACGGAGATCTTATCAGGAATGTGCGCCTCATTCAAGATCTTCATTAAAGCTTGACGGTGCTCATCTGAATAGATCAATAATGACAATAGGGAAATTTGAGCAGGCGTCTTTCTTAATTGTTCCACAATAGAGTAGTCTTGTAGCTTCATCTTCCTCAAGAATTCTTCTGTTTCTTCTTTAGTTACGGCTTTCTTCACTAGCGCTGTATTATCTTTAACTCTTCTTAACTCATCGGGAGTAAAACACCTTCCCGAGCGAGTCAAACCCTGTACTTCACATATTTCTTCTTTGACTTCCTTGACTTTGTACATCACTGTTACCCGTTCGTAATTCCATGGAATAGCCTTGTTGTTGATTATTGGTAACTGTGTTACCGGCTTGATAATAACCTAATCTGTGCGGGCACCTTCCACGATTATGACGGGTTTGTTGGACGCTTCTGGTACAATCACCTTCACCCCTTCCTGTTTTGTTGCAACTTTTCTTAAAGACCCCTTCTCAACTGCCACAGATAGCTCAACACTCTTTTTGCTCGGCTTGATCACCAACTTCTCACCTGTTGATTGTTCATCTATCTTGACTCCACTAGAGTGAATCATCATGACGGTCTGTGATGGCTTCTTGGGCTCTCCCTCCGCATGCACTATTTTGATCATATTTTCCTCCTGGTGGGCTGGCATTGGATTCCTGTTAATATTGGGCGCCTCGGGAGCTTGAACTTCAATTCTATTGGTATCAATAAGCTCCTGTATCGCACTTTTCAAGTGCCAGCACTTTTTTGTATCATGACCCGGAGTACCAGAACAATACTCACAGCTAACAGTATAGTCAAGATTCTTTGGAGGAGGATTTGGCAGTTTGGACTGTATCGGCCTTAGCATATCTAGCTGTTTTAGCCTGTGGAACAGACTAGTGTATGATTCTCCAATGGAGTAAAGGTTTTCTTTTTTTGCAACCTTTCACCCTTAAATGCTTGACTAGGCCGGAAACTTGGTTCGGGAGTGCTTTGGTAGGCTCGTGGATGCGGATAAGTATTTTGTAGGATGGGAGTACGCCATAGAGTGTGGGAAGGAGGTTGGTTGTATTCTTGTGCATGGTGGACGGAAAAATGAGGTTCTGGTGGGGGATAGTAGTGTTGGGGTGGATTGTGGTGATAAGTTTGTTGGTGGGGTCGAGGTTGATTTTAGTGGTAAGGTGAACCTCTGGATCCGGACCAAGTTCCTGAATCAACCATTGCTGCTTCCTCTCTCTTCTTCTTCCCAATCCCTTCTATGCCGCCCTGAATAGCCTAAGTAGTCGCTTTGATAGCCGAATAGCTCATGATTTTATTCGACTTGAGGCCTTCTTCTACCATGGCCCCCCATCTTTACCACTTCGTTGAATGACTTTCCTACAGATGAGACCAAATGACCATAGTAAGTAGGTTCCAAAGCCTGTAGGAAGTAATCTACCATCTCACTTTCCTTCATTGAGGGATCTACTCTTGCTGCTTGCTCCCTCCATCGGAAACCATATTCTTTGAAGCTTTCACTGTGCTTATTCTCCAGTTTAGTCAAGGACAATCGATCTGGAATGATCTCAAGATTGTATTGGAAGTGACAAGCAAATGCTTGCGCCAGATCATCCCATGTGTACCATCTTCCATGGTCTTGGCGGGTATACCATTCCAATGCTGATCCACTCAAACTCTGACTGAAGTAAGCCATTAACAGTTCATCTTTTCCTCCAGATCCCCTCATCTTGCTGCAAAAACCCCTCAAGTGGGCTACTGGATCACCGTGCCCGTTGTATAGATCGAACTTGGGCATCTTGAAACCTGCCGGTAATTGCACATTCGGGAACAGACATAGGTCCTTGTAGGCCACGCTGACTTGCCCTCCCAACCCCTGAATGTATCTTAATGATTGTTCTAAGCTTTTAACTTTCCCGAACATCTCCTCTTGTTCGGTATTTTTGACTGGTTTATCAGCTTCTATCGGGAGGTCAAAGCGAGGAGTATAGGAATGGGTTTCTGGAGCTTTGAAAGTGGGCTCTGAGGGGTAGTATTGGTTGTCCTGGGCCTGGAATATAGGCTCGCTAGGAGATTTGTGGACTGTAGCTGGTGGAGGTGCTACGAAGACAGGAGTTACTGGTGGATGAGGGTATGGAATTGGTTTAGGGGGTGGAGATTGTGGTGTATGAGAAGTGGTGCCCCGGTAGTGTTGGTAAATGGGAAAGCTCAGGGATAAATCGGTGGCAGGATGATCCTGAGTTTGAGCCGGTGGTGGAGTGAAGGTAAGGTTAGCCGGGTAGGCGGATGGCGGTTGTCCTTTAGCCCAGGCCTGATACATTTCGACCATTTGTTATTTTAGTTTGTACATCTCTTCATTTATGGCGTTAATGTCCAACTCTTCTCCTTCAATGACACTGGTGTCTACATCTGGGATAGACATGATTATTTCTTCCTTGGATCTGGTTTGGTAGGGGTGGGTTGCCAGTATGCTTAGGTGTACTAACTGCTTGAATTCTGGAACAACAACCAAACTTGTTAGTGATTAGAGTTTTAACAAATAAACAACCACACATAGGGATGAAATGCACCTAGGCAATTAGTCATTTCTACCATGTATTTGCTCGGTTGCTTGTGTCATCCCAGCTTTTCCTGACCTTTCCCTTTTATTGTCACTCACGCCTATCTTTTATTCCCCTCCCCTTTTTTCATTATTCTTTTCTTTTGGTTGTGGTCGAATCTTATGAAGATTGCGTATGTATCATGACCCTGCATGAATCAGACCGAGCGTAGTTCTGGTGGAAACAATTATTATTATTATTTTTATTTATTTTAACAAACAAAATAGTACAAAGACAAAAATGACATTACATTTGGAAAACACTTTAAGAAAATGGTTTAAAAGACTTGACATGTACTCAAACTAAAATATGACTATTATATGAAAAGTTTCAACAACTATGACTATGCTTCACTCCACAATCTTTTGATTTCAATCACTGGAACATCTGCTCACGGCGGAGCTTGACCCGGCTGACCCCCTAATGTACAGTACATCCTCTCTAACTCTACTACAAGATGACGGGCAAAAGTAGGCGCATGCTCCAAGAACCTTTCATAATCCATCCCCTGGCAGTTCACATAACTTTGAGAAGTATAAACGGCCAAATCATGGATTTGTGCTCTGAAATCTTGGAGATTTTGGTCTTGGTTTTGCAATTGCTGTTTGTTACATCTCGCATTTTCGTACGTTAAAAGTTTCGTCTTCGGCCAACTAACGTAGAATCGGGGAGGAGATCATCTTGAAGTTAACGTATTAACAAGAAATAAATAAGTGTTATGAGGGATAAACGGGTACACGGATTAACGAAAACAAGTTTCGTTGAAAGTGGACAATTTGGAATAAAATACGGGTCGAGCGATAATACCCGAAAATTATAAACTAGTACCATGCAAGGTACCATATGACCACGGTAGTGTAATATATAATGTATATATATGAAGTATTTTGAAAATAAATAGAATTTTAAGTAATTTGTGATAATTCTTAAATTATGCGGGTAATAGATTAATTATTTAGTAACGAAACATTACTCGGTTAACTAATAAGTGGATAAAAAAAATTAACAAAAACTTACTCTAAAAACGTGGCAGTAGACTACCACTTAAGCATATGACTCATGGTCATATATGCTTCATACTAAGTAACGTGTAAATTACATAACTCATAAGAATGAGTCATCTTCTAAAAGCTTGCTCAACATTTAAGTGCTTGGTCTCTTGTGGGCAAGAAATGAGTAGTACGTCCAAGATTTGGTCACAAGTCTTAAGCTTCTGCCTTTAATACACAAGGACAAGCAATCTTTTAAAGTTCCACAACTGAGATTAAACCCAGTACAAAAAACGCTAGGAGCAGAACAAATTCGTCCAAGAATTCAAGGAATCCAAATGTAAATTTCGGAGAAGCAGATTCGTTTAAATAATTCCAGGAATAGGTATGTTAAGGCTGTCCCTTTTTGCTTTTGGCATGGTTTAGATTATGCGAAAGAAACGAGCAGATACACGGTTTCTATAAATTATTCTATTCATAGAAATAGTAGGGGTGACTAAATTCTTGATTCCCCATGAGAATTATTATTTCCTTCTGTTCATGGGTCTCAAAATAATACGCAGTTGGAAAAATTTATCCGGAAGGAATATTGAGATTATTACGTATTTTTCATGCATTTCGTACATGTGTATTGACCCATGACCAGATGATGTTATATACGCGTATATTTGTAAATATATGTATATGGGATATGGGAAAAGGTTACGGCGTTATATACGCAACACCACCTGATCAGCTGGTATATGATGATGATGTTGCCCCCAGTGGCTGAAATATGATTCAAACGGCGTTATATACGCATATATGGGTATGTATTCAAATGGAATTATATACGCATATCTATGTATGTATTCAAACGATGTTATATATGCGTATATATGTATGTATATAAATATATATGGGATATGGGAATGGTTATGGCGTTATATACGCACCACCACCTGATCAGCTGGTATACGATTATGACGTTGCCCACAGTGGCCGACATGATGTGATGGGATGCCCTCAGAGGCTGATGATATTATCTAAATCCATACCTATGCATGGCTTGGCATTTACACGCACGTGCATGACGTTATAAACGTTTCAAAATATACAAAGTTATTCAGATTTAAAGATGTGTTTCAGTATTCCATGTTTCATCTATGTCTATTACGTACTAATTTCCATGCCTTACATACTCAGTACATTTTTCGTACTGACGCCCTATTCCACGGGGCCTGCGTTTCATGCCCGCAGGTGCAGGTAGGCAAGCTGACGGTCCTCCTTCTTAGGATCCCTAATCAGCGAGAGTTGGCATGCTCCATTTGATCCGGAGCTACTTTTGATATTGGTACGATACGTTTGTACATATATATGTATATGAGTATAACATGGCTCAGTCCTGTCTTTGTACAGTTATGTTTCTGTTAGAGGTCTGTAGACAGTATGTCTAGTTGGGTTATACGTGGCCTTGTCGGCTTTCAATTTTTGATGTATAGTTGTCTATAGCAGCCTTGCCGGCTCGCCCACTGTATTCTGTCTGTATACGTACATATGCCTTGATGGCAGGCTTCTTTCACGTATGTTAATTTTGTAATGCAGCAGATGTTATTCAGGTTCATATTTTAGACGTATGCTTAGGGGTGTTTGATTGGTAAGACTCAGGCGCTCGTCGCGGCCCATCGGTTTGGGTCGTGACAAAAGTGGTATCAGAGCAGTTTTGTCCTAGGATTGTCTGCAGACCGTGTCTAGTAGAGTCTTGTTTATGGGTGTGTCGTGCACCACACTTATAAACAGGAGGCTATAGGACATATAGGATGTTATCCTCTCTTTTATCTCAAGATCGTGCAATACAAGAATTCTTGTTCCTAACGATACGTTATATTTTCAGCAATCCCTCCAAAGAATACGGCCGCCCAGAAGGGAAAGTCCGTGGCTGGTGAGACTACTAGTCGAGCACCATGAGTTACCAAGGCTCGGGGAGAATCTCATGGTGAGGTTCCATCTCAGACTTCACATACCCTGCCTTTTCCAGAAGAATTCCGTAGGGCACCAGCTCCAACACCTGCCCCTATACATTAAGCACCTCAGCAGGATACGCCAGGTCAGGATATGAGAGATGATGTTCAGTTATTGACCTGATTAGTAGCCACACAGGCTCGACATCAGGAAGCAGGTATTTGTCACACAGATAGGTCCGTGAGCGCGAGGGTTCGTGACTTTATTAATTTAGACCCTTTGGTATTCACTGGAGCAGACCCGAATGAGGACCCTCAAGTATTTATTGATAGAGTACAGAGGACGTTACGGGTAATGAAGGCCACTGAGACTGAGTCAGTTGAGCTAGCTTCCTATAGGCTCCGAGATGTTGTAGTTAATTGGTACGAGTCTTGGGAATTGTCCAGAGGTGAGAATGCACATCCCGCGGCATGGCAGGATTTTACAGAAGCTTTTTTCGTCATTATCTGCCACCAGAGCTTAGGCGAGCCAGAGTTGATAGGTTCTTGACCCTTCGGCAGGGAAACATGAGTGTTCGGGAGTACTGTATTCAGTTTGATTCGTTGGGTAGGTATGCACCCACTATTGTGTCTAAGATGGAGGATCGGGTTCACCGGTTCGTGATGGGGTTAGAACCTTACTTGCTTAACGATTGTATGTCGGTTTCACTTCATCCAGACATGGATATTTCTCGTATTCAGGCGTACGCTCAAGGTGTAGAGGAGCGTAAACAGAAACAAAGGGCCGATCGTGAGCATGATAGGGCCCAAAATAAGAGGGCGAGGTCTTCGGGTCCTTCTGGTGAGTTTTAAGATGGTCAGAGGAAACAGTATTCGAGATATCCATCACAGCCCTCAGCTAGCGCGCCCCCTCAGTTTGGAGGAAAGAGATTTGACCGTTCTACATATTCAGGGCCTGGCCAGAATTTTAGGGCCTCAAGGTTTCAGTATAGGGGTGAGTCAAATCAGATGAGGTCACCGTTACCACGATGTAATCAATGTGGTAAGCAGTATACGGGGCAGTGTCGTATGGGGTCAGGTGCGTGTTATACTTGTGCTCATCCGGGCCACGTTATGAGGGATTGTCCGATGAGAGGTGATGCAAGCATAGCTCATCCAGGAGGATCTGTGGCTGGATCATCATCATCAGTACACCCCCCTAGGCAAAGTCCCCAAGAACCAATGAGTCGTGGTAGAGGCAGAGGCGGAGCATCTAGCTCGAGCAGCCCTCAGAATTGCATTTATGCGTTAGTAGGACGACAGGACCAAGAGTCATCGCCTGATGTTGTTATAGGTATATTATAAGTCTCCTCCTACGATGTATATGCACTAATTGATCCAAGTTCCACCTTATTATACGTTACTCCGTTGATTGCTAGTAAGTTTGAAATAAAACCTGAATCAGTTAAACCTTTTGAGGTATCTACACCTGTTGGGGACTCGGTGATAGCTAAGCAGATATATAGGGATTGTATAATAATAGTTCATGGTCGACCTACCGTAGCAGACTTAATCGAGTTAGATATGGTAGAATTTGATGTTATAATGGGTATGGATTGGTTGGCTTCTTGTCATGCCAATGTTGATTGTAGATCGAAGATAGTCCGATTTCAATTTCCGGGGGAGCCTATTTTGGAGTGGAAAGGTAACACGGCATCGCCGAGAGGTAGATTTATTTCCTATCTCAAGGCAAGGAAGATGATCAGAAAGGGCTGTATTTATCACTTAGTTCGGGTTTAGGATATGGAAGTAGAGTCACCAACTATTCAGTCCATCCCTGTGGTAAATGAGTTTCCAGATACCTTCCCTGATGAACTTCTGGGTCTCCCGCCAGAGCGAGAAATTGAGTTTTCTATTGACCTACTACCAGATACTCACCCATTATCTATTCCTCCCTATAGAATAGCCCCCGCAGAGCTGAAAGAATTGAAAGAACAACTAAAGGACTTGCTTGAAAAAGGTTTTATCGGACCTAGTACGTCCCCGTGGGGAGCACCTGTGTTGTTTGTAAGGAAGAAAGATGTTTCCTTAAGAATGTGTATTGATTATAGACAACTGAATAAGGTGACGATCAAGAATAAGTACCCGCTCCCGAGGATTGATAACTTATTTGATCAGTTGCAAGGTGCCAAGTGGTTTTCAAAGATAGACTTGATGTCCGGGTACCACCAAGTAAGGGTTAAGGATGAAGATATTCCGAAGACAGCGATCAGGACTAGATATGTGCATTTGAGTTTCGGGTTATGTCGTTTGGTCTAACCAATGCCCCAGCAGTATTCATGGATTTGATGAACCATGTGTTCAGGCCTTTCTTAGATCTGTTTGTAATTGTATTTATTGACGATATACTAGTATATTCTTGTTCAGAGGATGAGCATGCTGGTCATCTGCGTACGGTGCTCAGAGTTCTACAAGAAAGGAAGTTGTATGCAAAATTTTCTAAGTGTGAATTCTGGTTGAACTCTGTAACTTTCCTTGGGCATATCATTTCGGGTGAAGGCATCCTGGTGGATACATAAAAGATTGAGGCAGTAAAGACTTGGCCTAGGCCCACAACACCAACAAAGGTTCGTAGTTTTCTTGGGTTGGAAGGTTATTACAGGAGATTTGTGGAAGGATTTTCTTCCCTTTCAGCACCTTTAACAAAGTTGACTCAGAAGGGAGCAAAATTTCAATGGACTGATGCTTGTGAACGGAGTTTCTAGGCATTAAAGGATAGGTTAACTTCATCACCGGTTCTCATGCTCCCAGAAGGGACCGATGGTTATGTTATCTATTGTGATGCTTCAGGCGTTGGATTGGGTTGTGTGCTGATGCAGCATGGTAAGGTTGTGGCTTATGCTTCTAGACAACTAAGAAAGCACGAAAAGAACTACCCTACCCATGATTTAGAGTTAGCTGCGGTGATTCATGCACTAAAGATGTGGAGGCACTACTTGTATGGCATTCATGTTGATATTTATGCGGATCATAAGAGCCTCCAGTACATCTTCAAGCAAAGGGAATTGAATCTTCGTCAAAGGAGATGGTTGGAGCTACTTAAAGACTATGATGCTAATATTTTATACCATCCGGGGAAGGCAAACGTAGTTGCCGATGCACTCAGCCGTAGATCTATGGGTAGCCTGTCGTATTTGCAGCCAGAAAAGAGGGGAATAGCCCATGAGGTTCATTAGCTAGCTAGTCTTGGAGTTAGGTTACTGGACTCAGGTGACATTGGAATTACTCTTCAGGATACGGCAACATCATCTTTAATAACTGAAGTGAAGGAACGCCAATACGAGGACCCTATGCTAATTCATTATAGAGATACCACTCTTCAGAAGGAGAAGACACCGTTTGAAATTACCGAAGATTGGGTCCTCAGATACCAAGGGCGATTATGTGTGCCTAATGTTGCGGGGTTGCGTCGGCAGGTCGTGGGAGAAACCCACTATTCCCGTTATTCTATCCATCCAGGAGCAACAAAGATGTATCACGACATCAGGGAAATATATTTGTGGGACGGAATTAAAAAGGACATAGCTGAATTTGTTGCTCAGTGCCCTAACTGTCAGCAGGTTAAGATTGAGCATCAAAAACCTGGTGGATTATTGCAGGCTATGGAGATTCTGACTTGGAAATGGGAAATAATCAATATGGACTTCATCATAGGCTTACCTCGTACCCAGCGTAATGTCATTCCCCGAACCTGGGGGCGAGACCGGCACCCAGTGCCTCACCTATCCTTGCGTACCAACTTGCAACTAAGGGACTCTAAACATATGATGTCATACTTTGTCCATGGTCCACATTGTAAGACGACTGCGAATGCTTACTAAATGTCAATATAAAATTGGGCCGACAAGGCCGTCATAAATACTACAGCTAACAAACCAACCAAATATACATACAAGGCCTGGAAGCCCAACATACTACACTAACTGACAAGATATGTCTACAAGCCTCTACTAATGGATATACTATGATCGAAATGGCTCTCTGACCTACTCGTGACATATATACATATATATACAAGATATACATAAGGCTCTAGACCCGGAAACTCCGAAAGGCATGGAGCTTACCGATCAAGCTAAGCTCGGGCAACACTTATTGAAGAGGCCTACTCGTCTGTTTGTCTGACCTGCACGCATGCAATGCAGCGCCCCCAGAAAAGGGACATCAGTACCAAATAATGTACTGAGTATGTAAGGCAATATACTGAAAGCTGAAACTGAACTGATAATATAATAACTGCAAGTAGCTGGAAGTCAAATATAATCTGAAGATATGCTTACCTGCTGATTATGCCGTAGTAGGCTCGCTCATAAGCGCTCGGCCATACTAGGCTCTATATCTCGACCAACTAGGCTCGCTCATATGCGCTCGGCCACAGTAGGATCGATATATAACTTACCATCTGATCAGAGGTTGCCCAATAGGGGCCTGCCCATCGATTATAGCTCGATGGTAATGAAAATACTTTTAATACTGTATATATATATATATATATAACTTCTCTGCTCTCTTGACTGGAAGAAGGAAATACTCAACTGAATATGAAATCCTGATAAGAAGAATATTATAACTTACAAGACAAGAAAAACATACGCAATTTGCAAGACTAGCAAAATATACGTAAATTCATGGATATGAATTTTTCTCTATGCCTCTACTTTACCCATTATTAATATTGACTCCTACAGTACATTATTATGTCCTATTGTTTCATGGGATTAATTGCTCGCCAACTATTTACACGTAAGAACTACAAGTAAGATTTTAACTAGCTTAGAGATCTGATTGATTATATAATATATAATAATAACCTATCTAATTATGTTAGTGTCATATGAAAAAGATTTCATTTATCCTAAGTTGCTGCTAGTACTGAACCTTTCATTTACCTTAGAAATTGAACATTGTCTTATCTTGTACAACGTAAAACGGGTAGTACGATGTATTGTTATCAAACTCAAGTAATTACGGGGTCATGCCAAATGAAAGAAGAGCTTAGCCTTAACATACCTGGACTAGGGAAAAATTCCTATGATATTCTTGAACACTGGGTTTAAACTACAAAGCTTGAGCTATTTGACTTCTAAAGAAACCAAGTGTAGAAAACCAGGCTATCACCACGCCTTGCCACCAAGTTAATTGACTTGAACGTTAGAAACTTATACAGTGACATGATGTGAGATAATTCATCCTTTGTAATAGTATAAAATTGAACTAAACAATACAATTCCCATGATTGACTGAAATTTAAAACCACAACCATTTACGGATACCCACAATTCCATTTGAAGTCTCCTTCACTATATTAAAAGTTTCAAGAATCACTGCCAAAGTAGTAGTAAAAGATTTGATTATCACATATTGAAAAAGTCCAAACTTGATAACTTGGTATACCCACTGACCAAGTTTCCACATGAATTACTGAAGAAATCATATTACTAATCCAATGAAATGCATATTAGACCAACCACGTCATTCATGCAATTGCTTTGTCAAATTAACTCTAGCCACCTTTTTCCTTAATGTGACACATAATATAAATGACTAATGAGTCATTAGGTTGAATGCCACAAGCTGCCACATCCCTTTTGGTATGATGTTATTAATTTTATCCGCTTATTAGATAACCGGATAATGTCCCGTTACCCAATAATTAACCAATTACCCGTATAATTGAGAATTATTCCCACTTGAAATATTACTCACTTTTTATATACCTTATATGCCTTACTATTAGGGTCATGTGGTACCTTGTATGGTACTAGTCCATAAATACCAAGTATTTTAGCTATAGCTGTATTTTATCCCAAAATACCAAATTTCAACGAAATTCATTTTCTTAGACTTGCTCCCCCTTTCACCTTCATGAATTTACTAATCACTTGTGAAATAACATAATCCTTATGATCTTCAAGTAATCTTTTAATTGGACTGATGTCAATTACCTTATGACAAATTCAACGTACAATACTTCAGGGTGCAACATCGTCGTAACTTAATACTGTGAAGCGTAACATCACTCACCATATATATTACTACAGAGCATAGCAACAACGTACTACTGGGGGACGTAACATTATTCCCCCCTTTGGAACATTCGTCCTCGAATGTTGACTGATGCACTTATCATCTTCGTAACTCATAGCTCTTGTGAATACATTAATAATCTTTTTTCCATTCAAGCATTTGCTTTGAGAATAAATTCAAAGTCTAGGGTATTCCCCCCTTTAGTCTTTCTGCTCAAATCATGACATGTGGTCGAAATCTTCCTAATCTTGAAACTTTTGTTACCTCCTGTCACGTAGCCTGTATGACCCTGGCTTTGCAGGTGCACTTATGCGATTCATCTTTCCTTTTTCCTGTTACCTTTTAGTCGATATGTAGGCCTTACTTTGTATATACAAGGCTTAATAGGATGTCTCTCTAGGCCTCTATAGGTACACTGAAGTCCTTTGCTCGATACTTTGTAGAACTTGCGAGTATGGCCATATCATATTTCATAGATCTGATTATCCATTCATATGACTTTACTACATTTACATGGGTTATACTATACCATAATTTTTACTTCAATCTACCTATACTGAGGTATGCTTACCAAGCTCTCAGTTACTTTTGCTGCCTATCCTTTGGGTATAAATCTTAATCCTTCAATGCTCCTTCATTACCGTTCGTCTTAAGAATGACGGCTTAATCTCATCTCATACTTTGTGACTTTTGTCCATCCATTATTGATTCACCTCAATATTAATCTACAATATACCACTAATAACTTGAAACTTCTTACGACATACCTTGCCACTAGGGCTTACGTTCCATCGAGGAATATTTGAAGTGATTTTCCTGATTTACTTAGGGGTGATACTATACTTCAATGACCATATTTTATAGCATCCCAATGTGATGCACTTATGTGGGTATTTTAATCTCATACAATCTATGAAATTCTCTTCAAATCATTACTCACTCGAAGGGTTAAACATCATCCTTTATCCATAACATTTACGCCCTCATTGTACTATCAGGGCAGCATTCCATCTTTTCTAAATGCCACTAATCTTAGACTACTCTGAGTTCATTCAGGCTATACTGAGCTTTCTATAACTTAGAGAAACCATCCGCTCTTCTTGTTTTCATGAGCTTAATCCTGAGGACTTATCCATTCTCGTCACCTTCTCACTTGCCTTTTCTTATCCTTACTCATGTCTTCCTAAAATCTTGTTACTCTACCATACTTTGTCTTGCAACCTACATATATCGATTTATACTACTTGCAACCTTTCTTCAACTTGCTTGCACCATAGATTTCCTTATGTTATTCTGAAATATCAAGCGAGACGTCACATCATCTCTAACTCTTCTATACTCTTTTAAATACACCTCTCGATACGTAGAAACCATAGGCTGGAAGATATGCCACTAACGATTCCGCTATCATTCCTGGATATTGAATCCCTGTGCTTATAATCTTCTATTCGAAGTATGGACTATTCATAACTTTCTGCATTTTAGTACCTCGTACGTTGTTCACTTTTACCTTACTTACTTAAAATCTCATATCATATCTTCTATATCTTTCCTAACCTCCCTTCCACCTAGGTGTAATTCACGCCCATAACTTGAAGCTCTATTATAATACTCGCACCTATGGTACATATACAATCTAGTGGGAGCTTCGTACTGACTTCTTATGAGGCTGGTACTTCTTGTAACTGGCTTCTTTTTAGAACCATTATAGATCATGGTTGTTCTGTTATTTCTCTTGAACATCTGATATTAAGAGCAATTCTGTCATGTTCTCAAGCACAACTTCTATAATTTTTCTAGGTCCAATAATCAAACTCTTGATTTACTTAGGTGATGTAATTTTTTTTTTAGTTTCCTCTTCCTTCTGATCAGCCTTTACATAGGCTTAAGCTTTCTTCCGATCTGTCACTCATGGTATCAGTTATTACCTTAGCCTTTCATGGGCGTTATGGAATATCCATGATACAATCTTCTAAAAATTCAATCCTTTGTCTATGCCCTGGGCTCAATTCTTTCTTTTAACTTATATCAGAGTCTTCTATGGCTGTATGATTGTCAACAAATATGTTGCCTGGATAATGCTCCAAAATCTTGAGTGTATCCAAAACATACTAACTCTGGATCATTGATCAAATAATTCTTTCATTCCGTCTTAGCTTCTTTCAACATAAGCTATTACTTTTTCTGTTCTTTCTTCCCCCTTGTTGCGTCTATACTTAGCTTATCTTAGTGCCCGCACTTGCCAGAGGTTTCATACAACTCATATGATATCGAATATTATTTTTAATCTTACTTCCTGTTCATTTGCAACGGTAGGTGACATTTTCCTTTGGAATGCTTACATAGTTGTTACGAGATTGTTGTTACACGACCATTTTCTCTTTTGGTCGTTGTGCTTAGGTTGAAGCCTTCTTCCTGATCTCCTCAACTAGTCTTTCGTTGTAGTATTTTGAGAGAACCCTTGATTCTTGTAAAGCTGTGAGCTTATTACGGACCTTTTTGATATCCTTATTTGCCTATAATCTAATCATCCATAGTTGCTTACTTCAATGCCCTTGTTCTTGTATGGTTGCTTCTGAACCGATATTTTAAATGCCTTCCCAGTGGCACTTTCTTTTATCCCTGTAACACTCATACGGTACCTTTAACTACCCGACGCTTGTTTAAATATACTTCAAGTATTATAATGATATTCTTCGAGGCTGAATTCTCCATGTTAGGTTCTACTATGTTTATCTTACACGATCTGATGACTCGTTTGTAACCTCCCATTTAGCCATAACTGGGATCTTCCTAACCAATTACTAACTACCCGTTGGCCCATTCTCATATCAATATTCCTTGTAATCTTTCTTGGATTATTTCTTTTGTCTTAACTTACATCTTGCACTGGCTCCTTATTTATTAATAACAGCTCGGGCAGGAACCTTTACTTCCTTTACCATTCCATAGTCACTAGAACCACTTAATTCTGACTTAATATCGCATCACTACATATTCCCCCCTTTAGGGGTGTACTAAAAGCTGAAGGCACGAGGATCTACCTATAGATGTTTTACCTCTTCATCTTTAGCGTCGTTTCTCAATATCAATGATCCTTACTCGCCTCGCGACAATCCTTCTGTACCAAGGATGACAAATTCCTTTACTCGCGAGGGTGACACTTAGTACAATTGGCAATACAGTCCCTTGAGCTTAACTCAGCTCACATTGCTTACTATAGGAAAGCGTCTTCCTGAGTGACTATTTTCTGAATTTCTCATAAATCTTCTTCTTTTGTCCATTCTATTATTGCCAGAACGAAATATGGAATCCCCATGATGTCGAGTACTTTCCAATCATTCAGTCCCTAATTCATATTTAGTTTATCTTGTTTACCAGTCCATACTGATTTCTATTACTCTGGGGATTAACTCTCCCCTCTGGTAGTTGTATTGGAGTCACAAACTTATTTCTCGAAATGAGGATATAACCTTATGACCTATAATCTTTTGTTGTCTTAAGGCCCATCACCTTTCATCTCTTTCTTCATTTGCCTCTAGCTTTTGTAACACTCTACCGTTTTCATCCATGTATCATACTTTATTCATAATGCTTCCTTATCTCTCTTCCCATTATTCTGTTAATATTTCTGCATATCCCTTTTCTTGTGAAAACTTCAATACAACATTCTTTCACTTTTAGCTTTCCTTTGCTCCATCCAGTAGCTCTTCAAGTTTCTTAACGTTCTCACTTTACTAGGGACACGAGCCACACTAAGGTAATATTTATCCCTTCAAGGCTTATAGTGCATGTCTTTGTAGTACTCATATCAGGCTACACTATTTTAAAGTGTACCATCTGGGGGTCTCACAAGGAGATCTATTAGCACATTTGCCATATTCTTCGAAAATGTCACCTGCCACAAACAATTCATCCATCCTATCTTCTTATACTATTTTCTATTAACCCCCATAGGGCATATCTGGAATGGATGCGGCCAATTGTATATACCTCTGTTACATTTGAATATAACTCAAAAAGCTTATGTTCTTCTGCCTGAATTATAAACACTGTTAACCTTTGTTGTTAACTGGGTGCCTCATACCCTTCTTTATCTTGCTTCCTTTACTTGCTAAAACTTGTACTTATCTTCATAATCTCTCATTGTCCTTCACCATACAGATGGATAGGCATTCTTGCCTTAAGGCTTCTTATCAGAAAGCTTACACCTTTCAGTACACCCAAGATTTGCTAAAGACCTCATATTTACTTATTGTAGGCATCATACAAAAATTGAATTCCTCTAACTTAGCTCTCCCACAACTATCTCTCTTTCCAACTGTCTTTCCGGATGTAGGTATCGTCTTATTAAGAATAATATAGAATTTCAAAATTTGACTTCTTATAAGTGAGCTCTACCACACGATCTAGAGTAAGAAGAAAGAGTAACAGTCCTAAATGCCTTGTAGCCTCCTGCTTATAAGTGTGGTGCACGACACACCCATAAACAAGACTCTACTAGACACGGCTTGTAGACTCCCGAGGACAAAACTGCTCTGATACCACTTTTGTCATGCCCCGAACCTGGGGGCGAGACCGGCACCCAGTGCCTCACCTATCCTTGCGTACCAACTTGCAACTAAGGGGCTCTAAACATATGATGTCATACTTTGTCCATGGTCCACATTGTAAGACGACTGCGAATGCTTACTAAATGTCAATATAAAATTGGGCCGACAAGGCCGTCATAAATACTACATCTAACTAACCAACCAAATATACATACAAGGCCTGGAAGCCCAACATACTACACTAACTGACAAGATATGTCTACAAGCCTCTACTAATGGATATACTATGATCGAAATGGCTCTCTGACCTACTCGTGACATATATACATATATATACAAGATATACATAAGGCTCTAGACCCGGAAACTCCGAAAGGCATGGAGCTTACCGATCAAGCTAAGCTCGGGCAACACTTATTGAAGAGGCCTACTCGTCGCCCCAGAAAAGGGACATCAGTACCAAATAATGTACTGAGTATGTAAGGCAATATACTGAAAGCTGAAACTGAACTGATAATATAATAACTGCAAGTAGTTGGAAGTCAAAGATAATCTGAAGATATGCTTACCTGCTGATACTGACTCAAGTCTCTCAATATAGTAAGTAAAATAGTTGTCCGGCCCTATAAGGCTCGGTATACATATATATATCTGCTCTGCCGTAAAAGGCTCGCTCATAAGCGCTCGGCCATACTAGGCTCTATATCTCGACCAACTGGGCTCTCTCATATGCGCTCGACCACAGTAGGATCGGTATATAACTTACCATCTGATTAGAGGTTGCCCAATAGGGGCCTGCCCATCGATTATAGCTCGATGGTAATGAAAATACTTTTAATACTGTATATATATAACTTCTCTGCTCTCTTGACTGGAAGAAGAAAATACTCAACTAAATATGAAATCCCGATAAGGAGAATATTATAACTTACAACACAAGAAAAACATACGTAATTTGCAAGACTAGCAAAATATACGTAAATTCAGGGATATGAATTTTTCTCTTTGCCTCTACTTTACCCATTATTAATGTTGACTCCTACAGTACATTATTATGTCCTATTGTTTCATGGGATTAATTGCTCGCCAACTATTTACACGTAAGAACTACAAGTAAGATTTTAACTAGCTTAGAGATCTGATTGATTATATAATATATAATAATAACCTATCTAATTATGTTAGTGTCATATGAAAAAGCTTTCATATATCCTAAGTTGCTGCTAGTACTAAACCTTTCATTAACCTTAGAAATTGAACATTGTCTTATCTTGTACAATGTAAAACGGGTAGTACGATGTATTGTTATCAAACTCAAGTAATTACGGGGTCATGCCAAATGAAAGAAGAGCTTAGCCTTAACATACCTGGACTAGGAAAAAATTCATATGATATTCTTGAACACTGGGTTTAAACTACAAAGCTTGAGCTATTTGACTTCTAAAGAAACCAAGTGTAGAAAACCAGGCTATCACCACGCCTTGCCACAAAGTTAATTGACTTGAACGTTAGAAACTTATACAGTGACTTGATGTGAGATAATTCATCCTTTGTAATAGTATAAAATTGAACTAAGCAATACAATTCCCATGATTGACTGAAATTTAAAACCACAACCATTAACAGATACCCACAATTCCATTTGAAGTCTCCTTCACTATATTAAAAGTTTCAAGAATCACTGCCAAAGTAGTAGTAAAAGCTTTGATTATCACATATTGGAAAAGTCCAAACTTGATAACTTGGTATACCCACTGACCAAGTTTCCACATGAATTACTGAAGAAATCATATTACTAATCCAATGAAATGCATATTAGACCAACCACGTCATTCATGCAATTGCTTTGTCAAATTAACTCTAGCCACCCTTTTCCTTAATGTGACACATAATATAAATGACTAATGAGTCATTAGGTTGAATGCCACAAGCTGCCACGTCCCTTTTGGTATGATATTATTAATTTTATCCGCTTATTAGATAACCGGGTAATGTCCCGTTACCCAATAATTAACCAATTACCCGCATAATTGAGAATTATTCCCACTTACTTGAAATATTACTCACTTTTTATATACCTTATATGCCTTACTATTAGGGTCATGTGGTACCTTGTATGGTACTAGTCCATAAATACCAAGTATTTTAGTTATAGCCGTATTTCATCCCAAAATACCAAATTTCAACGAAATTCATTTTCTTAGACTTGCTCCCCCTTTCACCTTCATGAATTTACTAATCACTTGTGAAATAACATAATCCTTATGATCTTCAAGTAATCTTTTACTTGGACTGATGTCAATTACCTTATGACAAATTCAACGTACAATACTTCAGGGTGCAACATCGTCGTTACTTAATACTGTGAAGCGTAACATCACTCACCATATATATTACTACAGAGCATAGCATCAACGTACTACTGGGGGACGTAACATTATTCCCCCCTTTGGAACATTCGTCCTCGAATGTTGACTGATGCACTTATCCTCGAAGCGTAACATCTGTCCATCCAGTTTTTCATGTATATATGTTACGAAAGTACATTGGCGATCCTACCCGAGTGGTACCTACGAATGATGTACAGATTACAGAGGACTTGTCATATGAGGAAATTCCGGTTGCCATTCTAGACCGGCAAATCCGCAAGCTACGGAATAAGGAGGTAGCCTCCGTGAAAGTGCTTTGGAGGAACAACAATGTAGAAGAAATGACTTGGGAGGCCGAGGAAGACATGAAGTCTAGATATCCCTACCTATTTCCTCTTCCAGAGAAGGGTCTAACTGAGGCGTCATAACCTCAAGGTGCATGTATAAATTCTTCTATTGATTATTGTCGTTGTCCTGTGTGTCGTTGAATTATTAAGCTTCTACGGGGAGAGTTAGTAGTAGTATTTTTACAAAAGGCGACCTTGCCAAAGTTATATGGATCACGGAGAGTGAAACATTCGAGGATGAATGTTTCTAAGGGGAGAAGGATGTTACATCTCGCATTTTCGTACGTTAAAACTTTCATCTTCGGTCAACTAACATAGAATCGGGGAGGAGATCATCTTGAAGTTAACGTATTAACAAGAAATAAATAAGTGTTATGAGGAATAAACGAGTACACGGATTAACGAAAACAAGTTTTGTTGAAAGTGGACAATTTGGAATAAAATACGGGTCGAGCGATAATACCCGAAAATTATAAACTAGTACCATGCAAGGTACCATATGACCACGGTAGTGTAATATATAATGTATATATATGAAGTATTTTGAAAATAAATAGAATTTTAAGTAATTTGTGATAATTCTTAAATTATGTGGGTAATAGATTAATTATCGGGTAACGAAACATTACTCGGTTAACTAATAAGTGGATAAAAAAAATTAACAAAAACTTACTCTAAAAACGTGGCAGTAGACTACCACTTAAGCATATGATTCATGGTCATATATGCTTCATACTAAGTAACGTGTAAATTACATAACTCATAAGAATGAGTCATCTTCTAAAAGCTTGCTCAACATTTAAGTGCTTGGTCTCTTGTGGGCAAGAAATGAGTAGTACGTCCAAGATTTGGTCACAAGTCTTAAGCTTCTGGCTTTAATACACAAGGACAAGCAATCTTTTAAAGTTCCACAACTGAGATTAAACCCAGTACACAAAAACGCTAGGAGCAGAACAAATTCGTCCAAGAATTCAAGGAATCCAAATGTAAATTTCGGAGAAGCAGATTCGTTTAAATAATTCCAGGAACAGGTATGTTAAGGCCCTCCCTTCTTTCTTTTGGCATGGTTTAGATTATGCGAAAGAAACGAGCAGATACACAGTTTCTATAAATTATTCTATTCATAGAAATAGTAGGGGTGACTATATTCTTGATTCCCCATGAGAATTATTATTTCCTTCTGTTCATGGGTCTCAAAATAATACGCAGTTGGAAAAATTTATCCGGAAGGAATATTGAGATTATTACGTATTTTTCATGCATTTCGTACATGTGCATTGACCCATGACTAGATGACGTTATATATGCGTATATTTGTAATTATATGTATATGGGATATGGGAAAAGGTTACGGCGTTATATACGCAACACCACCTGATCAGCTGGTATATGATGATGATGTTGCCCACAGTGGCTGAAATATCATTCAAACGGCGTTATATACGCATATATGGGTATGTATTCAAATGGCGTTATATACGCATATGTATGTATGTATTCAAACGGCGTTATATGCGCATATATATGTATGTATATATGTATATAGGATATGGGAATGGTTATGGCGTTATATACGCACCACCACCTGATCAGCTGGTATACGATTATGACGTTGCCCATAGTGGCCGACATGATGTGATGGGATGCCCTCAGAGGCTGATGATATTATGTAAATCCATACCTATGCATGGCTTGGCATTTACACGCACGTGCATGACGTTATAAACATTTCAAAATATACAAAGTTATTCAGATTTAAAGATGTGTTTCAGTATTCCATGTTTCATCTATGTCTATTACGTACTAATTTCCATGCCTTACATACTCAGTACATTTTTCGTACTGATGCCCTATTCCACGGGGCCTGCGTTTCATGCCCGCAAGTGCAGGTAGGCAAGCTGACGGTCCTCCTTCTTAGGATCCCTGATCAGCGAGAGTTGGCATACTCCATTTGATCCGGAGCTACTTTTGATATTGGTACGATACGTTTGTACATATATATGTATATGAGTATGACATGGCTCAGTCTTGTCTTTGTACAGTTATGTTTCTATTAGAGGTCTGTAGACAGTATGTCTAGTTGGGTTATACGTGGCCTTGTCGGCTTTCAGTTTTTGATGTATAGTTGTCTATAGCAGCCTTGCCGGCTCGCCCACTGTATTCTGTCTGTATACGTACATATGCCTTGATGGCAGGCTTCTTTCACGTATGTTAATTTTGTAATGTAGCAGATGTTATTCAGGTTCATATTTTAGACGTATGCTTAGGGGTGTTTGATTGGTAAGACTCAGGCGCTCGTCGCGGCCCATCGGTTTGGGTCGTGACACTGTTGGCCAGTGGTGGCTATATCTCTTATATGGCCCTCGCGATCTAAAGCCAACTCCAATTGAGCCCGAAGTCTGGCCTGCTCGAGTCTTGCATGTGCTATCTCCCTATCAATATTTGCATGCTGATGTTCTCTGTTGTACCTTCTTATTTATTCCAATTGTGCATGGAGCTAAGCCTTTGAACGTACCCAATGATCCTTCTCTTTCTCGAATTGAGCCATTTCTTCTTCAAATCTCATTACTTGGTGTTTTTACTAGATTTGGCCTCCTCATTCAACTGTATGATTTTTTCCTTAGCTTTATCTAATGCCTTTTTGGTTCTTGCCAAAATGGAGTCATAATCTTGCTCGTACCATACTGCATGAACTTGGGGTGATGTCGGAGATGTTCAGTCAACCACATTTGCAACAAAATATTGTACCCTTCGAAGAATTTTGCCCCGGACTTACACAAAGTCAACGCCCGATAAATGTCTGAGAGAATGATCGGGGAAAGAGTGTGATGTTCTTTGGTAGTGAGGACTTGTACGACTCTGGCTATGCGAATATTAATCGTCCGTTCTTTGTTTGGGAAGACCATGACTCCCAGAAAAGCCACCATGAAAGCGAAGCGACGGTGAATTTGCTAGGTGTCCTTATTTTGTTTGTTAGTAAGGCCCTTTTCATGAATTTCAAATCCATCTGGCTTTTCGAACCTTGAATATAGGAAGTTGAAAGAACAACACCCTTTGACAACGTTGCTTTTTCTGATTTGATTACTGATATTCAGAAGACCAAAGAATCGGTGTACAGAGGGAGCCTTTGGGAATATAAGATTATGGTTTCTCAAATCTCCGTCAAAACCGGAATATCCAGCTATTTCTTCTAATGTGGGAGTAAGCTCGAAATCAGAGAAACTAAAGACATTGTGAACAGGGTCCCAAAAAGTCACTAGTGTCGTGATCAAATCATCGCGTGGTTTAACTTTCATAATATCTGTGGGAGCTCACAAATACTTAATGACCCATTTCTGACCATCTCCTCCTAATTCATACCACCATATCTGAAGTCGAAATAGAAACTCATCTACATCTGTGAATGGTGGGTTTTGGATGGTGCTCATTTTGTACGTGTGAGTGATTTTAATTTTAAAAACCAAAATCAAGACTCATTTTGAAAAAATCATCAATATTTCTAAAAAAAATTCATATAAAAAAACATTTCAATGAAGAAGATTTAAAGGCTGTGTTTTCTAACCGACAATTTGTTTTTTTTTTTTGAAAAAAAAACGACCAAAGGCGGCTGTTCTTGCAAAAACAGCCTTCCGGCGCCCTTTTGGGGACATTCGGCATATTTTGGACAAGAATGACATCGTCTTACTTATGACAACACAACGACATTTATGTACTCACATTTTTATTTATTTATTATCTATTTCCCTTTTTTTTCGAAAAACAGCCAATTTTCTTTCTCGGTTCTCACATTGATTTTCCTTTTCTAACTTTTTCCTATAAGCTGGTCAACATGCAAATCCGAAACAAATGAATGCACAAGTAGCAAGTAAGATGCATCAGGATGGTCTTTTCATTTCAGGTACACCTGTCCTAGACAGACCCAACCCCTGTGTTGAGTCTCCAAAGTCAAATGCACATGATGTAAACAAACGTTCCTACTAGGGATTCGGCATGAAGCTAAGTTATTCTAAGTGTAAAACCTGGGGTATACTGTACTAGACCTGGCTTACCCAAGCGGACAGCTTGAGCCGAAGTGGGGGCAACGTATCGGGAGCACGAAAGTCTACCCGGCCTAGTTACTTGGCGCAACTTCGTTCTATTTGGTATGACTTCTAACAGAAAGGTGGGCCACGCGCACGTGTGCACCATAAATTCAGAAGACTCAGAAAGAAGAAGGGTTGCGTAACAGTTTATATATAATACAACAATATCAAAGCAGTAAAAAGCAACACTTAGCACATTAGGCCCAATCATGTAAATAAAATCATATAATAAATAAAGCCAATATAACAATTATTCCAAGCTCGAATTCTGAACCCTGAACCAGAAGTTCTGGGTTCTTATCCCCAGCAGAGTCACCAGAGCTGTCACACCTCTTTTTTACCTACACCCCGAGGGGTATATGGGAGTTTTTTCCAATTTAAGTGACAATCGAAACGAGATTATTTTATTTAAAATCAGAGTTGCCACTTGGGATAATTTATGGTGTCTCAAGTCACCGGTTAAAATCCTGAATCGAGGAAAATATTAACTCTGTATTATAGTCAGCGAGCCAGAAATTCAAGTAAGGAATTCTGTTAACCCGGGAGAAGGTGTTAGGCACTCCCGAATTCCATGGTTCTAGCACGGTCGCTTAACAATTTATACTTGGCTTAAATTATTTAATTACGTGTTTAGAACCTACATGCATTTTACCTTTACCGCTTTTAATTTCGTGATTTATTCATACTTAAAGAATTATCGCGTTACGCGTACGTATACTTGTATGGTTTGGCGTGTCAAGAGTCATGTCACGCGTATGTGTACACAATTTACAACACTTAGTTTATTTAAGAAAAAGCTTGGTCAAAGTCGCGCGGACGCGTACCTTGATTTATTTTGAAAATCGAAATTATGTCACGCGAACGTGTACACAATCACGATGATTGATTTGTTAAGAACGTACCTAAAGCATACTATCGATTTGGTTTTGAGGTAAATATATGGAAGCAAGATTTTCATGGCTCAACAGTGAGCCTTCCTCACTCTCGCATTTTAGGATTAAAATTTCAAAATTAAATACTTGCATTCTTAAGAACTAAGTAAATAGAAAACAAAAAATATTATCACACAAAGCAACAAATCTGGCTAACATAGAAAACTGAGCAAAACATAAAAAATAAAACTTTATAGTCTTTTGATATTAAAACAAAACTTCAAACAAGCTACCTAACACACTTTATGAATTACATATCTTAAGCACATAATCTTTCTTCTCCCCTTTTTTAAAAAAAAATATTCCTACTTAGAAATTTTCAACTTTCATGGCTAAGCAGTTTAAAAATTGTACACTCAGAGGTGAAAGCTTTTCTTTATGTAAAAGAAACTTACTATAATCTTATAAAGAAAATTTATTATAGTTTATGGTCTATTCGCAAGGATAATTAGAAAAAGTTAACCTATTTATGACTTAGGGATACTATATATATATTTTCCACAATTAACAATGTTTATTATTATTAAAATTTTGGTTGATGTTGCGCGAACGAATACCTCAAATCTTTTAAGAATTTAAATTGTAATTGTGTTACGCGAACGTATATATAATCACAATACTAATCTAAATCAGGCCTAAAGCAAACTATGATTATTTGATTCATAAAAAAACCACATCTTTGAAGGCCAGGGAAATTTCACTGAATGGCTCGCCCTGAGTTCTAAGGATAAGACTAAAATTAATTAAATGAAGGCCATGCAATTGTGATTTTGGCATGGCACACATCAATTATAATATAAAAGGGTATTCAAACTAAGCTTCGGAGGACCGTAAACTATTTATATGATCTAACATGGCGCACATCCAACTTATTTTAAGGAATCTAATTACTTGACCCTTAAGCGGAATTCGAAATTTTTTATTTTTATTTTTAATGCTTAAAGAAAACGACTTGGGCCCATGACAACATTTGCATAGAAATAAAGGAAAAGCCCAAGAATGGTAACTTATCTAAGAGGCTCCTCAATTCCAATTTTATGAAATTTTAGCGGAGGAGTCTAAGAGAATGAAATTTTTAGCTTATATATGCGAGTGAACAAACCACAAAATTGATCCAACTGCCTACATGGGACACTTAACATCTTAACCTTGGAATAAACCATTGGGCTCGAGTGAAGCCTAAACCATCCCATAGCACACAAAACGGCCTTTAATAGCTGGGCTGAAACCACAGCCCAGTTTTAGTAAATGAGTCCAAATCACCTTTAAAAAAAAGGAAATTTTTGTTGATCAACATGTTTACAATATAATTACAATTTCAAACAAGCCTATTCATGGTGCTAAATTTATCTAATGCAGTTCTTAATCACATCCATTTTAACACAATGATTTTAACTCCTGGAATCTAGCAAAAGACACCACAGTAATCAGGATTCCCCAAGTAAAGGGCAAGCCTTTGCTAATATAGATATCCCCACAAGACCATTTTGATTACATGCTTGGGCAATAATTCCAACAAATTTAACACAAAACAGGAAATGCAAACACTGATTCCATAATATAAGAGATATATGTAACATAGCCTGAATTTCCTATTACATTAAAGACAGATTCCATAATCCATTTGAACCATAGTTTGATTCAACCCCATTCTAGTTCTTATACTAGCAAATTCTAGAAATTATTACTATTGTATACTCAAAAGGCCATTTCAAGTAAGAATAAAGGCAAACACCCAAGCCATATCAATTCTAAGTATTCTTGACAGCAAGTTTAACAATAACCTTAAGGACCATTTACAAACACAAAACAAACCTTAACTGCCTTCACCCTATTCTATTAGAGTTCATTCATTCTTGCCACAGTTAGTACACATTCAACTCAAACCATCACCTGAATATATAATCATCCCAGACAACTAATCATGCTATCAAAGCTCGAATGAACTACCGAATTAACAAGACCCAATACCATTCACAATACAAGTTTACTTATATTCAAACACATAATTTAAGGTCTAATTCAATTGACAATTTGTTTTCCAAGCTTTGTAACAGTCCCAAAGCTGATACAGAATGAAAAATTAACTTGTTCAAACTAAGGTCAAATGAAGAACCTATTGAAAAGAGACAAATTGAAACAGTGTTGTTAAATAACCAAATGAGAGTCATGCTTTAGACCTCATTCTCATTTCATTTATTCAAATTTACTTCACAAAAACAATAGAGTTCAGGATCATATACCTGGAAAAGAGGATAAACAAAGAAGAAATGAGATTCAGCAAGCTCAAGCGACAGCAGTACAACAAATAAGCCTCAGATTCAAACAACCAAGTATTGAGATCAACCCAGAAACCAGTAGAGTATTGACTTGTTCAGCAAACTTCACACCCCACTCAAAACCAAATCCAATCCACTTCAAACACTCAAATGAACCAAAATAGATTTGACAGATTGAAAATTTGAAAATCGAAATAAGAGAGATCAATGAAACAGTAAACTAGGATTCATTTCAGGAATTCGAAATCTATGAAATCGCCAAGGTAACTTAATGAAACAGTAATTTCTACAGCTGCCTGGTATTTTTTTTTCCAGAATTTCTCTCTATATCTATCTCTGTATGTTTCAATCTTAAAATCTCTGTCTTTTTCAATATTTTCATAAATTCTTCCTTTCTTTCCACTCTGTATTTTTCAGTATTCTCAGAATGTTCTCTTGTCCGTCTTTTAACACCTCTCAAGTTCAGCCTTTTTATAGGCATTCATTTTAGTGTATCCTCCATTATCAATTCACCTTTTCATTTTTAACTACCCACTAGCTTAGTGCTTTCTTAATTTAAACAGCTATTGCAATCCCAACCCTACCACTATTAGAAAGCTTCTTAAGTAGGTAAACACTTGAATTATACTTATATTAATCAGTTCTTATCAACATAATTAAACAAGAAGTTAAACCAAACTATTGAACTAATCCTAATTATTCTGACTAAGTGATTAAACGAGATACAATTTCACAGTCTTAAAACAAGCTGATGTCCTAATTATACGAAACAAATCCACAAAACCAATCTTAAAGAAACAACCAGTGAACAGAAATAATTTATACCAGAGTACTGATCGAATTTCAATTGAAATTTACCAAAGAAAATGAGAAGAGGGAAATGACCATTAGAATAAAATTAATCAAACAAACACAGAAACATGAAAGAACTTACCGATTAAACTGGAAAAGCTTGGTACCCTGACTTTCCGATTTCATCGCCAAATAATGTTAGTCACTTGTTCTTTGTCAAAACAAGTGAGTAACACTATTTTGTGACGAACTCGGCTCTAAAATTATCATCAGTCTTGAGTTCAGGTTTGGCTCTTGGATTTAAGATTCGAGCAGATTGGGCCCCATTCGAAGGAAACTGGTTATGGATTAGGGAAGAGGGGAGTGAGGGGGTTCTACGGTGTGAATTTGGGGCCGATTGGGTGAGCTAGGGTTCAAGGATTTTGGGACCAGACTGCTTCGATTGAAGATTCGAGAAGTACTAGGGTGATTCGAGGGAAACTAACTAAAGATTGGGGACGAGGGGATGTAGAGGGTATTGGGGTGTTATTTTCAGGTGGGTAGGAGCCGGCGCCGCCACCGAAGAAAGTTAGGGCGGCGTTAGGGTTCATCCCTTTGATCTGAAATTCGAGGGATTCCAGGGATATTTGAGGGATAAGGTTTGTGGATTCGGGACGGGGAGATGAAGGAGAGTTGATGGTGTTAATTTGGGGTTGTTTGGGCACCGTCCACCGCCGCGGGCGATTTCCGGCGGGCGGAAGACGGTGGTGTATCGGTTGGTCTCTGAAGAGAGACGAAAGAGGGGGGGTTCTGAGAGGGGTAAGGGGTTTTGGGTATATTAAAGGGGTAATTAGATTAGGGCCGTTGGATGATGAGAATCCAACGGCCATGATTGATCCTTTAATGAAACGGGGTGGTTTGGTGTAGCAACTGGGGCGGACCGGGTTGGGGAAGACGGGTTGGGTCGGGTAACGGGTGAAGCTCAGGACCGTTCGATCAAAGGAGATCGACGGTCCTGATTAAAACTTATCCAATCGACGTCGTTTAGGTGGCAACGGGGCTGGACCGGGTTGGGACGGATTTGGGCTGGACTGGGGCGAGTTTCAGGTGTATTTGATTTGGGCCTGGGATTTTAAATTAAATTGGCCCAACTTCTGATTTCCTTCTCTTTAATTCTTTTTCTTTTCCTTTTTTCCTTTTTTTCCAGAAAATTAAGACTAAAATCCTAAATTAAATTATAAAACCAAATCATCCTATCAAAAATATTAATTAATTTTAAATAATAATTATTAAACATAATTAATACCAAATTAGAAGAAAAATCGCAAATTTTAACATTAAACACTAAAAATGCAAAAAAACGTTATTTTTTGTGAAATTTTTTATTTTTGTAAAACAACATTTTACAAAATTAACCAAAAAAAAATGTAAAATCAAATCCTTGGTGCAGATGCAATATTTTTTTTTTTGTATTTTCTAATGCATTAATAAAATTAAATATGCACACAAAGATATGCAAACAATCAGGAAAATCGCACAGTAATTCCTAGAATAACACATAATTAAAGGGAAAAAACCTAATTTTGGGAATTCTTTTGGAATAATTCGTGTGAGGCAAAAATCACGTGCTCACAACATTAAGCATCCAACATTGCCCAATCTTAATTCTTTGAACAAATACTTCACACTGTAATGTGTAACAGTGTTTCAGAAGAAACACATTAAATAGAAATCATATAAGATGGCAGCTTACAATCCCAGTTTCACTCATATAACTTGTTTCTGTACAGTCGTGAGAAAACAAGAGATATCTCTAATAAAGTGTACTTGTTAGCCTCCCAGTCCTATCTGTATTATTGTAAACTTGTAACACGATTTAGTCTAGAAAGTGCAAAATCTGAAAAGAATATTATATTTCCAACTACCAATTTAAAATGATCGAATTTGACCATCAACTGGTATCTGGTTTACTCACCAAAATTCTTTAGCATTGATTATGATTCAAGGAGTGAGAGATAACATGTTATATACACCCCAATAGGCTCTCTACAATTTATCAGCAATTCTTCCCATGGCATCTGCAAGCTTATCAAGAACTGCTATTAAGCTATTGACATGGTCTTTCCTCTGCTCCCTATCCAGCTGATAATGTGCATTCTGAGCCTCAAGTTGGGAGCTCAGCAGATTACCATTCCTCTCCAATGCTTTGGCTAACTGATGCTGCAGATTGTCTGCTTCTTCATCTGTATCCGTGACACCACGCTTCCGTTTCTTTCCTTCCTGAGCACTTCCTCCATCAGGATTTGAGGTCGGTTCTTTCTGATGATTTATACCTGCCGAGAACAAATAGCACACCTCAAGAAAGGAAAAAATCACTGACTTCCAACTTGTTCTTTTGGTCGATCTTTTGCCTTCTGCAGGGAGGTGTTTCTTTTCTTCCTTGTTTAATTAATCTTCTTTTTATTTTTATACCCCTCCCAAGGAGCTCCCACTTTGCTCCCTTGGTGACTCGAACCCGCAACCTTTGGGTTGGAGGTGGAGGGTGTTTACCACATGAGCAACCCTCTCTTGTTTAATTAATCTTCATTTGAGATTTGTTTTCAAAGGACATGAGCAAGGACATTTGACAATATCGCATCTCTTCATTCTTTTCATATTTAGCAGACATGACATTTCAAATATTGTAACTTCAAACCAGCCATTAGACATGGGATTAATGATGACAGGGTAACACGCTCCATCTACTTCAGGGCAGTCAAATAGACACTGTTAATTGCTTCAAAGAGAGATAAAAGTTCTATGGTTCTTCCAGCATGATATAAGGAAACCAAAGAGCCAAGGACCAGGTTTTCAGTAACATCAGCTTCTGTTCCATTACTCAAATTTAAGAGAATTTGAATTTATAAAAGATGGTGCTTTGACATGTTTATACTTACCAGGTTAGAGTTATGACTGGATAAGTTTGGAAAACGCCAAATTTACACTAACAGGTAATGAACCATGCATACATGCCTTCGTTCACTTTGTATAAACACAAAAAGCTCTGTTGGACGTAAGTATAACCTATTTTCTATTACTGATGATCATGAATTAAAAATGGAATCAAATCAAAGCAAACCTCACGACAGAGAGAATTTACATATTGAGGATTCTAGAGGTACCTTGAGCATGACATTCCATAGGTAGCGGTTGATACTGCTGTTCTGCCAAAAAATCAAAAAAAAAAAAAAGTTAACATAAGCAAAAGAAAGTCGAATACCAGAAGTATAAACCTCCCTAAGACTTAAATAAGTAAACCTATTCAGAACTATGCACTGGAGACAAGCAGAAGTTAAGTACTTTCCGAAGGAATGAAAAGGCGAAAATCTGTTATTCACAATACTCAAACTTGCAACATAGTTCACCTGGTATTTACGCCACTCAAAAGAGAACCAAGTGATAAAAGAAAATAAAAATAATCTCGAGAAAAAGAAAACTATGGCTAAAAAGTAAAAAAAACGCCCTTTATCAGAGGGTATATGGAAATTTTGAGCAGCAAAATTAACCTAATGTGAAAACAGACATTTCGAAAGAATTCTTGAAAAAAGAGAAGTAATGTAGCAGAATATTATCTGATGGCCATCCGTATAAAATAAACAAACTGTTATTGGAGGAAATAGTACCGGAAATAGGAGTTGGAGCAGGAATAGGCATGTGCTTATCTTTGTCACCAGCTTCAGACTGCTCAAAATCTGAGAACAACCCTTCATCTGCTGCAGCACTCCGCCCGCTGTCAAACAATGCTTCTGGCTCATTAACTGCTGCTGCAGGCGCCAAAGCCAAAGCTAAACCTGCCTCCATCTCCTCTCCGCCGCTTCCACGGTCCAGAATTTCGTAAACCTCCTTATCAAAAAAACCGGGCAGCTTTCTGTCTCGCCTCAAGTCGTTCCTCATCACCCAAAATGACTCACTTTCTTCCTTTATCCCACACTCCCACTCTTTAATCTTCTTAAAGTCACCGGCTAAATTACTCCATCTTTTCCGGCACTGAACCGGACCCCGGTTCACCCCGTGCTTTTTACAGTAGGATGAAACAGATGCCCACTTGGGTTCAACCTGACCCGAACCCGAACCCGAACCCAATTCCAGTCCAGCCGTACGCCCTCTTCGGACCCTGCTCTCTGCCACTCTTTTGCCTTGTATGAGGACCAGGATTTCTTGCCTGGTCCATCGTGGCAGTCTGGGCGCTCTGTTTCCGTCATCGGCGCCGTTGACCGATTGTTGACGGCCGCCGTTTGAATCGCCATCAAAGGCGAGGGTCATTGGCTCAAGCGCCATTTAGTGGTTTTTGAAGCGCACGCGAGGTGTTATGGTAACGGCGTTTGGTGTAGGATCCAGGCCCGTTATTTGATTTCCACTCTAACTAGTGTTTTTGGTTGTTGAGAAGAGATGTGTCTTACTTTACTTTATTATTTATAGAGAAGAGAACATAGTCACCGATATGGGGTTGGGATCCTTTTTTTTGTTTAACTCCGATGGTTATTGTTCAACTTTGTTTGTTTATGGAATATAACTTTATCACTAACATCCAAATAGGAGGGTTACTATTGTTTTTGCCATCTGTGATCTTTAATATTTGGACAATGAATAACGATAATTTAATTAATTCCTAATATAAGATAAGATCACTTACTTGGTTTGATATTGATGAAAATGGGCATAAGGCAAAGGGGTCTTATCTATTAAGGCCCAAGGGGGCCAAGGAGCTCCTGGGCAAAGGGCAGGCCTCTTTTCATATCAAACCATTTGGTATTTGTCACTCTCCTCTCTATTTTAACAGGTCACTTTCCTTGGTATGGAATTTAGGCGTTTATCTTTTGATTAGCCATGAATTTCATCCAATCAAATGACATCTGACTATCTGAGGCATCAATTTTTGGTGCTATCCCTTAGGCCATAACGCACGTACCCCTTTATCACCAAATCTTTGGTTTTGGGCCGGTCAAAATACCTCATCCTTTCTTTATCAAATTGTATTTTTTTTAATTGCGGTGGCCATTGAAATTTGCGAGAAGAGAAAGTGTTTAAACCGATTATCTATATTTATATCTATATCTATCTATATATCATATTAAAAGTACGAAGACTCTTAACGAAATATCGTTTGTTTTTTTTGTCCTTTAAAAATAGAGTTCATATTGGACAAAATAGTAATTTAAATATTGTCCTAATATGAAGTTTAATGATGGAACGCAAGCTAAAACGAGATAGTAATCGAACTGAAGGGTCTGCTTCCCGGGTGTAGGTCTGGTCGATGGGGGACTTCGGGGTCGATGACAAGGTCGAGTTTGAGATATCGAGGATAATTGGGAATGAATAACAATTAAGTATATAATCAAACAAGGCTTTTGACGGCCAATACTAAGCTATGTAATGAAGAGCAAGTAAGAAAACGATAGATATAAGGTGGCCTCGGGCCAGTGAGAACAAACAAGTTAGAAAGAAAAGAGAAAGAAAGAGAGATATTATTGCATTCGTGGAGAAAATGGAGCAATATCAGCCCCTTACAAGGTAGTGTGAGTCCCCTTTATATAGGAGGGAAACTCGGCTGCAAGTACGTGGGCATTAATTACAAAGTATGGAGATGGGATGGCTTGACGCGATGCCTCAACAGGGGCTCTGGATAGGCCAGCTCTGTCAGACTTAGTCGTGTGCCTCGAGAACTTCCCCCTCTATGGCTTTGATCTCCGTCTTCTCTGAGTCGGGCCTCGACGAGCCCCGAGGTCGGGAACTCGGTCGTGGCTTCCTGTCCTAGGGGTCTCGAAGCATTCTTGCGCAATGACTCGACAACGAGAAATCAAGTACTCTGATTTCGTCGCGTACAATAGTATTGCACGAGAAGTAGCCTACATTTGTAACGTGAGAGCCACCACCGGGATTAGTAGTTTGGTACAACATTTCATGTTTTCATAGAAATAGTTATGTAGGTTTTTGGAAGGCAAAATACATAAGTTATCCCCTAAACTATGGACCAAATCCCTGCTACACACTTTTTGCGGACGAAAATCACTTTATACACTCAACCTTTTCAAAGTGCAACTAAGACACACCACTTTTGTTACGTCACACGCGCGTGTTGACCAAAAAAATATAAGCGCGTAAAACTGTGAGTTTTTTGTCCCAGTTATTATTTAAATGACATGTGTCAAACTTTAAATTTTTTCTTTTTTTAAACACTAGTATTTGTTTCCTTAACTTTGACCCCATCCCTTCCCCGATTCATCTTATCAAGAGCCCCTCCCCTTTATGCTAGTCCACTGAAACTTCCCCTCCCCATTTTCGTCTTCTTCCACACTATTTTCCCATCTTCTCTCTCTTGATAATTTTAAGAACAATAATGTAAAAAGATTTGGAAGAAATTGATAAATAAAATTAAGTGGACTCTATAACTAAGAAAATTTTGTAGATCTGAGTTTGATTGCGTATTTTTACCTAATTTTTGAAGAGTGTATTAGGATCGTTTTCTTTGACCTCTCATCAGGCTGAGCAAAATAATGTCCTCAACTCTATTTTGGAAATACATGAGACCTTCCTCTAACTTGATATGCTATGAAAGATCTTTGTTCCGAAATGATCTCTTACACAGTCAAATTTCATTAAGAGAATTTAAAGAAAAGTTAAAATTGATGAAAACTCCGACAATATCTTCTTTAATGGTGTTTACAGTTTTGGGTCATAATGTTTGTGTTAGATTCGAATTCCAACTCCAAAACTTGGGATTAATCTGCTTGGGCATCTAATTTTGGTTTGTAATTGGAAGGTGATAATTGTGATTTTTTTTATGGTGGTCGGCGGCAATGGAGAAGAGACGGAGAAGAAAGATTGGAGGGGAAGGTTGAGGGGTATATTTATAATTTTAAATTATTTTATTTTTGAAAATTAATGACACATGGCATAGTATTATTGGTGCGTGATATTGTACACGCTTTGAAAAACTTGTTAAGAAGAAAGTGGTGTGTCTTAGATACATTTTAGAAAGGTTGAGAGTGTAAGCTGATTTTTGTTCGCAAAAAGTGTGTAACAGGGATTTGGTCCATAGCTAAGGAGGTAACTTATGTGTTTCACCTTTTTGGAACTTGTAAGATTATAGCTGTTGAGGCATAAGTAGGCTATGGATATGTAAAGCTTTACTGGCGATTAATAAAATTGTTAGTTTCCCAAAAAATAAATCCTACAAATTGAACTCCCTGTATATTTTTAATACATTTAATTGTTTGTTGTAAAATATTAATTTAAAATTAATCATTATTTAATTTTAGTCATATCTACCTTTTTTCTTAAGAGCTATTGGGCAAATCTATCATTCCCAAATATCAAAAAGACCAAGAGCTTGTATTTTTATATTTGTGTTATTTGCCAAAATCTTTGGTGAATTGTGGTAAGTATTTTTGTGTTACCTCCCCCCCCCCCAATTAGATACAAAAATAATAACAATTTTTATAAGATACACATAATTTTAAGGACTTCAATGATGCATAATTTCTTCTTTTATTGAACTAGCTAAAGTGTAATTAATATTCTATCAATTTTAGGAACTCACTTTTTTTTTGTATCTCAAACACTTTGTTTGCTATTTATTTTAGTTTTTTAAGACGGTATATTTATTGATATAGGAAACACGCGCAAAGCGCGTACCCGAAAACTAGTACACTATATTAAAAGCGCGAAGGCCCTTAGTGAAATGCCGTTCGCCTTTTCTACCCTCTAAAAATAAATTTTACTTTGGATAAAATTGTAATTTAAGTTTTTCCCTAATTTTTAGGAATTCTAAATCAACAAAAATTCTGGTTTTAAAATCTATTCCTTATCTAAATATGTAGAAAGTCCTACAATCGATTAAAACTTTATTTTACATAAACACTCTCTAGGAAGGTAACAAAACCTTCCATGTTTATTTTTTCTAATATTGATTTTCAAATAAAGAAATAAAGAAAAGGAAATGAAAAGGGAAAGAAGTACATAAGAAAAGGATTTGCGTTTCGGGATTGCGTTTTTAACTCCTTTTCATTTTTTTAAAAATTTTACTTCAGTATTGATAGTTAAAATAACTAAAACGAGAACTGATAAAAGATGTTTATAAATGAACTAAACAAATGAGTACATTAGTATGGGCAACTTAGTTAAACTATAACGTTCTTATATTATAATAAATGGATTAAATGTATAGTTATTAAAGATATTATAATAAAGGAGGTAAATATATCATGGTAATCACAAAAGATATTAGTATTATAAATTCAAACTTGGTAATCTTTAGAATTATCCCTTTTGTTTATTAATTTTTTTCTTATCACAAAAATTCCTCTGCTTCTTCTTCGGACACAGCTTTCTTCACCGACACTGGATTGTCTTTGGAAGTTTTAGCTTTTCTCAACTCTTCGGGGGCAAAGCATCTCCCCGATCGAGTCAAACCATGGGTCTCACATACTTCTTCTCTAACCTCTTTCCCCTGGTAAGTTACTGTCACTCGTTCATAATTCCACGGGACCGCCTTGCTGCTGATCACTGAAAGCTGAGTTACTGATTTTATAATAACAGGCTCTATGTGAGCACTCTTCACGACCACGACAGGTTTACTTGTAAACCCTGGTACCACCACTTTAGCTTTCTCTGGTTTCACTGCAGTAGTACTTGACGACCCTTTCTCGGCTACCACAACTGGCTTGTTGTCTACCTCTTTCCGCTGGACCACTGATTTCCCACTGGTTACTTTTTCCTTTGAATTGGTTTCACTGGAGCGGATCATCATCACCGTCTGCGAGGGTTTCTTAGCCTCCCCTCCCTTGTGTATCAACTCAATCATATGGGTTTCATGGTGAGCTGGTAGCGGATTCTGGTTGATGTTTGGTGTTTCTAGGGCTTGAACCTCTATCCGATGAGTATCAATGAGCTCTTGTGCAGCTGTTTTTAGTTTCCAGCATTTCTCTGTGTCATGGCCTAGGGCCCCTGAACAATACTCACAATTTACCGAGCGATCAAGATTTCTGGGAAGGGGATTCGACATTTTAGCCTCGATCGGATTCAACATGCCCAACTGTCTCAATATGTGGAACATGCTGGTATATGATTTTCCCAATGGAGTGAAAGTCCTCTTCTTCTGCACCCTTTCATTCTTAAAGGCTTGATTGGGTCGAAAACCTGTTCTAGGGGGGGGGGGGGTTGTAGGCTTTTGGGGGTGGATGAGTATTTTGTGGAGTTTGGTAGGGACTTTGTGGAGCTGGCGCATGCCATTGCGCGTGAGTGGGAGGTTGGGTATAGGTTTGTGCGTGATAGACAGAAAAATGGGGATCTGGCGGTGGGTAGTAGTGTTGTGGTAGGCTATATGGAGTGTGGAGGTATGTTTGGGGATATGGTCGAGGCTGGTTGTAGAATGGTGGAAGGTTCCTGGATCCACCCCAAGCCGCTGACTCGATCATTGCAACATCCTCTTTCTTCTTCTTTCGAAGCACACCCCCAGTACCGTTTTGAATGGCCTAAGTGGTTGTCACACCTCCTTTTTGCGCGCCCGGCCCCGAAGGGTTAAATGCACGAGGGAGTTTTTCCAATTTAAGTGACAATATTCGAAATGAGATTATTTATTTAATTCAGAGTCGCCACTTGGGAAAGGTTTGGCTTTTGGTGTCCCAAGTCACCGGTTTATCTTGAATCCCAAATCGAGGAAAATATTCGACTTTTTCAAATGAAGTCTGCGAACCAGAAATTCTAAGTAAGGAATTTTGTTGACCCGAGGGAAGGTGTTAGGCACCCTCGAATCCCGTGGTTCCAGCACGGTCGCTTAAATTGTTATAATGGCTAAATATCTGATTTAAATACATGTTGTGACTTATGTGCTTTGATTAAGTTTAAACCGCTTTTATTATTATCATTTATTTTTATGGAATTGCAACGTCGTGAAAATGCATCTCGAACCACGTCACAATCAATGCACCCGTAGTTGTTAACACATTTCGACTCCGTTGAGATTTGGATTCGGGTCACATCAATGCGCACCCAGGTTTAAGAATGTAATTTATTAAAGGCGCGCCTAAAGCAACTATCGTATTGTTATTTTGGGAAGGCCGCAAAATTCGCTAAACGGCCTGTCCCGAATTCTAAGTATTTTAATATATACATTTAGAGGGCCCCGCAGCTTGTGTATTTTGTTTGTCGAGGCTCGTCTCATTTTATTTAAAGAGGATAAATCTTTGATGACTACATCTTTGTTATGTTTAGTCTAAAATAAAAAAGAAGATACATGTTGATTCAAGTATATGCTTTGGGCCTAATTCTTATTGATTTCGGATTAATTATTTATAAAAGCAAAGAAAGTCATACTTTATGAGAAATGTCCTAATTTGACAAAGAAATTACATGACAAAATGTTATGCTTATATCCAAAACATCTCTTGAATCGAATTTAGACTTATTTAGGCGGGATTAAGGGGATTAACTTACTAGGCATTATTACCAACGGGGGTTCGAACGTGCTCCTATATACTGTCTAGCGGGTTCTGATGAAAGAAACTAAAATAAAACAGAGCATTATTGTGAAGGTGGAAGCATTTTATCCTATGCATATCATTATAGCTAAACAAGAATCCGGTCAGTTACTATGTCGAATATTTGTACAATTCTACGTATTGTACTATTACTTAACTCATGTCAACAAACAACTATAAACTAAGATACAAGAGGCTAAACTCAGTTAAGTATTAACTAACTAGATTTTTTTTACTATTGAATTACACATTAATCGATTTATACAGAGAAAATCCATAGACCATGAGCATTACAAACAGATATTTGAACTTCTTCAAAAAAAACTCCTTTCATTTCATGCTTTCGAGCTGTTACAGTTAACACCAAGATGTGACTCGAAATGTGTACCTGGAAATACTGAAAATGCAAAGGAGAAGAAGGAGAAGATGGGGAAATCAGCAGCAGCAAGAGACAGGACTAGCAGTAGCAGCAGGACATAGAATGGCAGCAGAAATAGGGAACAGAATAGCAGCAACAACAACACACGAAACAATTGGAGTGGGATCAAGACCTCAACTGGAAATACTCAACTAGACCAAATCCTCGAGTAAAATAACAACAACCAAGCAGACTCAGCTGGGATTTGGAGGAAAGCAGTGTTGCACAAACAGGCCCAGATTTAGTGAAATCAAAACAACAGGAAAGAAAGCAATTTCTAGTTTTGTCTGTCTAAGTTATCAGACAAAAAATTCTTTTCCAGTTTTCTGTTTCCAGATCTTTCCTCTCCTGAAAGTTTCTCCTCCCAAATTACTCTGTTCTTGTCAATATCTATCTCTATGTGTGTGTGTATATCACTCAATGTGTATCACCCTCTCTTTCTTTCAAAATATTTCCCACAGTGTGCCTCCCTCTATCTGTGGTGTGTCTGTGTTTTTTTTTTCCTCTAATCCTCAGGGTTTTTCTAACCTCTAATACTCCAGCTCTCTCTTTTCCTATCAGATGTCCTCCCTCTTTATAAGCCTCAACCTTAACCCTTTTAACAGCCTGTTTAGAATATATCAACACCCCTCCCATGTGCCTTCACATTTTCAGATTCCAATTAGTTATTTAAGTATTAACCCCCATCAACATTCCCTGGTAGACTTATCCTTTAAAAGGTTTAATACTTCTTAAACTAAAGCAAAGTATGGGCAGTAGAATATATCTGACAGCATATGCTGTCAAACCATTTTTAAATCAAAAGCTCTTTTATGCAGGAACCAGGCTGTGCACAATGCACATGCTGTGCACAAGTGCACATGCCATCAACTCAGATTTCAATTACAGACCAAGCCTTAGGTTTTCTGAAATCATATTGACAACTATAAGTAACTGAACTTGGTTCTTAATTGATGCAGGCAATTCTCAACAGAAGCAAATCGATTTATTTTTTGTTCAGACAGTTGAAACTAATTGACGACACATGTCGACTCGACTATATTAGTTATAACACATACAATCGTAGCCAAAAATCCGACATTTAACAGTATAACACAAGGTTCGCATTACATTGACTGAGCAGAATTGTGCTTCGAGGAATCAGTTAATCAGTACAAATTTGGAATTCAACTAATTGCTCAACAAATACATACATACACACTATCAGGACAAGTAGAAAAGGACACTTAATCAAACAACAAGGGTTCAGGCAAAGTAGACAGGACACAATTAATAGAAACTCAAAACAAAACAGACTTCAACAATCACGAACAGCTTTTAAAACAAATCACACGGACTAAAACAAGTAAAGGAAAGAAAGCAAACTCACCTTAAAACTCGAAAAATCAAAAGTTTTGAACTCGGATTTGGACAGACCTTTCTTAAGGCTGAACGGACTTTAATCGAAGTGTTTCTCAGATGAGAAACACCTCGATTAAGGTCCATTAGGCCTTAATTTCTTTGGCTCGAACAAAACACGGACCAGTGACGAAGAATCACAAAGTTCCAAAACTCAGATCTGGGATTCATGCTTCCCTGATCAGATTCGGACCAAACCAAGTATGGTTTGGTCACGAGGGGGGTCTGGGGAGTGTCTGGTGTGAAGCTGGGGTTAAACGGTGTATATCGAGTTTTGACTCGAATCTTCAAATGAAGATTCGAGGACCTAGAGGATGATTCGAACTAAACGGTCAACAGGTCTATGTTCAGGGTGGTGAGGGGGTTCTATGGTGTTCAGGGCGAGGTCATCGGCGTTCATGCCGCCGGTTTTCATGGTGGAGGATACAGGGGCGGATCTAGGGTTTGATGGGGATGAGGTTGAAGACGGGAGCTGGGGTATCAGATGGGGGGGCAGGGTAAGGTTATAGGCTTATATATGGAATAGGTGGGTTGATCTCAACCGTCGGATCAACTGAAATCAATGGCTTGGATCTAAAGGCCTAGGGAAAACGGTGTCGTTTCAACTAAAGGGGGTTTGGGTTGGTCCGGGTGGAAACGGGTCGGGTTCTGTTCGTGGGTATGGGAAATGTGATCTTGGCCGTTGATCAATCTGAGATCAACGGCCTGGATCAAACTGGATTAAAACGGCGTCGTTTGGACACCCTGGGTATCAGGTTGGACTGGACCGGGCAGGCCTGGTTTGGGCATTGTTTGTTTGGGCCAATTTTAATAAATTGGCCCAATCCGGAAGAAGAAGAGAGATTTCTTTTTTCTTTTATTATTTTTATTTCTTTTTCTTATTTATTTTAAAAACAAAACTAAGCAAAAAAAATCAAATTAAAATTAAATACACACTCAATACAATTATTTGCACACACACTAAAATATTTCAAAACAGGTAAAATCAAACAAAAATAAAATCACGGACGAAGATGCCTATTTATGATTTTCTATTTAACGACCGGATTACGGTTCGAATTATGCATGACACACACATTTTTTTGTATTTTGTTTTAATAAAGTAAAAATGGGCAAAAATCGTAAATAACCAACAAAGTGCCAGGTAAAAATCCCAAACTTGTACAGCAGGGCCAATTATTATTATTTTTTATTTCTCTTGGAGCGATTGTCGTGCGAAACAAAAATCACGTGCTCACAGTGGTTGATTTGATTGCTACATAACTCATAATCTTATTGGACTTGAGTCCCTCCTCAACCATGCCTCCCATTTTCACAACTTCATTAAAGGACTTGCCCACTGCTGACACCAAATGACCAAAATAAGTGGGCTCCAAGGCCTGCAAGAAATAATCAACCATCTCTCTTTCTTTCATTGGGGGGTCCACCCTTACTGCTTGCTCTCTCCAACAGAACCCATATTCTCGGAAACTCTCACCGGGCTTCTTCTCAATCTTCATCAATGACAGACGATCTGGGATGATTTCGAGATTATACTGAAAATGACAGGCGAAGGCTTGGGCCAAATCGTCCCATGTGTACCACCTGCTATGATCTTGTCTGGTGTACCATTCTAGCACCGACCCACTCAAACTTTGGCTGAAATATGCCATCCGCAATTCGTCTCTCCCACCTGCCCCTCTCATCTTGCTATAGAATCCTCTTAAGTGTGCTACCGGGTCGCCATGCCCATCGTACAGATCAAACTTGGGCATTTTGAACCCTGGTGGCAACTGAACATCTGGGAACAGACACAAATCCTTATAGGCCACACTCACTTGGCCTCCCAACCCCTTCATATCTCGGAATGATTGCTCTAAGCTTTTGACCTTTCTGATCATCTCTTCATGCTCGGGATTTTTGGGCGGTTTCTCGGTCTCTGCCGGGATATCAAGATGAGGAGTGTAAGGATATGGTTCTGGAACTTTGAAGGTGGGTTCAGGGGTATAGTACTGGTTGTCGTGAGTTTGAAACAGGGGTTCACTGGAATATCTATGTAATGTAGCAGGTGGGGGTGCCACAAAAACAGGTGTAATTGGTGGGGGAGGGTACGAGACTTGTTTGGGCGGTGGAGCTTGAGAAGTATGGGAAGTGGTGCCTCGACATTGTTGGTAGATGGGGAAGGCTGGAGATGAGTTCACAGTGAGAGGCTCCGGAGGTTAGGCTGATGGTAGGATATAAACAGGATTGGCGGGATAAACCGGTGGTGGATGCCCTTTCACCCAAGCTTGGTACATTTCAGCCATCTGCTGTTTCAGCTTATACATTTCTTCCCTCATTGCATTAACGTCCATTTCTTCCATCTCTTTCGATGGATCGACAATACTAGCTTCCGGTTCCTGGTCGACCATATTCAGCCTGTCTTTCGATCTGGTGTTGTAGGAGTGAGTTGCCAGAATGCCAGTCAACTAACCACCTGCCTGGACTTAATATATCAAACAAACAACCTTGTTAGCGATTAGGCTTTAACAGATTGACAATCGCACATTGGGCATGAATGCACCTAAACAATTAACCGTCTCTATTATGTATTTGATCGGTTGCATGCGTCATCCCGGCCTTTTCTTTCTTTTAATTGCAAACATCCCCTTTTCTTTTTCTTTCCTTTCATTCTGGCCTCTGTTCTCTCCTTGTTTTTACTATCTCTTATTTTCTCTTTTTCTTTCTTGTTTTTCCGCTCTTTCCTTTTCTTTACTCTCTTGTTTTTCCTCTTATTTCTTTCCCTTTTTTTCTTTCTTTTTCTTTATTTTCTTTCTTTTGGTTATGGTCGAATCGTATGGAGATTTCCTACGTATCATGACCCCGCATGAATCAGACCGAGCGTAGTTCCGGTGGATAAGTGTAAAATAAGGTAAAAACATTTGGAATTTTCAATTTTCATAAAAATGCTATTACAAAGACTGAAACTAACAGACTCGAAAGAAACTAATAGATTCGAGATACAGACTCAAAAACAAACAACCCGCATGCTCTAATAACAGAAATACAGACTCCAAAACAGCTGGCAGACTTTAACGGAAAGAAAACACAGACTCAAGATATCACGAATACATCAATGCCTCAACTGTCCTTGGGACCCACGGGCCGACATTCGGCCTTGCTATGGGCCGACTTGCTAAATCCTCCTGAAGGTGGTAGAGTTCTTCCATTACCCGGCGAACAAAAATTATCACAATGGCGAAGAACATGGATCTCGTCATATCCTCACAGCTATTGCACTTCATTGCGATATAGTTGGCAACCCTTTTAACTCTCTCTCTTATGATGCCCTTCTCTTGCAGCAAACGCCCAATTTGTTCAGTTCTGGCTTCCAAAGTTTGTTCGGCTACCTGGTTCTGCTCTTGGATTTGTTGCAAGTCCCTTTCTAGCCGTGCCATTAAGGCGTAAAAATGTTCTCTTTCAGCCTTAAAATTTTTGGCTTGTTTAGCCATTTCCCCTCGAGGTTGCCGATTGCCTTTTCCTAACTTGTGACCCCTCTTTCATATCTTTCTTTCATCTATTGAACGAAAGCTGCACGCCCTTAGACGCTTTTGGCCAGCCTTGGCCGTGCTTTTTCTAGTTCAGACTCAGCTTTCTGCAGGTCATTTTCGTAGTCACGTACCTTTTGAGTGAGGTTGTAAATGAGCCACTCATCTTTCCTGCTTCGGCCTGGGTTCTCAGCTTCAATTTTCAACTGTCGAACTTGAGCTCTGAGGGCCTCGTTTTCTCGCACCAATCTTCTCCTTTCACCTTCGGCCTCTTGTGCCTACAAATCATTGTTGAAGGTGACATTTCTCAATTCTTCTCGCAGACCATGGATAATGGCCTTATATTCCTTCTCCTTCTCCCCCCAAGCTAACCTCTATTGAATTTTATCATCAAAGGCTTGAACATGAGGCCTTTTGGCGGGCCTCTCGGGCTTTGGCTCGTTGTTTACATAAGACATTTCCTCAAACCAAGCAACATAATTTGGATCTACTTCCCCCTTGGCGACGTCTGGTACCTGGGTGCTGTTTTTGAGATACCGACAGCTATTCCAATCCTGCTGAACTACAGCCTCAGGCAATGCGGCTTTTGGATGCAACTCTATGACCTGGATGCTTAGATCTTCATCTTCAGGCACAATCTGATACCTCCCCAATTGCCTCAAGACCCTCTGCGGTGCATATGGCTAAATACTCCTTACGCCCATTATCCTCAAGTATCCTTTGGTAGCAGTCATATAGATGGCTTCTGTCCTCGGGAGATATCCTATAGTCCACTCAACCGGACCTGCATCAAGAGCTTTCAAATGAGAAACCCATGCTTCAAATCCTTCTGGTGTGTTGTAATCTTTTATCTTCTCCTCGTAACTAATGATGAAGTTGTTTGGGCTCGAACCGTAACTCATAAATCTGGGATGATGGCAAAGATGCTCGATCAACCACAATTTCAGAATGATACTACAACCCTCAAAAAACTGAGCCCCTACTTTGCATACAGTCAATGCGCGATAGATATCTGCTAGCACCAAAGGGGCAAGTGTATGATCTTCCTTGGTAGTGAGGATTTGTGAAATTCTAGCCATACAAATGTCCACCGTTCCTTTCTCATTTGGAAAAACAATGATCCCCAAGAATGCCACAATAAATGCGAACCGATGATGAATTTGCCAAAGGCCCTTGTTTTGTTTGTTGCTCAGGCCCTTTTCATGCGTTTCAAAACCAGAGGAATGCCCGAACCTGAAGTATAAGAAGTGGAAAGCACAACACCCGTTGCTTACACGTTCCTTATTTGTCTGTTTACTAATATTCAAGAGGTCAAAGAACTTGTGTACCGATGGAGCCCTTGGAAATATGAGTTGTTGCTTCCTCAAGTCCCGTTCGAATTCAATGTACCCGACTATCTCCTCCAAAGTAGGGGTGATCTTGAAATCTGAGAAACGAAAGACATTGTGGACAGGATCCCAGAACGTTACCAAAGATTTGATCAGATCTTCCCGTGGTTTGATTTCAAAGATGTCTATAAGAGCACCCAAGTGCTTTTTCACCCATTTCTGACCATATTCGTCTAGATCATTCCACCACATACGCAAGTGTAGCCGAGCCTGTTCCCTGACCACTTCTGGCGGTTCTTGGATGGTACTCATTGTTCCTGTGGAGGATTAAGGTTAGGGTTTGACTCGAGTTGACCCTTTTGTAAACAGTTTTTCGAAAAAGAAAAGAAAAAGAACAAATAAAAGAAGAAAAGAACCATAATCTCTTCCCCTGTATGCCAACTTTAGCCAAATGGCTATTTTCGCAAATGCGGCCCCTTCTCAATTTCACGCGAATTTTGAGGCCGGGGGAATTATTTTATGACCCCTCACAAGCTTGTCCATTCTTTTACGAAAATAGCATTTTGACAACTGAAAAATACTCTGAGGCTACCTCGGGAAGAACGGTTTAAGACATAGCCGAAGCTGGACCGACTTATTTTGACCAAAATCAAGATTGCATTCATTTAACCAACGACTCTCTTTTCTTGTTTTTCTTTTCTTTTATTTTCAAAAATAAGGCCGAACCTTATGTAGGTTTCCTACATATCCCATACCCGGTAAGAATCAGACCTTCGTAGTTCGGTCAGTTTTGACACATTTGAAAGAACACAGTGTTTGACTCTTTTAAAAATAACCCCCTTTTTTGAAAAAATTTTGGGCAGAGTTTCAGGACGCTTTTCAAATACCGGGATGTTTTAGAACCGGGTTTTATTTCCTTCCCTATATCACTCTTGGTTTTCCTCTTTTCATTTTCGCTTTATTTTCCCTAGTCGGTCAACATGCAAGCCAAAATAAATGTTCACATAGCACATATGATGCATCAGGATGGTCTGTTATTTCGGGAACACCTGTCCTAGACGGACCCAACCCCTGTGTTGAGTCCCCTAAGTCAAATGCACATGATGCAAACGAACGTTCCTACTAGGGATCTGGCATGGGGCTGTATTTTTTTAGGTTTAAATCCTGGGGTTTTGGTCTAGACTTGGGGTACCCGAGCGGACAATTGGGGCCGAGGAATGGGTGACGTACCGGGAGCATTGAAGTCTACCCGGCCTTGTCGCTTGCCCAGCCTCGTTCTATTTGGTATAATTTCTACAGAAAGAGCGGGCTACGCGAACGTATGCACCATTTCCAGAAGACTCAGAGAGGTGGCTTAATAAAACATTTATATACAATTCAAACAATAATAAAGCAGTAAACAAATAACATTTAGCACAAAAGATTCACAGAATACAGTAATATTAACAATAAATGAAGCCAAGTAAAAATCATTAACAAGCTCGAATTCTTGAACCCCGAACCAGAGATTCTGGGTTCGATCCCCAGCAGAGTCGCTAGAGCTGTCACACCTCCTTTTTACCTACACCCCGGAAAGGGTATAAATACAAGGGAGTTTTTCCAATTAAAGGACAATCGAAACGAGATCTATTTATTAAAATTCAGAGTCGCCACTTGGGAGATTTATGGTGTCCCAAGTCACCGGTTTAGAATCCCGAATCGAGGAAATTGACTTTATTTACGGTCTGCGAATACAGAAATCCGGGTAAGGAATTCTGTTAACCCGGGATAAGGTGTTAGGCACTCCCGAGTTCCGTGGTTCTAGCACGGTCTCTTTGATTATACTTGGCTTTGACTAAATTGTTTAGTTACTGACTTTAGACCCTATGTGCATTTATCCTTTACCGCTTTTTAATTAAGAAAATTATCTCAAAGCGGGTCACGCGTACGTGTACCCATTTGTTTGGCGTGTGAAAAATCATGTCACGCGAACGTGTCCACAATTAATAACACTTTATTATTATAAAAAAAGATTTGGCCAAAGTTGCGCGTGTCTAAAGCAAACTATAAACATTTGTCATTTTGTATGATTAAATGGTAGACGGCGCACCTCGGACTATATGAGCTAATTTAATTAATAACCTACGAAAACCCATTTTTATTATTAAGAATGTTTGTTCGAAGTTGCGCGAACGCATACTCCGAATTGGTTTTTAGAATTGTAATCATATCACGCGAACGTGTACACAATCAAAATTGTATTTTAAACGGCCCGAAAGGTTTCTCTACGAATATTTGTTACTGTACCTTTATATTATGAGATTATCACAAGAATCCATTTGTTACTAAGTGTCTAATTATGGCTCACCTCTTAATTACTCGGAATGTACTGACTCAAATAAAGAGGAAGCCCAAAAGAACTCAAAAATGATAACTTAAAACTAAGCTTAAAAGGGGATAAATAAACAAGGGGGTCCGTTCCTTTTGAGTCTAAACCCCACGACGTATTTGCAATTACAACACTTAAGAATTGAAATAATTTAGGCCGAACTCGTTAACGGGCCCAGCTTGTACATACGAGGCAGAAAAGGAGAAATTCAGGGTCAAGGTTTAATGCCTTATTCTCATCCCAGACTAGCCCTCTGAGTTTAGGCTCAATAGAGCCCAAATGGGCATTTCACGTTTCCAATTTCACATTTCACCATACCAAATAGGAGATTGATCTTTAACATTTTCACATTTCCAATCATCAAACAAATGGGCAAACAAATATAAGCTTTAACATTTATGGACAAACCATAATGCATGAAATGACCAAGTACAAACACCATTGAACTGAATTTGACAAACTGCAGCTACCAGTTATCATCCCCTAAACATTTGGACAGCGTATATGCTTAACCCATCACAGTCAACTTGAGATTAATCTATAATTTGCAAAACAGAAGCAACAAAATAGCAGATGCAGTGATACTCATACCCAAAAACACAAAACTGCATGACTGATTTACCAACACAATTCAGCTGAGTGTCTTTCCCAGTCCTATTAAACTACTATGCAACTAATCAAACAGTAATTATTGCGGCTAATTTTCATGTTAGCAACCTATTAGTTACAGCCATCATAATAAACAATCACTACACTAAGTAGACACCAAATCATGAGACACGGAAACAGTAGCACTGATCAAAGGAGCCCAGATATATGGGAGCTATTTCATTTCATCCTGCAAATCAAAGCTTCATACATATCTTCTAAATTCAGAAAATGTGTACCTGGAGAGCAAAATAAGAGAAACGATGGGGATCAGCACAACAAGATAGTATCAGTAGATAAGCAGCAACACCAGCTAGAACGCAACCCTGGATTGAAGGAATTGAACCCACAGAATCAATTAAGTCCAATAGAATAGTAATTTTAAGCAGCTTGACCCAAAACTTTCCAGGAATTAACCTCAAGTCATGTTAAATCTATGTAAATCAGAAAACAGCTTTGGAAAATCAGAGAAGTTTTAGATTTCTAGCTTTTCCCAAATCTCCTGTGATTTTTCTTTTGTATATATTTTTTGATTTCCGTCTTTTTTTGGTCTCTCTAAGGTGTAAAAAACTGTCTTGAATGAGAAGAAGGCTTTCTTTTAAAGGCTGAGGGTCTGCTGTGTGCCTTCCAAGGCAAAGCAGTCAGATTTTCCAAAATACCCTCATAGGGCATCTTTCAAAACTGATTTTTGGACAACTGTCCATTTTCTTCAGATATTTTTAATTTACAGCCTGTTTTCCCCAACCATTTTGGGCAGCTGTCCATTTAGGAAGCTTCCCATCAGTTATTAAAGATTCCTTAGGTTGAAACAATCTCCAAAATTACCCCCTAAAGTTCCCCATTATTCACTTACCCCCTTAAATTCTGAATGCTCACAATCACAATAACAGTAAACAAACGGGCTGACACTTTCAAACAAATTGAAATTTAAAACAACTATTGAAATTATGAGAAGCTAGCTTGAATACCCTTCACACATAACATGAATTCAGAAAATGTTCTCGAAACAAGAATTAATGCGAATGATGAACTATACTTGACTCAGTTCCAAAATTAATTCACAAATGTGAAATGAAACCCAGCGGAAAGAAGAAAATCTCTTGAATTGAAACCAAATTAAACTCAAACCTTACGAAGCCGATTGTCATCGACAACTACACAAACAAGCTAACTAACAAACTTACAACCAGAACATAATGCAATTAAGCAAGAGACGAAAATTTTGAAGGACGAAAACTGGAAAAACAAACAACCAAGCAAACAAACAGAAGAGATCAACAAGAAACCAATCGACGCAAAGGAAATTCTCCCAAACATGCTTCGGCAAGAACTGCATGAACTCGAACAATCTTGTAGGAGACAGTGAACCTTTGACGGTCATTAATCGGTTGTCCTTAGCAAAAGACAAACGATTAATGATGGTAGTGGGTTCACTTGACCTTGCTAAGCCAGAAAGGAACCCAAGGAGAGACTTGGCTATCCGGACCTCTACTCTACCACTGACGGATCATTTTGAAACGAAACACACACGTATTTGAGGCAGGAAGGAGATGAGGGGTTGCATGGTGTGATTTTGGGTGGATCTGGGAATTTTAGGGTTTCCGGCGCTAACCTCATATCTGAGATTCGAGGCGATGGAAGGGGATTTGAGAAGAACTGGTTGGAGATTTGGGACGGGGAGGTGGAAGGGAGTTCATGGTGTTAATTCGGTGGCGATTGGACGCCGGCACCGGCACCGGCACCGCCATCGGACGATGGGGAATTCTGGGACGGCTATTAGTGTTTGAGGGGCAAGCTTCTGAAGTTGGGGTGTTGGGACGATGAATTGGGGGGGGGTGCGTTCGGACATATATATACTCCCTAGGCTTTAGTTCCGAGCCGTTCGATCAAGTGGAGATCAACGGCTCAAATTGACACTGGTCGAAACGGCGTCGTTTCACTTGAAGGGGGATCCGGACCGGGTAGAGGCAGGTTTGGGCTGGAATTGTATAGATCTGGGGGCAATTGTGATGAAGGGGGTTTAATTAAGTGGCCCAAATCCGAATTTCCTTTTGTTTTTTTTGAATCTTTTCTCTTTTTCAATTTTCAAATTTCTTTTCTTTCAAAATTAGAAATAAATCCTAAATTAATTATTAAAACTAATACTATCCTATCACATTAAACTAATTAAACTCTAAAAATAATTACCATAACTAATTAAATACCAATTTAAAGAAAGCTAACAAAATTCGAGAAATTAAAATTAAAATGCAAAAATGAACCATTTGTTTTGTGATTTTTCCATTTTTATAAGACACTAAATTACTAATTATTTCAAACATGCAAAAAAAATTAAATCCTAAATGCAAATGTAGCATATTTTGTATTTTTCATTAATTAACAAACAAAATGCACAGACAAAAATGCAAATAATTAACAGCAAATGCCACAAGATCCACAAAATTGTAAATAATGAAACGAAATTACTTTGCTTTGAATTTATGGGAGTATTTCATGTAGGGAAAAAATTACGTGCTCACAAACAACTGCCCCTCTTTACCCGGGAAGGATGAAAGAGTTGTCAGGTAAAGATATCATGACTAATTTTGACCGAGCCAAACGGTTTGAAGAAGATAGGCCGCACCCTGGCTTCTGAGTTGCCTACATATCCCTTATTTTACTGGAATCAGGTCATACGTGTTCAAGATCCATCGGCAGAGTATGCCGATGAGACTTTTCAAGAACGGACGCGGTATCTAGGGCCGAGTGATTGGCAGGTTTGTGGGAATGGTTAGGTTCAACATGGCTTCGGGGACTGGAGCGGGATTGCTCCTACTGGGATGTCCATTGCTCGTCGATTTACTTGCAATTAGAAACAATACAGGCGTATATCGTGCATAAGTTTAAATATGATGCAAATTCCCGTCGGACCATGAATGTTGTCTTCGGATGGTTTGGATGACGTTCTTAGACCATGACGTCCTGGGCCATGAGGTGTATAATAAAGGATTCGCAGGCCATGAAATGATGCTCTCGGGCTATGAGGATGGTGCCTCCGAACCATGATGCCTTTGAATAATGATATACCAAAGGTTAAATGGGATCCTCAGGCCATGACATGGTGTTCTCGGGCTATGAAGATGGTGCCTCCGAATGATGACACCTTTGGATAATTTGGCGATCTTTCAGCCCATGAGATGCAGTATGTGGCAATCTTTCAGCCCATAAGATGCAGTATGTGGCAATCTTTCAGCCCATGAAATGCAGTATGAGTCAATCTTTCAGCCATGCAGATGCAGTATGTGGCGATATTTTAGCCCGTGCGATGCAGTATGTGGCGATCTTTCAGCCCATACGATGCAATATGAGGCGATCTTTCAGCCGTGAGATGAAAGGAGATGGAGGTAGAGCTTAACCTCAGAAGGCAAAATGGTAGCCTTATGCAATGCGAAAATGCAGATGGACACAACATTTAGTCTTAGAAGGCAGAATGGTAGCCTTATGCAATGCAAATGCAGATGGAGGTAGAGATTAATCTTGGAAGGCAAAATGGTAGCCTTATGCAATGCAAAAATGCAGATGGAGACATCGTTTAGTTTCGGAAGGCAGAATGGTAGCCTTATGCAATGCAAAAATGCAGATGGAGACAACGTTTAGTCTCGGAAGGCAGAATGGTAGCTTATGCAATGCAAAATGCAGATGGAGATAGCGTTTAGTCTCGGAAGGCAGAATGGTAGCCTTATTCAATGCAAAAATGTAGATGGAGACAACGTTTAGTCTCAGAAGGCAGAATGGTAGCCTTATGCAAGAAATAAAATGGCAAATGGTAGTATAGCTTTCTTAGCTGATAGTAGATTGCGACATTGTGATTGCTGGGGACATTGTGACATATGGAATATCACTGGTGTGTGCGGATAGCAAATGTTGGTAAGTGCAATGGTTCTGAGAGTTGTATTCCTGAATAATATTTGTCCCATGGGTGTATAGTATGTTTGATGATTTCGCAGTCCAAGTGCCTGCATCCAAAGAAAAATCGTGAGTTTTGAAAGGGGGAGGTTAGTTCGTATCCCCGCTGGCTTTGCTTGACCTGCTCGGCTTTGATCTGATGATACTGTATGTATCATTGGGGTAGCGTTGCTAAACAAAGCAATTTCAGTAATATGCATGATTTTGTAAAAATACGACATAATAGTTTTTTTAGATGAACCGACAATTGTGACGTGGTTCGGGACATTGCAACCTCTCTTACTATGGAATTTTGAGGGTCCTCCTCAAAATTCTGCCCCAGTTTGATGGGTTGACACTTCTGACTGTTGCTTGAGACGAACGACTGAAATTACTTTGAAATTTTGAGGGTCCTCCTCAAAATTCTGCCCCAGTTTCCAATTGGGGGGAGATGAAATTTTTATTGAATTGTGACCGAACCCATAGGGCTGCCTACATATCCCCTCTTAAACAGGAATCAGGTCAGGCGTAGTTCAATTTACATCATATAAATTAAGCATAAAGATTATACATAGTAATGCTTGACTGCATTTGAGTTAATTGGCTTTGGCTAGACTTCTCCGTCCATCTCTGCAAGTATGAGGGCTCCTCCTGTCAAAACCCAGTGAACCATGTATGGACTCTGCCAGTTGGGAGAGAATTTCCCCTTGGATTCATCTTGATGCGGAAAAATTTTCTTTAACGCCAGCTGCCCCGGTATGAACTGCCTTGGCTTGACTCTTTTGTTTAAGGCTCTGGACATTCTATTCTGATAGAGTTGACAATGACAAACTGCATTCATTCTCTTTCCATCTATAAGGGCTAGTTGTTCATAACGACTTTTTACCCACTCTATGTCGTCGAGCTCAACTTCTTGTATGATCCTTAGGGAAGGAATTTCTACCTCAGTGGGAATGACAGCCTCTGTACCATAAACCAGCATATAGGGGGTTGCCCCGGTTGATGTGCAGACTGTGGTGAGATACCCCAATAGAGCAAATGATAACTTCTCGTGCCACTGTTTATGCTTTTCTATCAGTTTCCTTAATATATTTTTGATATTCTTGTTGGCGGCTTCTATAGCTCCATTTATTTGAGGCCTATAGGCTGTGGAATTCTTGTGTATGATCTTGAAAGTTTTACACATAGCTTTTATCAAGTCACTATTGAGGTTGGATCCATTATCAGTAATGATCGACTCTGGAATCCCGAATCGACAAGTAATGTGGTCACGGACAAAGTCTGCCATGACTTTCTTAGTTACTGCTCTGTAAGATGCTACTTCTACCCACTTGGTAAAATAGTCGATGGCTACTAAAATAAACCTATGTCCATTGGAGGCGGCATGCTCGATTGGTCCAATAACGTTCATTCCCTAGGCGGCGAATGGCCACAGTGAGCTTGTTGGATTAAGCTCATTTGGAGGTACCTTTATCTTGTCTGCATGTATCTGACAGCGATGGCATTTTCGGACATACTGGATGCAGTATGTTTCCATAGTCATCCAAAAGTAACCAGCCCGAAGTATCTTCTTTTCTAAGACAAAACCGTTAATATGTGGACCGTAGGTCCCAGCATGAATTTCGTCTAGTAGCCTGGATGTTTCTTTCGTGTCAACGCACCTTAATAGTCCCAAATCAGTAGTTCTCCTGTACAGGTTTCCTCCACTGTGAAAGAAATTGTTGGACAATCTCCGAAGTGTGCATTTCTGAGTAGGATTTGCAAGTTCTGGGTACTCTCCTTTTGCCAAATATTCCTTGATATCCTGAAACCAAGGCTTTCCATTTGCTTCCTCTTCAACATGGGCACAGTAAGCTGGCTGATCATAGATCTTTACTGGAATGGGATCAATGAAATTTTTGTCTGGATGTTGTATCATAGATGATAGGGTAGCCATTGCATCAGCGAACTAATTCTGGACTTTGGGAACATGTTGGAACTCCGTCTTCATGAACCTCTTTCTCAATTCCTGTACATGATGCAGGTACAGGAGTATCTTGGAATTCTTGGTTGCCCATTCTTCACGCACCTGATGTATGAGTAGGTCTAAATCTCCAATCACTAGTAACTCTTGAATATTCATGTCAATGGCCATCTTGAGCCCTAAGATGCAGGCTTCGTACTCGGCCATATTGTTGGTGCAGGGGAACCTTAGTTTGGTGGACACCGGATAATGTTGATCGGTTTCTGATACTAGGACTGCTCCTATGGCAACTCCTTTGAAATTTCCTGCTCCATCGAAAAATATTCTCCAACCGTCGTAGGATTCCGCAATGTCTTCTACTTTGAGTGATACCTCTTTATCAGGAAAATACATTTTCAGGGGTTCGTATCCTCCATCCACGGGGTTTTCATCAAGGTGGTCTGCTAGGGCCTGTTCCTTGACCACTTTCTGAGTTATGTAGACAATGTCAAACTCACTCAACAGGATTTGCCACTTGGCCGCTAGCCAATGGGCATGGGCTTCTGAAAAATGTACTTCAAAGGATCCATCCTTGATATGAGATATGTAGTGTAGGTACAGAAGTAATGCCTCAGCTTCTGAGCTACCCAGGTAAAATCACAATAGGTGCGTTCCAACAGAGAATATCGGGCCTTGTACGGGGTGAACTTCTTACTTAGGTAATAGATGGCCTGATCTTTCCTCCTCATTTCATCATGCTGCCCCAGAATGCAACCAAAAGCTCCATCCAATACTGCAAGGTAGAGTAATAAGGGTCTACCTAGCTCAGGCGGGACCAAGACTGGTAGTGTTGACATGTACTCCTTGATTCTGTCGAATGCCTTTTGGCAGTCATCGGTCCATTTGGTGGCAACGTCCTTCTTCAATATCTTAAAGACTGGCTCACAGATAATTGTAGACTATGCTATGAACCGACTGATGGAGTTAAGTCTTCCCAAGAAACTCATCACATCTTTCTTGTTCTTTGGAGGTGGCAATTCTTGAATAGCTTTGACTTTTGATGGATCCAGTTATATTCCTCGGTGACTCACAATAAACCCAAGCAATTTTCCAGTAGGAACCCCAAATGCGCACTTCGCGAGATTCAGTTTCAGGTTGTACCTTTGCAATCTATTGAAGAACTTCCTCAAATCTTCCATGTGATCAGTGACTTTCTTGGACTTGATGATGACATCATCTACATATACTTCAATCTCCTTGTGTATCATATCATGGAAAATGGTAGTCATGGACTTCATGTAGGTGGCCCCTGCATTCTTCAGGCCGAACAACATCATCTTGTAACAATACATTCCCCATGGCATAATGAAAGCCGTTTTCTCAGCATCTTCTTCATCCATAGAGATCTGATGATAACCAGCGAAACAATCTACAAATGACTGCAGCTCATGCTTGGCACAATTGTCAATTAGGATGTGTATGTTCGGCAAAGGGAAGTCGTCTTTTGGACTGGCTCGGTTGAGATCCTGTTAGTCGACGCAGACTCTGACCTTCCCATCCTTCTTTGGCACTAGCACAATGTTGGCTAACCATGTCGAGTATTCTACTACCCTGTGAACCTTAGCTTTGACTTGCTCGATGACTTCTTCCTTGATTTTCAAACTCATATCAGGCTTGAACTTTCTGAGCTTTTGCTTTACCAGTAGGCACGTTGGATCGGTTGGCATTTTATGAGCCATAATAGACGTATTTTGACCAGTCATGTCATCATACGACCAAGCGAATATGTCCTCACATTCCTTTAGAAATTCTGTGTATTCCTTCTTTTCTGATGGCGATAAGTGAACACTGATTCGTGTTTCCTTGATGTTTTCCGCATCTCCCAAGTTAAAAATTTCCGTCTCGTCCAGGTTGGACTTAGGTCTGTTCTCAAAGTTCTTAACTTCTTTGACAATCTCTTCTGGTATGTCATCTTCTTCTGAATCAATGTCCGTTTGTTGCGTTGTCTCATTGCATGTCACAGTCATCGGTTCATCAAGATAAGTAATAGTAATGTTGTATAAGTAATGTAATGAGAGAAAAATAACAATGAGAGTTGATTCATAAGAAAAGTCAAAATGCTTTGATAAATTGCATAACTATTTTGAACATTGGAGATCTTATTGCAGGAATTGAAAGATGCGAAATGAAAATCATTTAGTAAATAAAACAGTGCATGATGCTTGTTTTAGCCTTGCTATCCCGAGGTTCGCCGGGCTCTGGTTGTCCTGATAGTCTAGTTATTGAGGAGTGCCCCTCTGCTCACAGCCTATATGGAAGGGCTTTCCTCCCCCTCCTCCTCGAGAACAACACAACAGTCCATGTCATTATCTTCTATGAACAAGTTCTTCACTGTTGCCAGTGCTTCTTCTTTGTCTGACCCATAAACAATGTCATCCTATTGGAAAGTCTTCTCCAAATGTTGTATTGGCTACTCCAGTGGATAGTAAGGACCGCGCCATGGTGGTGACCAGTTGTTGAACTCATCCTAGGTGTAATCACATCCCAGACCGAAAGTAGTGCCATGCTTCTTGAGTTTTATGGGCTTAGAGATTACTTGGAGGTTCTTGCCGAACCCCTTTCCAGGTTCGTACCCACTCCCAATTCAATATAATCTCGATCTTGTTATCCCATCATTTGTCCTTGTCAACAACATTTACCCGTTTGATGTGATTGTAAGTCTCTCCACCTAGCTTCCTTCTTCCTTCGATTGCCAGAATGGTCTGGCGACTGTATATAAGGTTGCTACCGTCCTCGTGAATGATTACTTCTTGGTGATTCCATTCGAATTTATTGCCTGATGGAGTGTTGATGCTACAGCCCCAGCAACATGAATCCATGGCCGTCCCAATAGCAAGTTGTAAGATGCTGGCACGTCTATCACCTGGAAATCGACATCGAACCATGTCGGTCCCATTTGCAAGCATAGAACAATCTCACCAATGGTGGACCTTTGAGAACCATCGAAGGCTTTCACATTGATTACCCCATCCTTTATCTTATGTAGTCCTTTACCCACCTTCTTAAGTGTTACCAGTGGAAAAATGTTGAGATTGGAACCTCTATCGATCAAGATTCTAGTGATAAAATAGTCCTCGCATTGCACGGTAATGTGCAGTGCCTTGTTGTGCCCCAAACCTTCAAGTGGCAGCTCGTCCTCATGAAATGTTATCTTTTGGCTCTCCAGCACTTGTCCTACCATGTTAGCCATTTCCCCCAGTGATGTTGCTTGGTACATATGATTCACTCAACACCTTTAGTAGAGCATTCTTGTGTGCCTCAGAATTTTGTAGCAAGGCAAGAATGGAGATTTGCGCTGGTGTTTTGTTCAACTGGTCGATGACCAAGTATTCCCTGGCCTGTATCTTTCTCCAAATGTCATTTGGACCTGTTTCAATGATGGGTGGCCGGTTAGAGGTCTGCTTGCTCGACTCAGCTAGATGTTAAAGGGTATAGACTCTACTAGTTCTTGTCATACCCTATGCTGCAACAGTCTATTCGAACCTGACCTTGCCTTTCCTCCTCGCCTCGGCTGTATAATCCCAGGGTACAACCTTTGTATGGAATGGTGTCATGGTCGACATTGCCACTGGGATCGGCGTGGCTATCCTTACTCTGAATGGAGAATGTGCCTTGTGTGGTAAAACTGCAACTTCAAACGGTGTGGGTGCATTTGCTGGAGACACGAATTCGACCTCAATTGGTGCTGGTGTCTTAGCGGATGATGTTGCTTCAAATTCAAGTGGTACAGACAAGTTCACCTCAGCATCCTCAGATGGTAGAATATGGACTATGATTGGATTGAGAGTAACTATTGGCTTCTTTGGGTCATTACTTTCTGCGATCAACCCGATTGATCCCTCGGGATCCCAATCATCCTCTATTTCAATCATGTGGATACCTCCACACTTATGGTCTGGCAGGGGGTTGTTGCGGACATTTGGGGCAGGTTCCTTTGCCATAATAATCTTGTTATCAATTAAAGTTTGGATCTTGTCTTTCAAGGAACAATATTCATCGATGGTGTTCCCTTTCATGCTAGAGTGGTATGCACAGGATTTGTTTGGGTTAACCCACTGAGAAAGGTTCTCAAGGGTTGCAGCAGGGACTGGGGTGACATAACTAGCAGCTTTGAGTCTCTCGTACAACTGGTCAATGGGTTCAGCAATAGCCATATATTGTTTTGGAGGTCTGCGATCAAAATTAGGTCAAGGTCTAGGGAAGTTTTGGCATGCAGGAGGTGATTGATAGTGGGATGGTTGAGCGTTGTAGGTTTGGTAGACATGAGCGGGTTGCGAATATCTAGGCAAAGTAAGTTGATATGTGGGAGGTGGAGGTGATTGATAAGTGGGTGGTGGAGCTTGATAGGAGGGTGAGGGTGCTTGGTAGTTCGGAGCGGGCTGATATGTGAGTGGAGGTGTTGGGTAAGTTTGGTACTTGATAGAGTATTTGGTCCTTTGTGAAACCATTACGGCCCCCACATCCCTTTTCTTGGACACACCACCAGACTGTAAGGCCTTATTTGTAGCTTGCAAGGCCTCGAAGTTTGTAACCATACCGCTTTTGATACCCTCTTCAATTCTTTCACCCAGTTTGATAATGTCGGAAAAATTGTGGCTTTAAATCATCATTAGTCGTTCATAGTATTGTGGGTCTTGGGCTCGGACAAAGAATTTGTACATTTGTTCCCCTCTAAGGTGGGTCTGACCTTAACAGCTTTGGACCTCCAGCGAGTAGCATACTTGCAAAATGTTTCTGTAGGCTTTTTCTTTAGATTCTGAATATAGAACACATTCGGCGCATTCTCTATGTTAAACCTGAACCTGTCCATAAAGTCGGACGCCATGCTTACCCAGATTGACCACTTCTTTGGATCTTGGCTGATGTACTAGGACAATGCATCTCCTTTCAAACTCCTCATGAAAAGCTTCATGCAAATTCTCTCGTCTTTCCCTACTCCAACCAGCTTGTCACAGTACGTCCTCAAATGGACCCTTGGATCACCTGTACCGTCAAAAATTTCTAACTTCGGAGGTTTGTACCCCTCGGGCAGTTCGACATCGGGTTGTATGCAAAAATATTCATAGTTCAGCCCTTCGATTCATTTGCTTCCTCAACGCCCTGGATCGGACTATTTAATTTCTCAAGCTCTTCAGCCAGGTTTCTGATAAGCAGATCCTTTTCATCAGACTCAGGTGTGCTCGAAATAGGTTGGGTAGAGTGTGGCATGGTCTCCACGTAGATAGGGGTGTTATGGTGGGTGTGAAAGTGGCCATTTGTGGAGTTTTGGGGTTCTGGGATAAGTAGTGGAGTATTGTTTGGGGTATAGCAGGTGTTGCATTGGGTCTTTGGTGGAACAGTGTGATGGCGGGGAACGGGATGATTCTGTTGCTTTGGAATATTTTGAGGCGGTGTAGGGTTTTGAGTATTGGGGAAATTGATATCTGGGGTGCTGAGGGAAAATGACAGGTTTGCCAGATTCCGAACTTGATTGAGCTCTTCCTAGAATTTCAGCAATTTTTGTTCAAGTTGGGATACATTTTCCTCAGGAACCTGAGTACCATGGCCATTGGTGGCCTCTACCCGTTCAGTTGAATTCTCCTTTCTGACGTTGTTCAAATCTTCCATTTTGCCTTTGTTCTTGTTTTTGATAGGACTAAGAGGAGGAATGGGTGAAGGGCCCCTGGATCTCGTGGAATAGGATGATATTGCTAGAGTGCACGAACTAACCTTTGGGGAGGGGAATAACAAAAACAAAGAATAAAGGTAACCAAGTTAGCGAGGATCATAAAAAGTATTGCGATAATTAAACACATAGTGCGGGACTGTAAATCGTGTCCTAATTTGGGGATCTCTTTGTGCCTGAGGTAGGCCTAGCGACAATTTTTTTTGGAGAACTTAGAATGCTAAATGCCTCATTTTATTGATAAAAAGTAGATGAATCCCAAATTGACACTAAATAAACAGGAAATAAAAAGTCACTAATGGCCGTTGGCCTTATTACAATTTATAAAGCGAAAAGATAAACTCTTATCTACTTGGTCCCTGAAGGACCTTCCCCAGATTCGGCATCCTTGGCTCCGTCGAATAGCTTCCCGAACTCGCGAAGTACCAGCAACAGGTATTCTCTGGCTAGGTGTCTGCCTTCTCTTCCTTCAACATTTTGACAATCTTCGACCCTTTTGAGAAACTTTCTCTCCAATTCCACTATGCCTCGCTCCAAGTATACTAAGTCACTTGTTGGCTCTGACAGCCATGTCCTTCCATTCCTTAATCAGCTTCTGGTTGGACTCTTGTATCTTGCAGTGCTCGCTTTCGCATTCCCAGATCCTTTTGTACAGTTGGTTGTATTTGACCTGTGCCTCGGCCCTTTCATCTATAATCCTGTGGCCTTGAGCAGACCCTGGTTGGCCAAGACCATCATGATTGTCTTCCAACCAACCTGAGTAAAAAGGAGCGCAACCAGCATGATACCTGTCTGGCTCGATGGTATCTCTCCCCATTATGATCTTGTAGTGCCACATGTGCTGAGTTTGGCACTTGTAAGGACTATCATCATTCTAGAAGTCAGCCCAGAAATGACTCTTCTTGTCGACCCTTGGTATAACCTGCTTCCTACCTGCTTGCCTTATAACTCGGAGAGGGACGTAAGGGTATGTTCCTCTCAGACCGATTAGTATCAGGAAATGTGCATCTCTGGATTGGGTGATGAATTCCTCGATAGGAAACCACTCGAACATCCATTGGACCCGTTCCACAATCAGATTATCAAATAGCTCAACCCATCCTTTGGCATCCTCCGGCTGAGCGAACATATTGGGGATGGAATTCATTCGCTTTGGATGATGGAAAGCAATGTGATCATCCCAATCCCTTCACTGAATCTCTTGTCGATATTTTCCCTTTTGGAGATGCTCCATGAGCCAGAGTTGAAGTAATAAATTGCATCCTTCAAAGTGTTTTGCTCCTCGTTGACACTTCTCCAAGGCTCGATATATATCTGCAATGATCATGGGCACGATGCTGAATGGTTGCCCACCAATACCCTCCATTAGGGTCTTAGTTATCATAGCCAGTCTAGTATGGATTCTTGCTTTCTTCATTGGGAATACAATCAGGCCCAGGAAACAAAACATGAAGACAAAAACCCTACGATGGATGTGCCCTAAGGATGTGATGGCAAATTCGTCAGGGTAGTTATGGTAGGATTTGCTGTGACCGTACCATTCATACAAGTAGTTAAAAGGGATATAGGATTCTTTCAGACATGTCAATTTTGGATTTTTCTTCAAACCCATCATTTTGAGGAAACCCCTGCCTTTGCGGTTCTCAAGCATCAGCACACCCGGAGTTTCCTACACTAGACCAGCCAATCCTCCTATCTCCTCTAGCAAGGGTGTCATTTCAATGTCCCCAAAGCGGAACACAGCCCTTTCACAATCCCAAAACAGAGTGGCAACTTCTATGATCTTGTTGTTAGGTTAGATCTCCAGGAGGGAAGGTAGGTTTCCTAGATACTTTCTGATGAGAGTTTGATCACTAGAGTGAAGATCTTTCCACCAGCTTAGCAGTCTTGGGTGGATGTTTGTGACCATGCCGAATCTAGGGACTTCGTGCCTCATATTTTTGCAAGAAAAATAAGGTTAGGCCCTTACCCTCACCAGACTCGACTATTTAATACCAACAATTAGCATGAAGCATTTAGTTATCCAAATAAATGCATAGAATGTGGTGATGTCCTTTTTGGTTTAGGGAAACCTAGTCGACTTTGGACAAGGATATCTTAAAGGATCATTATATGGACAACATAACTGACCCGACTAGGTTTGACCATGATGCATGAACAATTTGAACAGAGTAAGGTTTCTATGGGGTTTTAGACTGGTACCCTTGAGCGGACAACTCAAGCAGAAAGGCATGGAACCGTTGACTCACCGCTTATCGACTGGTTTTACCGCAAATATGCCTTTCCGAATTTAGGGGGTAATGATATAGAAAGAGCGCAACCACTCATTATAAGCGTTGCTATGGTATTTGTTTGGCACAAGTGGAGTATGATGTTAAGCATGATTATGCAACAATTAAAAGCAAGTTGGAATGTATTTGCACGTTAAGGAAGCGATAAAAATACAACAATTTCGTAATTTAAAGCGGCAATAAAGGAAAGAAACGAAGAAAATATGTCAGTTTTGCTTTTTGAAAAGAAAGTAAATGCTTAAAGGAATTAAACAAGTAATTGCACATAAGGGAGGGTACAAATTCACAAGAACAATCTGAAGTGGTAAAAGCCTAATATCCCCAACAGAGTCTCCATGCTGTCGCGCCCTCTTTTTCCCTCTTGCATCGGAAATCGGGTTTATGACATTTTGGGTATAGGACAACTCATTCCTTTTGGGAACTAGGTTTTGTATTTGAAGAGTCTCCACCTAATGATTTAAGGTACATTAGGACACCTATAGGGTTCATTTCTAAGTTTGTTTGATAACCAGAGATAGGGTAAGGGATTGAAATTATCCTAAGGGGAATGTGTTAGGCACCCCTCAGGATCCACTAGTGTGGTTCCTGGCCAGATAGTTTTGTGAATTTTGTACAATTAGCATATAGACGAGTATAGGCTCAAACAGTAGGAGATTTAGGTTTAAACACGTAAGAACTTGAAAACAATTATTAAAAGGCGAATTTTGAAAAGGAGTTGCAATTCTACAAATACTTGAGAATATAAAAGGGAGGGGGTCCTAAGTTTATTCATAATATTTATCACATCAATGAGATGGTATGACACTCCTCAGAATAGGGGATACACGTGGTATTACTGCACTGATCATCATATCCATATCTACCCTTCCCACCCCGTTAAGGTATTAAAGCACGGATTGGTCTCGACCCCTATTGCATGCTATTACCTGTACCATTCCTATCAGTCCCGGAGGAATTTAGGACCATTATTCCTATAAGAGGGAAGGATTGTAGGTTGACTCTTGGGCTTTAAAGGTAAAAAAACTAAGGCGACATACAAAACACGTAGGACTGCATATTAGGGGAAGCATATAAACAATTAAAAGGCTCATATATACCTCCTCAAATAAAGCACATAAATAGCATGACTTAAGCACATCTAGGGTCAGAATTTAAAGGTACTAAGGCAGAAGGTTTTAATTGTTGAAGCAGATCAATTTATTACATAACTCAGATAAGAAGTCCGAATCAGGCCTACCTGCTGGTTGTAGCAGCTGCTAATTAAACAAAGGCGGATTCAATTTTATCGTTATCACCTAGGGCTTGCTTAAGTGTGTATTGGTGAGGCCCTATGATCATGATGTCTATTACTGATTAGGAATGCAGTAAAGCAATGGTTAATTTCAAACAGGTGATTTAGACTCTATAGGCATGCTTTCTAAACCGTATTAATAAAAGGATTGGGTTGTTTAAACTGATTCAGAAAAGTACGAGTCAAACTGATTTTTAAACTAGACTGGTATCAGATCCTATAGGCATGATCTCTATTATTACTGATTTTTAATTCCTATAGACATGATATCTAGTTGAACGTAAAATGAAGTAGGCAGGACTTACTTGAAATTCCTATAGGCATGATTTCTATGAAAAATACTGATTTTAATCTTATAGACATGACAACTAATTTCAAAGCTGATTTTAACCTTGTAGACATGACGTCTGATTATAGCCATTTAAATCCTATAGGCATGGTGTCTAAGTGTGGAATTAAAACATGCAAAATTTATTAAAATAGATCCTATAGGCATGCTATCTAAGTGCGTGAAAGTAAAGCATGCAGAACTTGAATTAAAATAGAACAGATCCTATAGACATGTTCTCTACCCTTCTAATAGCTAAACATGCATAGTTACCCATCCCTTTTTCACTAACCAACCCCAATATTTGTTACAAATTATTTCAGACCAAAGTGATTGAATTACATTAGAAAATGTGTAAAACAAATAGTTATAACCATAGGAAGCCTGATTCTGACTTTCTCTCTGAGTTATGGAATAAACCATCTCAAATGCCAAGGATGTTCAAAGCCTTTCTCAGACCTGGGTGTGTCAAAGTTCCCTAAGGGTCTCAAGGGACCCCGGGCAGTGCTCACACCTAGGTTGCATAACCAGACAGAGATGAGTGCAGTGTGGAAGGGCCAACCCTTATGTGTCCAAGTTCAGAGAGAGCTCAAGGGTCCCAAGGCAAGGCTCACACAAGAGGGACAAAACCTAAGTTCTAAGAATATAGGGGAAGTGCAGAACATAGTTGAAAGAGATCTATTTGAAAATAGTAAATGGTAAAGGGGATTTGAAAACTGTAGTAGTAAAACTCAAACTACACAGAATCAGCAGTTACACAAAGGGGTCAGGGGGTTTTGGGAATACATTGCATGAAGCATATGACCCCCAGAAAGGGTCAGGTTTGGTCATGCACAACAATAGATGATGCTGGCATTCCCACAAACCAGCCAGAGAACACAAACACATAGAGGGGATGTAGGGTTTGGGCTTCATACACATAGGAGAGCATTAATTTAAAAAGGGGGCAGGGAACATATTTCACATGCTAGTAATGTAACTTGATTGCAAAAACATAAGCAGAAGTAGATAAACATGAGAGAAGTTGGAACAATTACAGAAGCATGTTGTTGTTGATGCTTGAAAATTAACTAGTACATACCAGTAAAGAGGCAAAGTATAGGAAGAAAAAGTAAGCAAATTTTCACAGCCTAGCCTTGGCTTTCAGTCGGCTAGACAAAGCAGTAGCACAAGTAGCAATAGAGAAGAGAGAGAGTTTTGGGTGAAGTGTGTGTTCTTGAACTCAAATTGTTCGTGTCTTTGAAAGAAAAGAGGGTGGGTATTTATAGTTTTGAAAACAGGTGAAGAATAAGGTAATAAGCAAAGTCTTAACACAAACATGGAAACAATCACAAGTCAGAATCAATTACCACAAGTGACTCCCTTTAATTAAAGAATCACTGTTTAACGGATAGCAACAGGTCTAATTAAGGAAGGAAAATCAGTTTGGAAACAGATTGATTATTGCCATAAAAGGGGCAGCAAAAGCATACAGTAAACAATCAAGTCTAAGTACAAAAATATACTTATTTTGGGAAAGGATTCAGCAAGGTAAACATCATAGTAAAAGGAAAGGAATCAATTAATTTTAAACATGCGAGTAAAATTAGGGGTCATAAAAGAAAAGCTTTTGCAATCAGTCACAAGTCCAATATCAATCAAGGAAGAAACATGATTCTGCACTTCAGTATATAAATAGAGTGAACAGAAGCATCAGACATGCGAGGCCAAGCAAATTGGCAAAAGAAACAACATACAATAGTAGCAGAAATAAGCATAGGATTCAGTAGTGAACAATGTTAGATAGTCAGGGCTCACACGTATAGCCAAAGTGAAGAAGAGAGTCAAAACAAGTAAAGGTATCACAGTAACAAGTGAGAAAACCTTTTGAGAAGTTAGGGTTTCAACAGTAGTCGAGTTAAAAAGATAGTGAAACTCAGAATCAGATAAGTCACATAAAAGAAAAGAGAGTCTGAAATAAGGAACCTTTAATCGAGTCAAGTATACATTCAAACAAGCAGTCTCAAACCAAAAGACCTAGGGTTTTTCACAATAATCGAGTTTAAAAGATGGTAAAACTCAGAATCAAATAAGTCAAGCAAGAACGAAGAACTTAATCGAACAAGTACCTATTTAAACATGCAGTTTCAGAACTCGAATGAGACAAAAAGGGAACTAGGCTTTTAACATGTTGACTCAAGTAGAAAGAAAGCATAACAAGTAGTTTGAACATAGTAAAATCATAAAACAACAACAAGAATCAGAGAAGAGATTTTTAAAAGAGAGGTTAAGAGAAACCCTAATCGGAGAAAATGAAGAGTCATTTTGAAAGAAAAGTTGAAGAACCTTCGAGAAAACACTTAAGAAACTCATAGCAAGTACAAATCTAAGGTAGATCTGAAAGAAAGTTGAAAGATCTTAAAGATTAGGGTTTCGAAAAACCCAGAAAAGGTGAGAAAGACTTTGAAAGTTTCCGATCTAACCAGGAAAGTCAAGGATCTGCCTTGAAAGGCCATGAATGGCCGGAGAAAGGTCATGGATGGCCGAAGAAAGGCCCTGAACTGAAGTCGGGCAAGGACTGGACCTAATCCCTTCGAGGCATAGCCATGAAACCACAAAAACAAATACCCAAAAGCCATAGGAGGCTGATACATGTCTCGAATGACCATGGGAGACCATGGATTAGGCAGGGGTTGAGGTGGATTAAGGTGGGGTTAGATGGCGGCGACTAGGGTTCATGAGAGGTTTCAGAGAGAGTTGAGAGAGAAGAAGGATTCAAAGGCGGCGTTTGGTGAAGAATGAGGTAGGGTATGGGGTCTTTTGGGTTTAATTATGAAAGGGCGGATAGTGGTCGTTGATCTAAATGATCAACGGCTAGGATTAAAGGGGTTAGGTGAGGAATTTGGGTTGGGTCGTTTAAATTGGGTTAGGGGTCGGGTTTGAGTTGAAATTGGGCCGGGAAATTGGTTTTGATTTGGGGCTCAATTTAGGCTAAAATTGAAAGCCAATCTGGTTAGATTTTAAATAGCCATTTTCCCTATTCAATTTATAAAAAATAGTAAATTAATTTCTGAAAATAAATTAAAAGAATTAAAATGATTTATAACATATAATTAAAAGTTTTAAAAAATAGGACTTGATTTTATGAATATAAACGCGATTAAATCTTAAAAGAGGCTAATATTACAATTACGTGCAATTTAGCTTAACAAATACTAAATAAATTTGTAAAAATATGCAAAACTTACCTTAGCTATATTTCAGCATAAATATAAAAGTCTAACAAATGAATTACCAAAATAATAATTTTGGAAATTATTATTGGGGTTTTATGGATAAAAGAGAAAAATAAATTGATTTAAAAACCTTTAAAAATTATGAAAAAATAATAAAACACTTGGATATGCTCACATATGCATATATATGCCATTTTGAAGTTATTTTTCATATTGAAAAAATATATAGGAAAAAAATTGGGTATCAACAAATACAATGACAAATGAGTCGAGATAAGGCCGAAACACGTTGTTCATCAAATGCATGAATATTGCTGGGGCATTGGTCAGCCCAAAAGACATCACAAAGAACTCATAATGACCATATCGGGTCCTGAAAGCCGTCTTAAGAATATCCGAATCCCTGATCTTTAACTGGTGATACCTTGACCATAGATCAATCATGGAGAACACCCTTGCTCCCTGAAGATGGTCAAATAAATCATCAATACGAGGCAAAAGGATACTTGTTCTTGATTGTAACTTTGTTCAACTGCCTGTAATCAATGCACATCCTCATCGTGCCATCCTTTTTCTTCACAAATAGAACTAGCGCACCTTAAGGTGACACACTAGGCCGGACAAACCCCTTATCAAGGAGTTCCTGAAGCTGCTCCTTCAACTCCGCCGGTGCCATACGATACGGTGGAATAGAAATGGGCAGAGTGTCCGGCACCAGATCAATACCAAAGTCAATATCCCTGTCTGGGGGCATGCCCGACAGGTCAGTAGGAAACACATCGGGAAAGCCCCTCATTACTGGAAAATAATCGATATTAGGCATCTCTTCACTTACATCCCTCACAAACGCTAAGTATAAAAGACAACCTTTCCCAACCATCCGCTAGGCCTTAAAAAACGAAATCACCCTACTGGGGACAAAATCAGTCGAACCTCGCCACTCAATCCATGGAACACCCGGCATAGCTAATGTCACTGTCTTAGCATGACAGTTCAATACAGACCGATACGGAGATAGGAAATCCATGCCTAATATCACATCAAAGCCCACCATACAAAGCAACAAAAGGTCCCCTCGAGTCTCCAGACCTCTAATAGTCACCACACAAGACCGATATACGCAGTCCACAATAATAGTATCACCCACCAGAGTAGAAACTATGACCGGCTAAGCAAGACTAGTGCATACGGTCAAGATCTGAGCCAAGGTCTCCTGAAGACCCAGAATAACAATAGGCACAGTGGGTGCCTGAGCTGGCCCCGCTGAAGCATCCCCCACTGGAATTTGATCATGAACTGGGGCGGCTAGTGGATCTGCAGGTGCTGCCCTATCTGCTATACGGGCTACACCCCTACCCCTACCATGGCCTCGACCGCGGCCTCGGCATCTAGTGGCCCAACTGGTGGACGTCCGTCCTGACTGGTAGCACGTGTCCTCTCCATCTGTAAGAGAATAGAATAACAAAAGTTTAGTACTAGAATCAACAAATTCGCATGACAGGAATTCCAAGAATGTGAAGTTTTTCCTAAAGGTTCCGCAACCTCCTGAGGATAAGTACAGACGTCTCCGTACCGATCCGCGAGACTCTACTAAATCGGCTCATGACCCATGAGAACTATGTAACCTAGGATCTGATACAAACTTGTCATGACCCCAAACCGCCCCGGTCATGATGGCGCCTATCATAGTACTAGGCAAGCCGATTCGACATTTATAACATACAAGTCATTTGTAAATTCATTTCATAATCAGTTATGAACATATATCTTTCATCTAATATAACAAAATACGCGGATGAAAACAAATACGCAAATACATCCACACTGCTCGGTCCTGATATCACTAGTCATGAGTCACTAAGATACTGTCCAGTACTATCTACTCAATACAAAAAAATTGAAATAAATAACACTAACGGTAGGAAGGAGAAAGGTAGCGCTTCGAACACCATGCAACTACCTTGCTATCTCCGGAAGTACTCAGAAGTTACTGAAAGCTCTCACTCTGATGCTCTAGCACCTGGATCTGCACACAAGGTGCAGGGAGTAACGTGAGTACGCCAACTCAGTAAGTAACCAAAGTAAATAAAGGCTGAGTGCAGTGACAAGCATTTAAATCATATACATAATCTAACATAGAATCTCAATAGAAATATCAAGGCCAAATCTGTAGTTCAATTTCCAAACGTCTCGTAAAAACTATAGTTTCAATGAAAGTTAATTAAAACGTTTATTCGATATTATTCAATAGAGGCTCAACATAAAAGAAGGATGAAAACAGTAAGTTCATAAACAAGCTCCTCGGGCAAAGTATCACTCATATATACATAGCCTCTCGGGCAAGCCTCTCAGTTACTCGTGACTCAACTCTCATCGATCAACACTCACACTCAGCACTCCCTCTTAATAGATATCTCATCGTAATAACTGCTATGGCGTGCAACCCGATCTGTATATATATATATAGTCGACTGTGCGCACTAGGGGTGTGCAGACTTCGGAGGGGCTCCTGCAGCCCAAGCGCTATATCGCTACGGCGTGCAGCCCGATCCAACATATCGTTGCGGTGTGCAGCATGATCCATACATAGATAAATATCGCTGCGACATGCAACTCGATCCATGAATATATATATAATCCTCATCAGGTCCTCGACCTTTCTCAGTCATCAACCTCGTAGCCACTCAGTCATTTCAGTGAAAAAATCAGGGATATCAACTCAAACAACTTTCAAATATTTAAAATAGGGTAATGAAATTAAATCAAGAGTAAACAGGTAAAAAATATGGCTGAGGATATGCTTTCGAAACAAAACAGTGTGAGCAAAGTAGTAAAATACCCCTGAGGGTCCAAAACGTTCGGCATAAGGCCCCAAACATGGCATTCAGCTCAAATTAAGAGATTCATTTCTAAAACACATAGATATCATATAGTGTTTATCAAAATAAGCAACTCTTAAGTTACTACGAGACGGACCAAGTCACAATTCCTATCGGTGCACGCCCACACGCCCGTCACCTAGCATATGCGTCACCTCATTTATCAAAATAGTACGAAATTTCGGGGTTTCATACCCTCAGGTCTAGATTTACAATCGTTACATACCTCAAACCGGATGAAAATCTACTCCGCAATGCCCTTGTCTATAGACTCAACCTCAAATCACCCCGAATCTATCCAAAATCAGAATCATAACATCAATACAAGCCAAAGGGACAACGCCCATGCAAAAATTATCAAATTAAACTCAAAATCCCAAAATTGGTCAAACCCGACCCCCAGGCCCACGCCTTGGAATCCAATAAAAATAACATCACTAGAAACCTTATCCTCTCACGAGTCTATATATACCAAAATCATCAAAATCGGACCTCAATTGGCCTCTCAAATTTCCAATTTTAATTCTTCAATTTCAAGCCCTAATTTTCCAAATTTTCACCCCTAATCTCTTCAATTTCCATGTTTAATCAACTGAAATTCATCATAGATACGAATATTAAGTTCAAAAATCTTACCTCAACAAGAATCCCCTTGATTTCCTCTTCAAAACCCACTAAAAGCTCCAATCCCGTCTAAAAATGGTGGAAATGAGCAAAAATTCGCGAAGGGGAGCTTATATACTTTCTGACCCAGGGATTCCGCACATGCGGTCCATTACCCGCGCCTGCGGGACCGTTTCTGCAGTTTTCACTTATTTCCCCTTGACCGCATCTACGACTCCCTGCCCGCACCTGCAGTCATGCAGGTGCGTTCCTTCTTATGCACCTGCGGTTCCCACAGCAGGTGCGGTTATGACAGCTGAAGGAATTCTTCAGCACTTCCTCAAATCAAATTCTTGATCCGTCAACCTCCCGAAATCAACCCGAGGCCCTCGGGACCTCAACTAAACATACCAACAAGTCACATATCATCACTCAAACTTATACCAACTTTCGGAATACTCAAAACAACATCGAAACATCAAAACACCCTCGGATTCAAGCCTAACGATTCCAAAACTTCCGAATTACGCAAACGATAAAAAACCTATCAAACCTCATCCGAATGACTTGAAATTTTGCACACACGTTAAAAATGAGACAACAGACATACTCCTATTTCCGGAATTCCATTCCAACCCCGATATCAAGATTTTCACTACCAACTGGAAAATGCCAAAATTTCAATTTCGCCAATTCAAGCCTAAATCTACCCGGACCTCCAAATTACATTCCGGTCACACTCCTAAATCCCAAGTCACCTAACGAAGCTATCCAAACCATAAAAACTAAATTCCAAAATTATTTACTCACAAGTCAACTTTCGGTTGAATTTTCCAACTAAGAGGCCAACTTAAGAGACTAAGTGTCTCATTCCACTCCAAAACTACTCCAAACCCGAACCAACCAACACGATACGATAAAATGTAGCTGAACAACACATAAAGAAGCAGAAATGGGGGAAACGGGGTTGTATCTCATGAAACGACTGGCCGGGTCATTACAGAATTAACCATCAGTGAAAGATGAAATCAGTTCAAATCTATATATTTATTTCTTTTGTTTGAAGTTCTACATTCTTTATTGGTTATTACTTTCTTTTTATAATATACAAATATATATTAATATACATAAGCAATTTTATTAAACTAATATTTGATTAGTATTTATTTATATATATTACTTTAAAATGCATATTAATTAAATTTATATTATCACTTTTATTCTGTTGTTCAGAATTCTTTTATCGCCAATGCTATCAAATAGTACCTTTAAGTATTATTTTATCATTTTAGTTTGGCTTCACCTGGAAAGACTTCAGTGACATGATCTTTTTGAATTTTAGCATGAATAATTTAGATATACGTTTTGATATTAATGAAGATACCTATGTGAGCACTATTTTCATTTTGAGTTTCATTTTCTACAAATTTTTATACGATTTTCTCACTATATAGTTATTTCTACTCTTTATTCAAATTAATTAAATTAGAAAATGCTTCACATCATCTTTTAATTTCTCCATGCTGGAGAAATTTAGCAGATTTTTTCAACTTGTCTCTTAGTTCTTCCATTAGATATTCAATGTCCATTCACCCACTCATCAAGTTCTTTAGCCTATTAAAAAGATAGTCCGATCAAAATCGCATGCTTTACCCAAAAATAAAAAAAGTTAAAAAGTTAAAAAATATTCACTAATTGATTACTTTTTTTCATTAACTTTAATTTTGAGATTACTAACTACTACTATAAATTTATTTATTCTTTTCTTTTCATGTTTTTGTTAACATAGACAAAACATTAGATCAATTAGTACAGAATCTTAATTTACATTTAACATTAGATTATATGTTTTTTGTTGCTTTTAGTGTTGATTGAGGGAATGCACCACTTATGGGTATGAAAAACTTATTTTTAAAGTAGTTAGTATTCAATATATTTGTATTTGTGTTATAGTGTTTTCTTAAGATATATATATATATATATATATATATATATATTTTAAGAAAATATTTTTCAATCATGGAATTGCCAAACCATGATTCAGTTAATTTTGTTATAGATTCCTAATATATGTCAATCAAACATTAAATGCTAAGTTCAATTATATTTCGTGTAAATTCTATTGTAATTCAAAAGTTTTTACAATAGCTAAAACCTTTTTTCTAAGATTACTAACTGACTTTATAGTAGCTTGCGGCGCCATAAACCAACGAGAATGGGATGGCCCGGTACTGGACTGCAAGGTCGTACGGTATGCCCATAGGACTTCGGGTAAGATTTCCTTCCATTTTCCTTTGCGTCGGTTAGCCTCTTTTTGAGGTATTGGAGTATGGTTTTGTTGGTCGATTCTTCTTGTCCGTTCCCACTGGGGTGATAAGGTGTTGACATGATCCTTTTGATCTTATGGTCTTCGAGAAATTTTATCACTTTGCTGCCAATAAATTATTTCCTGTTGTTGCACACGATTTCGGACGGTATTCCGAACCGACATATGATGTGGTCCCAATTGAAGTCGATGACTTCCTTCTCCCTGACCTTCTCTTATGCCTGGGCTTCAACCCACTTAGAAAATAGTCTGTCATAAACAATATGAATCGAGCCTTACCGGATGCCCATGGAAGGGGGCCAACGATGTCCATTCTGTTACGTCTCGTTTTTTTGTACGTTAAAAGTTTCATCTTCAGTTAATTGACGTAGACTCGGGGATGAGATTAGCTTGTGGGTAACAATTTATGCTATTTATAACAAGCGATAAGTAAGTATCATGAAGAATAAAGGTACACGAATTAAAGAAAATGAGTTTCGTTGAAGGTTGCCGATTTGGGATAAAATACGGGTCGAGCGATAATACCCGATATTTACGGACTAGTATCATACAAGGTACCATATGACCATGATAGCATGATGTATAAAGCATATTAAAAATGAATAATATTTTTAAGTAATTTGAGATAATTCTTAATTATACGGGTAATTAATTAATTACCGAATAACGGGACATTACCTAGTTAATTAATAAATTTCGTGGATAAAATTAATCCCTCCCCCCAAAAAAATGTAGCAGAAAGCCACAAACTAATAGAGTAACTCTTAGTATTGAAAGGCAATTATGTCAGCCAAAGAAGGGACACTACAATTCTTGTAATTATTATACAAGTCTTACCATCAGAACCTTATAAACCCTTTACAATTCAAAGACCTTAGAGTTTGGCAATCCAAAAAAACGGTAACTTTCTTTCTCATATCATGAAAACGTTAGCTTTCTTTAGCCATTTCAAAGCTTTCAACAAAAGCTTCATTTTTCTTGTCTTGAAAACAAAGACACCAACAGAACATTAGAAACGTTACAATGCAAGCTCCTACAAGACTTCTTGCAATCAAATTCTCCTACAAAAATATTATACGGAGTTTTCCCTACTCCAGGTATGTTAAGGCTATCCCTTATTTCTTTTGGCATGATCCAAGTTATACAGAAGAAACGAGCAAACGCAGAATTTTAATAAACGACTCTATTCATAGAAATACTAGGGGTCTCTGTGTTCTTGATTCCCCATGTGACATATTATTATATCATCTGTTCATGGGTCTCAAAAATATACGCAGTTGATAAAGTTTATCCGATATGAATATTGAGATTTTTAATATATTTTCATGCATTTTATTCATTTATGCATGTACATTAACCCATGACCAAATGACGTTATATATGCGTATTTATATGTATATATTTATGTATATGGAATATGAAAAAAAGGTTACGACATTATATACGCACCACCACCCGATCAGTTGGTATATGTTGATGATGTTGCCCACAGTGGCCGAGATGATATGATGGGATGCCCTTAGTGGCTTGATGATGTTATGTGCACCTATACCTATGCATGACATGATATTTATATGCACGTGCATGACATTATAAATGTTTCAGAATTTACAAAGTTATTCAGATTTACAGATGGATCTCTTTATTTCATGTTTCATCTATGTCTTTTATGTACTGATTTTCATGCCTTATATACTCAGTACATTTTTCCTACTGACGCCCTATTTCACGTGGCTTGCGTTCATGCCCGCAGGTGCAGGTAGGTAAGCTGACGGTCCCCCTTCTTAGGATCCTTGATCAGCGAGAGTTGGCGTGTTCCACTTGATCTGGAGTTGCTTTTGATTTTGGTACGATATGCTTGTATATATATATATATATATATATATATATATATATATATATATATATATATATATATATATGGGTGTGACTGGCGGTGAGGACCCGACCGGTCATCTTAAGAATGCCCCGATCCCCTATTAATTGCTTTCCCAAGTTTATTTCTGCTATTTTGATTTGCCAGGATGTTCGATTTTGAGTTTCGGGGAGTTTTGGGACACTTAGCCCCAGAATGAGAGCTTAAGTGTTGGAAAGTTGACCGTAGTCGGAACAGTATGAAGACGGCTTCAGAATGGAAATCCGACTGTTCCATTAGCTTCGTTGGGTGATTTTGGGCTTAGGGGCATGATCAGATTGTGTTTTGGAGGTTCATAGCTAATTTAGGCTTGAAATGACGAGAGTCGAATTTTTGAAGTTTCCGGTCCGATAGTGAAATTTTGATCTAAGGGTCGGAATGGAATTCCGAAAATTGGAGTAGCTCCGTAGTGTTGAATGTGACATGCTTGGAAAATTTCAGGTCATTCGGACGAGGTTTGATAGACCTTTTGATCGAAAGCATAAGTTAAGAGTTCTTAGAGTTCTTCGGATTGAATCCTATGTTAAATTGGTGATTTGATGTTGTTGTGAGCATTCCGAAGTTTTGAACAAGTTTGAACGATGTCATGGGATGTGTTGGTACAATTGGTTTGAAGCCCAGGGGACTTGAGTGAGTTCCGGGTAGGTTCCGGGATGTTTTAGGCCGAAAATCATAGCTGTTGCAGGTCCAGAAGAGTTGCAGGCCTCGGAACCCACCAGTGCGGTCCGCACAATGTCTATTGCATCCGCTGAGGGGGCTGTGCAGCCGCACAAAATGCAGTGCGGTCCGCGGTGAGGAAAATTTCACTGGTCCTACTTCGGAAGCTCATATCTTTTGTTCTACAAGGAATATTGAGATAATTCAAAAACAAATGTTGTAGCTCTTCGTGTCTAGTTTCCAGAGAGATAAAGTTATGGCCAAAATACTAAAGCCTGTCACTGCGGTCAAAACCTGTGCAGACAACACTGGTTTTGTGCGGAGAACACTGGTTTTGTGCGGACAACACTCGTTTTTGTGCGGTCCGCAGTGGTGGAAATCCGAGGGACGCCCTATAAATACGAGGTTTTGGGTATTATTTCATATTTTGACCTAGAGAGCTCGGATTTTGGCAAGTTTTTGAATGTTTTTCAAGAAATTCATAGGGGTAAATGATTCTAACTCAGATTTGGCTAGAGTACATGAATCCATCATTGAATGCATCATTTAATTCGTGATTTGGATGGAATTTGGGAAGAAAACTTGTGAAATCTTTCAAAAATGTAAAATGATGATTTGACCAAATGGTATCGGAATTGGATAATTTTGGTATGGTTAGACTCGTGAGGGTATGAGGATTCTGAAAATGTGAATTTTACGCGATTCTGAGATGTGGGCCCAAGGGGCATTTTGGTCATTTTACATAATTTCACGTATTAGCTTAGAATTTAATTGTAGAATCTGTTACTTGAAGTGTTATTTACATTAGGCAATTGAATTGAATAGATTTGGGCTAATTGGAGTCGAGTACTCGTGGCAAAGACATGGTGTTAGGTTGATTTTGAGTCGGTTCAAGGTAAGTGGCTTGTCTAACCTTGTGTGGGGGACCTTCCCCTTAGGATTGATATATTTGGTAATTGAAATGCCTTGTACGTGAGGTGACGAGTGCGTACTTGTGCAAATTGTTTGAAATTCGGTTTTCTTTAAGTACTTATTAGTATGTTCCCTCTCCTACTTTTATTACTTATATTATTAAGCCCGTTGTTAGCTTAGGAAAGCATGTCTAAGTGATTTAATTACTTTAATTGTTCAATCTATTTACCTAAACTCTATGCAGTATGCTAGGCTAGAATTATTTGTTGCCTTAAGATGAAATTTCCCTTCTCTGAATATTTTCTTGTGGCTGCTATGTATTTATATTGGGACTACAGATGTAGTATTTCAGTAGCTCCCCCTTGTCTGTTTACTCTGGGACTGCGGGTTAAATTTTTCGATAGATCCCCCTGCACATTTACTTTGGGACTGTGGGTTAGATTCCCGATAGATCCCCCTGCACATGGAACTCTTGGAAAGCACCCAGTAGATTCCCCCAGTACTGGGTATTTATATTTGGGACTACGGATCAGGTTTTCGGTAGATCCCCGTGCATTAATAATTTGATTACGGGACAGGATCCCGGGAGATCATTCGTACATATATATGATGGACTACGGGATGGTATCCCGAGAGATCCACTGGACAGTTGTAATTGGGACTACAGGACATTATCCTGGAAGGTGCCCTTGTTGTTGTCTCTGTGTTGAGCTATATTTTTTCCATGGTTTGTTTTGTCTATATTCTAGTTGTTGTTGTTCTATCAATTCTATGTTATTTCTTACTGTTGCACTTATTTATACTGTTTTATTCCACACTGTTAACCCTTATATTGTGTTTAACCTCAGTAGGGCCCTAACTTTCCTCGTCTCTACCCAACTGAGGTTAGGCTTGGCACTTACTGAGTACCGCTGTGGTGTACTCATGCCTCTTCTGAGCATATTTTTTATGTGCAGATCCAGGTACTTCTACTCAGGCCTACCAACCTTGAGGGAGGCGACTACTTAGAGACTTCGAGGTACATCTTCCGCATCCGCAAACCGAGGAGTCCCTTTCTGTTCCAGCTTTCTAGTATTTAGCCCTTCTGTACTTTCTGTTCTTATTAGACAAATTCCGGAGTTAGAGCTATGTAGCATTTCTTTTTCTTAGCTTGTGATTTGTGGGTTTCCGGGTCTTGGATTTAGATATTGGTTTTGAGATCTATATAAATATGGTGTATGCCGAGCAACACATTTAACACTGTTATTGCCTTATTTTTATTTTAAATTGTTGTACTTCCGCAAGTTTGGGTTATCTTCCACAAGTTTAGGCTTACCTAGTCGTAGAGACTAGGTGCCGTCACGATGGTTCACGAAGGGCGAACCGGGGTCGTGACACTGGCTCAGTCCTATCTTTGTACAATTGCATTTATATTAGAGGTCTGTAGACAGTTATGTACAGTTGGATAGTATGTGGCCTTGTCGGCTTTCAGTTTTGGGTATAAAGTTGTCTGTAGCAGCCTTGCCGGTTCGCCCACTGTATTTCTCATGTATATGTACATATGCCTTTTTGACAGGTTTCCTTCATGTATGTTATTCTCGAAATTCAGCAGATGTCATTCAGGTTTATATCTTAGATGCATGCTTAAGGGTGTTCAACAGGTAGGACTCGGCATCCGTTGCGGTCCATTGGTTTGGGTCGTGACAAAAGTTGTATCAGAGCAGTTTTGTCCTAGGGTTGTCTGCAGACTGTGTCTAGTAGAGTCTTGTTAATGAGTGCATTGTACACCACACTTATAAATAGGAGGCTACAGGACATATATGATATTATCCTCTCTTTTTGTCTTAGATCGTGCGATACAAGAATTCATGTTCCTAATGATATGTTATATTTTCAGCGATGTCTCCGAAGACTACAGCTGCCTAGAAGGGAAAGTCCGTGGCTAGCGAGACTACTAGTCGAGCGCCACGAGTTACCAGGGCTTGGGGAGAGTCTCATAGTGAGATTCCATCTCAGACTTCACATACCCTGCCCTTTCCAGGAGAGTTCTGAGGGGCACCAGCTCCAGCGCCCACCCCTGTACGTCCATCTCCTCAGCCAGATGCACCGGGTCAGGAGATAAGAGATACTATTCAACTATTAACCCTATTAGTAGCCGCACAGGCTCAGCGTCAGGAAGTAGGTATTGGTCATGCAGATAGGTCCGCCAGTGCGAGGGTTTGTGACTTCATTAATTTAGACCCTCCGGTATTCACTGGGGTAGATCTAAATGAGGACCCTCAGTATTTATTGATAGGATGTAGAGGACGTTAAGGGTAATGAAGGCCACTACGACTCAGTCAGTTGAGCTAGCTTCCTATAGACTCTGAGATGTTGAAGTTAATTGGTACGAGTCTTGGGAATTGTCATTACCCTCCAATAGTATGGCAGGAGTTTACAGAAGCTTTTCTTTGTCATTATCTGCCACCAGAGCTTAGATGGGCCAAAGTTGATAGGTTCTTGACCCTTTGGCAGGGTAACAATTCAAGAGTACAGTGTTCAGTTTGATTTGTTGGCTAGGTATGCTCCACTATTGTATCTAAGATGGAGGCTCGGGTTCACTGGTTTGTAATGGGATTAGAGCCTCGCTTGCTTAACGATTGTATGTCGATATCACTTCAGCCAGACATGGATATTTCTCGTATTCAGGCATACACTTAGGGTGTAGAGGAGCGTAGCAGAAACAAAGGGTCGATCGTGAGCATAATAGGGCCAAGAATAAGATAGCAAGGTGTTCGGGTCCTTCTGGTGAGTTTCAAGGTGGGCAGAGACAACAGTACCCGAGATATCCAGCCCAGCAATCGGCTAGCGCATCCCCTCAGTTCAGCGGTATGAGATTTGATTGTTCCACATATTCAGGGCCTGGTCAGAATTCCAGGGCCTCAAGTTCTCAGTATAGGGGTGAGTCAAGCCAGATGAGGCCGCCCTTGCCATGATGTGCTCAGTGTGGTAGGCAGCGTGCCAGCCAGTGCCGTATGGGATTGGGTGTTTGTTTTACTTGTGGTTATCTGGGCCACTTTATGAGGGATTGACTGACAAGAGGTAATGCAAGCATACCTCAGCCAGCGGGATCTGTAGCTGGTTCGTCATCATCAGTACGCCCCTTGGGCAAGGTTCACAAACACCAATGAGTCGTGGTAGAGGCAGAGGTGGAGCATCTAGCTCAAGCGGTCCTCAGAACCGTATTTATGCATTGGCAAGATGACATGATCAAGAGTCATCGCCTGATGTTGTTACATGTATATTATCAGTCTCCTCGTATGATGTATATGCATTGATTGACCCAGGTTCCACCTTATCATATGTTACTCCGTTGGTTGCTAGTAAGTTTGGAATAAAACCTGAATTGGTTAAACCTTTTGAGGTGTCTACACCTATTGGGGACTTAGTGATAGCTAAGTGAGTATATAGGGGTTGTATGATATTAGTTCATAGTCGATCTACCGTAGTGGACCTAATCTAGTTAGATATGGTAGAATTTGAATTTATCATGGGTATGGATTGGTTGGCTTCTTGTCATGCCAACATTGATTGTACATCAAAGATAGTCCGATTTCAATTCCCAGGGGATCCTGTTTTGGAATGGAAAGGTAATACGACGTCGCCGAGAGGTAGATTTATTTCCTATCTCAAGGCAAGGAAGATGATAAGAAAGGGTTGTATTTATCACTTAGTTCGGGTTCAGGATATGGAAGTAGAGTCACCAACCATTCAGTACAACCCTGTGGTTAATGAGTTTCCTGATGAACTTCCGGGTCTTCCTCCAGAGCGAGAAATTGAGTTTGCTATTGACCTACTACCATATACTCATCCAATATCTATTCCTCCCTATAGAATGGCCCCCGCAGAGTTAAATGAGTTGAAGGAACAACTAAAGAACTTTCTTGAAAAAGGCTTTATCAGACCGAGTACATCACCGTTGGGAACGCCTGTGTTATTTGTAAGGAAGAAAGATGGTTCCTTACGGATATGTATTGATTATAGACAGTTGAATAAGGTGACAATCAAGAATAAGAACCCACTCCCGCAGATTGATAATTTATTTGATTAGCTGCAAGGTGCCAAGTGTTTTTCAAAGATAGACTTGAGGTCCGGGTACCATCAGGTAAGGGTTAAGGAGGAAGATATTTTGAAGACAACATTCAGGACCAGATATGGGTGCTTTGAGTTTCATGTTATGTCGTTCGGTTTGACCAATGCCCCAACAGTATTCATGGGTTTGATGAACCGTGTGTTCAGGCCCTTTTTAGATCTGTTCATAATTGTATTTATTGATGATATATTGGTGCATTTTTGTTCAGAGGCTGAGCATGCAGATCATCTACATACCGTGCTCAGAGTTCTACAAAAAGGGAATGTTACATCCCATGTTTTCGTACATAAGAGTACGTCGTAAGCCAATTGATGTAAGCTTAGAAATGAAATCGTTTTTGAAAGTACATAACATAAGTTCATAATGTTATCTTGGAGGTTACAAATATTTAAAATCATGAATAACAAGTACCAAAAGGGTTGGAAAGCTTAGACGCTAAACAAATTGAAGAAAGTAAGTTTCATCGAAAGTCGACAAGTTTGGAATGTTATAACATATACTTTTGGGGTGAGACTAGGGTGATTAACATGATGATAAGGTTAAGTTATGAGTTATTTTAGTCATATGATAGTCGTGTTTTATGTTTTTAAGTTAAGCGATTTGTGGAACAAAAGTTGACAAAGGTCATCACAAGTTGCATTCATAATGTGCTGAAATTTAGGTCAAATGTAGCTGCACTTTTCTCCCAATATACTTGGCATCAAGAGGCTATCTACATATAAAATTGAATATCTACGAGTCTAGTTTCTAACGCATTAAACCATTCAGCGATACGACATCGGACTAGAGAGATATTTATATTTTTGTGAGACTGCGCAAGCAGCTCCCATGGGACCCACAAAGTCGGTTTAAACTTCAGCTTGTATTTAAGTCATTTATATGTCGTTCTAACTCATTCTCATCCACAACAGTTCCTAAACCCTCCTAAATTCTCTCCAAGGGTTCCTCCATGATTCTACGGTGAAAACCTAAGATAAAAACATGAATCCAATGCTAGAAATCCCGTGGTGCTTGCTAGATCGTAGTTCTTCATCTTGTGGTTGTTTTGGAAGGTTCTTCAAAGGTAAGTAGCATTAGGTTTTGCGTTTTTATTTTTTATTAAGCTAATAATCAGTACCTCCTTCATGTATATTAGAGTTTCAAGGCGAAATACAACTGTTTACATACCAACATGAACACAAAAGTTAATTCAGGAAGAGAATACAACTCCTATAGTGTTGTGGTGTAATTGAGGGTTGATGTGAGCAACACCAGCAGGGGATTTCAAGTTTTATATACTTCCTGAGGTAAGTAAATCATGTTCTTCATTGTGCTTAAGGTCAATCATGTGTTGGTTGAGTTGTTTGAGTGAAAAGCTACAAGATAGTAATTGACATGGCATAAGGAATCATTATCTTTTTTGTGGGATGTATTAAGGCTATATATATGGTTTGTTCTGGCTAGAAATTGTTATAAATAGTTTTATTATGTTGTGGCTGTTGTTGTTAAGCTTATCTATGTGCTAATTCAGTGGATTAAAGAAGATAACATGAAAAATAAGATGTTGACGATAAAAGTTAAGGTTCTAGGTGTGTGGACTATATTTGAAGATTATGCTTATGATGTTTTGGCTTGAAAATGACATGGTAAGCATAAGTATGATGTTATATAGGCATATTGGTGGAAGAGTAATTGAATTCAAACCATATTTTGTTAATCATAAATCGAGCTTGCCGCTCAAAATGGTTGTTGAAAAAATTGGAGAGCTTATTGTGAATTATATTGTTGTTGTTTGGGATGTTTGGTGACTTTTGGTAACATATGGGATGTAGTACAAATAGGGGATGTGCTTTCCATTTTCCTATAGAATATTGGTTTCCAAATATGAGAGTTACAACGCTTATATGATGACGACGAAGTCGGTTTGCTCATTGTAGATGTAAGAAGATCATATTGAGCTTGCTTGAAGATGGGATAAAAGATTTCAAAGGTATGTTAAGGAACTTCCTTCTTTCTTTTGGCATGATCTAAAATGAAAAGAACTTAAACGTATGCTATTTCATAACGGATCTACTCCTATCAACTAAGGTTAACCATGTTGTTTTTTTCTTATAAAGTTATTCTAAGCAAGTATATATGATCTTTAAATCCTACTGAGGTTCATATTGATGGTATGGATGTACATAATGTTAATCGAAGGTGCAACGATCTTACACCACTCTGAAAGGTTTAGAATGTGATTCCATGAGTCCATCATGCATTATATATAGTATCTATTTTACTCTACGGAGCCGCGCTATAGTAGGCCGGGTACGACACCTATTGTGCAACCACTGTTCAGTTGGATTTACCGAGCTCCACATGGTCGGGTACGATTCTACTGAGCCTTATGATGGTCGGGTACATTTTTAACGAGTCCTCTTTAAGTCCGGGTACGATATGATGATGATGATGCCCGCAGAGGTGTATGTTTTTAAAAGTTTATGTATATATATGTATTATACATTTCATGTCAGTAGCCCCCAGAGGCACTCATATGTTACAGGTTGTATCTCCTCTATCTCTCTTTACATTACTATTCTTGTTTATGTTTTCTTGCCTTACATACTCGGTACTTTATTCGTACTGACATCCCTTTTGCCTAGGGATGCTACGTTTTATGCCCGCAGGTTCCGATTGATAGGTTGACAGTCCTCCAAGTAGGCTATCAGCACAGTGGAAGGTGTTGGTGCACTCCACTTGCTCCGGAGTTGCCTATTTGGTCAGTATGCTTTGGATATGTATTGATTGGTATGGTGGGGCCCTGTCCCGACCTTTATGATTTTATGTACTCTTAGAGGCTTGTAGATAGATGGCAGGTGTATGGATACTTGTATGGCCTTGTCGGCCTATGTTTTTAAATTATAAATGGTCATGTCGGCCTTTTAGGCTCGTATGTCACATGTATAAGTTTGTATATCTTGTTGGGTCGTCATATGTTGAGTATTCCCTTATGTTTGATTCTTGTTATCTCATGACAGGTTTTCTGGCTCATTTACCCATGATAGCATGATAAGAAAGATATCTTATGTTGGTACTCGGTTGAGTAAGGCACCGGGTGCCCGTCGCGGCCCTTCGGTTTGGGTCATGACAAGGAAGTTGTATGCAAAATTCTCTAAATGTGAATTCTGGTTGAATTCTGTAGCTTTCCTTGGACATATCATTTCCGGTGAAGGCATCCAGGTGGATACACAAAAGATTGAGGCAGTAAAGACTTGGCCTAGACCCACAACACTGACGGAGGTTCGTAGCTTTCTTGGTTTGGCAGGCTATTATAGACGATTTGTAGTGGGATTGTCTTCCCTTTCAGCACCTTTGACAAAGTTTACTTAGAAGGGAGCAAAGTTTCAATGGACTGACGCTTGCAAACGGAGTTTCCAGGCATTAATGGACATATTAACTTCAGCATCGGTTCTAATGCTCCCAGAAGGGACTGATGGTTATGTTATCTATTATGATGCCTCGAGCATTGGGTTGGGTTGTGTACTGATGTAGCATGGTAAGGTTGTAGCTTATGCTTCTAGACAAGTGAGAAAGCACGAGAAAAATTACCCGACCCACAATTTAGAGTTAGCCGCAGTAATTCATGCACTAAAGATGTGGAGGCACTACTTGTTTGGCATTCATGTTGATGTCTATACATATCGTAAGAGCCTCCACTATATCTTCGGGAAAAAGGAATTAAATTTATGTCAAAGAAGATGGTTGGAGCTACTTAAAGACTATGATGTTGATATTTTATACCATCCGGGAAGGGCGAACGTGGTAGCCCACGCCCTCAACCTTAGATCGATGGCTAGCCTGTCATATTTAAATCCGAAAAAGAGAGGAATAGCCCATGAGATTCATCAGCTAGCTAGTCTTGGAGTTCGGTTACTAAACTTAGGTGATATTGGAATTATTATTCAGGATTTGACAACATCCTCTTTAGTAACTGAAGTGAAGGAACGCCGGTACGACGATCATGTGTTAGTTCATTATAGGGATACCACCCCTCAGAAGGAGAAGACACCATTTTTGGTTACAGAAGGTAGGGTCCTTAGATATTAAGGACAATTATGTATCCCTAATGGCTGCATCAGAAGGTTATGGGAGAAACTCAGTATTCTCGTTATTCTATCCATCCAGGAGCGACAAAGATGTATCATGATATTAGGGAAGTATATTGGTAGGACGGAATGAAAAAGGATATAGCGGAGTTTGTTGCTCGGTGTCTTAACTGTTAGCAAGTTAAGATTGAGCATCAGAAACTTGGTGGGTTATTGCAGGCTATGGAGACTCTGACATAGAAATGGGAAGTAATCAATATGGATTTCATCGTAGGCTTACCTCGTACCCATCTTAAGTTAGATTCGATATGGGTGATTGTTGATAGACTTAGAAAGTCAGCCCATTTTTTGCCCGTTAGAACTACATATTCCTCAGAGGATTATGCAAGGCTTTATATTAAGGAGATAGTACAACTGCATGGTGTCCCTGTATCTATTATCTCGGATAGAGGAGCTCAATTTACAGCTAACTTCTGTAGGTCCTTCCAAAAAGGGTTGGGGACTCAGGTAAGTCTTAGTACAACATTTCATCCCCAGACAGACGGACAAGCTGAGCGTACTATTCAGACCATTGAGGATATGTTACGAGCTTGTGTGATAGACTTCAAATGTAGTTGGGATGATCATCTGCCGCTTATTGAATTTGCATATAATAATAGCTACCATTCCAGTATTTAGATAGCTCCATATGAAGCTCTTTACGGGCGGAAGTGTAGGTCGCCTATAGGGTGGTTCGATGTTGAGGAAACTATGTTGGTAGGACCATAATTGGTACAATAGGCAATCGAGAAATTTAAGCTTATACATGAAAGGCTATTAGCAGCTCAAAGCCGTCAGAAGTCTTATGCGGATAATCGATGATGAGACTTGGAATTTCAGGTTGACGATTCCTAAAGGTATCACCGATGAAAGGCGTTATGAAGTTTGGAAAAAAGGAAAAACTTTGCCATCAGTACATTGGACCATATAGGATCGTACGCAAGATAGTCCAGGTAGCATATGAGTTGGACTTGCCTTCGGATTTGGAGTTTGTTCATCCAGTCTTTCATGTGTCTATGCTCTGTAAGTGTATCGGAGATCCTTCCAGAATTGTGTCAGTTGGCGACGTCCAGGTCACAGAGCAACTATCATGTGAAGAAACTCCCATTGCTATACTAGATATACAGGTTCGGAGATTGAGAACTAAAGACGTAGCGTCGGTAAAAGTACTTTGGAGAAACAACAATGTGGAAGAAATGACTTGGGAGGCCGAGGAAGACATGAAGTCTAGATATCCCTACTTATTTACTCCTCCAGACGAGGGTCCAACTGAGACATCACAACCTTAAGGTACGTGTATGAATTCTTGTGTTAGTTATTGTCATTGGTCGTGTGAGGCCATTGTCATTATTGATGGTTGTGGTCATATGTGGCATTGAATTATTAAGCTTCTACAGGGAGAGTTGGTAGTAGTGTTGTTACAAAGACGATTCTGATAAAGTTATATAGATCCCAGGGAATTAGATATTCGAGGACGAATGTTTCTAAGGGGGGAAGGATATTACGTCTCGCATTTTCGTACGTTAAAGGTTTCGACTTCAGTTAATTGACGTAGACTCGGGGATGAGATTATCTTAAGTGTAACGTATTTATTCTATTTATAACAAGCGATAAGTAAGTGTCATGAATGATAAAAGGTACACGAATTAAAGAAAACCAGTTTCGTTAAAGGTTGCCGATTTGGGATAAAATATGAGTCGAGCGATAATACCCGATATTTATGGACTAGTACCATACAAGATACCATATGGCCTGATAGTATGATGTATAAAGAATATTAAAAATGAACAGTATTTTTAGGTAATTTGAGCGAATTCTTAATTATATGGGTAATTGGTTAATTACCGGGTAATGAAACATTACCTAGTTAATTAACAAATTTAGTGGATAAGATTAATCCCTCCCCTCCCCCCCTAAAATGTGGCAAAAAGCCACAAACTAACAGAGTGGCTCTTATTCATTTCGTGACTAGGTGGCAATTATGTTAGCCAAAGAAGGGACACTACAATTCTTGTAATTATATTACAATTCTTACCATCAGAACCTTCTAAACCCTTTACAATTCAAAGACCTTAAGAGTTTGGCAATCCAAAAAAACGTTAGCTTTCTTTCTCATATCTTGAAAATATTAGCTTTCTTTAGCCATTTCAAAGTTTTCAATAAAAGCTTCATTTTTCTTGTCTTGAAAACAAAGACACTAACAAAACATTAGAAACGTTACAATTCAAGCTCCTACAAGACTTCTTGCAATCAAATTCTCCTACAAGAATATTATACGGAGTTTTCCCTACTCCAAGTATGTAAAGGCTATCCATTCTTTCTTTTGGCATGATCCAAGTTATACAGAAGAAACGAGCAAACGCACAATTTTTATAAACAACTCTATTCATAGAAATACTAGGGGTCTCTATGTTCTTGATTCCCCATGTGACATATTATTATATCTTCTGTTCATGGGTCTCAAAAAAATACACAGTTGATAAAGTTTATCCGAAATGAATATTGAGAATTTTAACATATTTTCATGCATTTTATTCATTTATGCATGTACATTGACCCATGACGAAACAACGTTATATATACGTATTTATATGTATATATTTATGTATATGGGATATGGAAAAAAGGTTACGACATTATATACGCACCACCACCTGATCAATTGGTATATGTTGATGATGTTGCCCACAGTGGCCGAGACGATATGATGAGATGCCCTCAGTGGCTTGATGATGTTATGTGCACCTATACCTATGCATGACACGACATTTATATGCACATGCATGATATTATAAATGTTTCAGAATTTACAAAGTTATTCAGATTTACATATGGATCTCTTTATTTCATGTTTCGTCTATGTCTTTTATGTACTGATTTTCATGCCTTACATACTCAGTACATTTTTCATACTGACACCCTATTTCACGTGGCCTGCGTTCATGCCCGAAGGTGCAAGTAGGTAAGCTGACGGTCCCCCTTCTAAGGATCCTTGATCAGCGAGAGTTGGCGTGCTCCACTTGATCTGGAGCTGCTTGGATTTTGGTACGATATATATATATATATATATATATATATATATATATATATATATATATATATATATCGGTGTGATTGGCTTAGTCCTGTATTTGTACAATTTCATTTATATTAGAGGTTTGTAGACTTTTAGTTGGATAGTATGTGGCCTTATCGACTTTTAGTTTTGGGTATAAAGTTGCAGCCTTGCCGGCTCGCCCACTGTATTCTGCATGTATATGTACATATGCCTTTTTGGCAGGTTTCCTTCTTGTATGTTATTCTCGAAATTCAGTAGACGTCATTCAGGTTTATATCTTAGTGCATGCTTAAGGGTGTTGGACAAGTAGGACTCGACATCCGTTGCGGTCCATTGGTTTGGGTCGTGACAAAAGTGGTATCAGAGCAGTTCTGTCCTAGGGTTGTCTACAGACCGTGTCTAGTAGAGTCTTGTTTATGGGTGTGTTGTGCACCACACCAACAGAATGTTAGAAATGTTACAGTTCAAGCTCCTACAAGACATTAGCAACTAGAATTCTTGCAATCAAATTCTCCTACAAGAATATTATACGGAATTATCTCTACTCCAAGTATGTTAAGGCTATCCCTTCCTTCTTTTGGCATGATCCAAGTTATACAGAAGAAATGAGTAACACACAGTTTTCATAAACAACTCTATTCATAAAAATACTAGGGGTCTCTGTGTTCTTGATTCCCCAGTTGATAAAGTTTATCCGAAAAGAATATTGAGATTTTAACATATTTTCATACATTTTATTCATTTATACATGTAGACTGACCCATGACTAGACGGTGTTATATACGCGTATTTATATGTATATATTTATGTCATGCCCCAAAATCCGAGGAGCGCGACCGACGCTCAACCGAGTAAACCCGACTGAGAAAGCCTGTTAGGTTTTATAGTACCCAAATTCGTCTTTGAATAAAGAGGAAATGTACACCATTAATCAAATTCTATAAACATGTCGTTAACAATTCCATTTCATTTCCACTAACAACTTCGTTCACAATTTTGAAGATATTACAAGTTTTACACATCATTGCCAAACATCAATATTTTCACTTTAATTTCAATACCCGACACTACCCTCAACCTGTCTACGGAGCCTCTAAATACAACTGAAGAGTTAATATGGAAATGCCGGCAACAAGGCTCCGGCTACACCTCAAATACAATGTACATGATAAACAGATGAAACAGGACCCCGAAACGAAGTGGGGCTCACCAAGTCAGCTGAAAGGATGATGCGACACTAGTTGCGACCAACACTACCTGCTATAGAAACACCTACATCCATTTAAAGACATAGCGCCCCCGGCAAAAGGGACGTTAGTGCCATCGAATAGCACTAGTATGTATAACTAAACACCATCTAGTTAGAAAGAACTTTCATACAAGAGTAAAGAGGAAATCATAAAGACAACAAAGTTTAAAATAAGCACCATGTCAACAATATAAGGAGGTTCACATGATTTTCACATAGTTTCTGAAATTTTAGATTGGAGCATCCCACACTGTTGCATCATTATCCACTTTGCCACTGCTTCTTTGAGCGGAGTTCGATCACGACGCGATCGGCTAAGCCGTCTCCCGGAGATGTTACCATTATTTCATTCACACTTTCTAGTTTCGATCATCAATAAATTACCACCATGTGTATATATCATGGCGTCCGATCACGGCCATATCGGCTAAGCCGCCTCCCCGAGACGTTACCATTTTCCATTATTCATCTCACTCCAATCTTTGGTTACACAAGTATTAGTTTACCGGCACTTGGGGCCATAATTTCCACGTTCCATAATTCACGTTTCACATTGTTCCCATTTTCAACATTTACTTTGCCGCTTAAGATCATGGGCACATACAAAGGCAATTTAAATCATAAGCATAGAGAGGAATTCGTCATATTTGGCATATTAGTCCCAAAGTAGCCTTGGCATGACATTTAGGCATTTAGCACATAGATCATGTTCTCCACACATCCTCCATCTACAAAGAATAACATATTAAACACATGAAGAAGTACCTACCACATACATTTTCACAACAATAGTTCAATTAACACAACAAGTACTACATCAGTCACGTTTCAAACTTACAATATTTACACGGGCACCATGGAAGCTCAATTTCTAAGAGATAGGGTTTTAGCCATACATACCTTGTTTAAGCTTTCCTTAAGTTACTACGACGTTCCGGAAATTCTAGCAATCCCAATCTACTTGAGGCATCAAATAATTGAACACAAATTAGGAAGGTATTCATTGTTTCAGCTCATTTGAGCATTTTATCAAACACTAGTTGAGCATCTTGATTTCAAATCTCTTTTACTTGATTTCCTTCATTCCCCAACCGAATCTTTACTTATTTATGTTCAACAATCTTCCCAAAAACCTAATTTTTACATGCATGTATACATAATACTATTACATCCAAGAATCATACCTCAATAACCCATCTCACAATGTCTACAACACCAACACAACCTAGGTTAGGCACCTATGTCTTCCAATCACCATCCCATGAGTTACAATACTTAATTCATACTCGTATTTCCATAATAACTCCATATATGTAAGTCTAAGGGTAAAAGATTACCTCTTGTAGACCAATTCGTGAAAGAGAACTTTTGGGATGTTCTTGAGATTTTGAAGAAATCCTATGAAATCCAATCAAAACCATGTTTTAACTAGTGATTGAGAAGTGAAATCACCTTGAAAACACACTTAAAAACTCACCTTAGGTGTGCAATTGGATGCCTTGGCCGGATTGGGGATGGAGAGGATGCCCTAGTCTTGAAGAATGACTTAAATCCTCTCATTTCCCGTCCTTACGTGTATTTAGAGGTCTGCTACTAGCACGCCCATGCTTCCGCCGCGCACCTGGGCGTGCATATGACACATACCCAGTAAAATAGTCATGACATTCTGTGTACACCTCCAAATGATGAACAATTTGATGCTTCGGAAACTAGACTCAAAGAGCTTTAATTGGATAGGTTGTGCATCACACAACACCTAGTATCACTAGAGATATGATTGACCAAAGTGAGGTCTTGTGCGTACTCATTCACAACTTTAGTCCATTATGAAATTTTCCAACTTGGCATAGACTTAGCCCTCTCTTTAGATCTCAAATCACTTATAATATGACTTATACACTTATTAACATATTTGATTAATATTCATTATATCATGAATCTTCATTTGCACACAAAATAAAATAATTATCCTACCTTGGCACCATAAAATCTTAAATTACTTAGCAAAATTTTCTGGGGCTTTACAATTTATGTAGATGGGATACAGGAAAAAGGTTACGACGTTATATATGCACCACCACCTGATTAGTAGGTATATGTTGATGATGTTTCCCATAGTGGTCGAGACGATATGATGGGATGCCCTTAGTAGCTTGATGATGTTATGTAAACCTATACTTATGCATGACACAACATTTATATGCACGTGCATGAAATTATAAATGTTTCAGAATTTACAAAGTTATTCAGATTTACAGATGGATCTCTTTATTTCATTTTTCATCTATGTCTTTTATGTACTGATTTTCATGCCTTACATACTCAGTACATTTTTCGTACTGACGCCCTATTTCACGGGGCCTACGTTCATGCCTACAGGTTCAAGTAGGCAAGCTGACGGTCCTCCTTCTTAGGATCCTTGATTAGCAAGAGTTGGCGTGCTCCACTGCTCCGGAGCTGCTTTTGATTTTGGTACGATATGCTTGTGTATATATATATATATATATATATGAGTATGATGTGGCTCAGTCCTGTCTTTATACAATTGTATTTCTATTAGAGGTCTATAGATAGTTATGTATAGTTGGATAGTATGTGGCCTTGTCTTCTTTCAGTTTTGGGTATATAGTTGTCTATAGTAGCCTTGCCGGCTCGCCCACTGTATTCCGCATGTATATGTAAATTTACTTTTTTGGTAGGTTTCCTTCATGTATGTTATTCTCAAAATTCAGCAGACGCCATTCAGATTTAATTCTTAGATGCATGCTTAAGGGTGTTCAACAGGTAGGACTCGATACCCGTTGCGGTCCATTGGTTTGGGTCGTGACACATTCCCACTTTATGAATGACCATGGTGACAAAAATGAATGCACCATCTCTCCGAGTTGAGGTATCATCGGATCATGTCTTTGACATTCATCACATTTTTGCGCGAACTCCTTTGCGTCCTTTTCCATGTCGATCCAGTAATAGTCGGCTCTGATTACCTTTTGAACCGACGATTCGGCACCTGAATGATTTTCGTAGGGGCCCTCGTGGACTTATCGTAGAACATACTCGGTATCTACAGTTCCTAGGCATATTGCTAGTGGGTCATCGAACATTCTTCTGAACAAGGTTCCTGTCACGACCCAAACTGATGGGCCGCGATGGGCACCCGGTACCTTATGCAACCAAGTACCAACATAACGTATCTGTTTATGTCATACTATCATAGATAACTGAGCTTGAAGGCTACCGTAAAATAGGTAGAATACAACATGTAATACAACTTTATGCATAAGACATATGGGCCTCTAAGACCAAAATAACCACTCGTATACTGAACATATGCCGACAAGGCCATACAATCGTTTAAGTACATGACATCTATCTACAAGCCTCTAAGGATACATAATTGTTATAAAGGTCGGGATAGAGCCCCTCCATACCAAACATTACACATCTAAATCATACTGACCAAACAAGCAACTCCGGAGCAAATGGAGTGCACCAATATCTTCCCATGAGCTGATCATCCACTTGGAGGAATCTTGACCTATCTATCGAGACTTGCGGGCATGACCACAGCATCCCCAGGCAAAAGGGACATCAGTACAAATAATGTACCGAGTATGTAATGCACATAAATAAGTACATAAAAGACATGAAAGAAATATAGAGTAAATGACTCAACCTGTAAGTTTGGATAACTCTATAAATCATGAAATACTTTTAGTGTCATGCATATACGTATGAATGTCATATCGTGCATAGGTACATGTGTTCATAACACCATCAAGCCTTTGAGGGCATCCCATCATATCATCTCGGCCACTATGGGCAAAATAATCAACTTATACCAGCTGATCAGGTGGTGGTGTGTATATAACACCATAACCTTTTCCATATTCCATATACATATATATACATCTATATACGCGCATATAATTCCATCTGGTCATGGGTCAATGTGCATGTATAAATGCATGAAATGCATATTAAATACGTTAATAAAATTTCTCCGTATCTCATAAGACCATTATGCCTCTAATTAATATCATAAAATAAACTTTACCAACTTATATATTTTTGAGACCCATGAATAGATGATAGAATAATATGACACATGGGAGAATAAGAATATACACATCTCTAGCGTTTCTACGAATAGAGTAATTTATGGAAGTTGTGCATTTGCTCGTTTCGCTTATGTCGTATAGATCATGCCAAAAGAAAGAAGGGATAACCTTAACATACCTGAATCGATTCTCTTGACAATCCCTTTAACACCATTGATTGCGACAATGCGTAACAGCAGATCGATGTAGGAAAGAATCCGTATGATATTCTTTGAGAAATATTGCACCGTACTCCCTTCAAATCGCAAAACCCATTGTTGTAACATCACGTAGTCTCGTATGATCTTTTGTAGCAAAGTCACGTTGATAGAATTTTTGATGAGTTGCTGAAATTTCCATATTCATTTTAGAGATTCAAATGATGAATTTGAAAGGTTTGGAGCTAATAATGTTACCATATTCTTGGCTGGAGAGTCTTTGTCAATAACGTTACTTTATCCTTTGCTTAAAGTCTTTGGGAATGAATCTTAAAAAGTTATCAAAATGATAACATTTTGGTTCCCCACTTCTAATTGTAATATTGTTTTGAAGGTCTTGGAAGTGAGTGCCTTGTAATTAATCTAATAAGTTGCCACTTAACCAAAAATGACCAAAGAGTCATTCTTTTAATATGTGACATGCTGCCACGTTTTGGGGTTGATCTTATCCAATATATCCCCAATTAATTAGGTAATGTCCCATTACTCGGTAATTAACCAATTACCCATATAATTGAGAATTATTTCCACTTACTTAAAATATACTCACTTTTCACATACCTTATACATCTTACTATCATGGTCACGTGACACCTTGTATGATACTAGTCCATAAATATTGGGTATTAACGCTCGGCCCGTATTATAACCCAACATGCCAAACTTGGACAAAAATTCATTTTCTTTGACTTGCCCCTCTCACTTTCATGAATTTACTCATCACTTGTTTGAAATAACATAATCCTTATAATCTCCAAATAATCTTTTCATTGGACTGATGTCAATTATGTTACGACAAATTCAACGTACAATGCTACATAGTGCAACATCGTCATAATTTAATACTACAGAGCGTAACATCATTGTAATGTAATACTGCAAGGCGTAACATCATCATAATATTGCGGGGCGTAACATCATTCCCCCTTTGGAACATTCATCCTCGAATGTTGACTAATGCTCTTATCATTTTCATAACTTATAGTTCTTGTGAATATCTTAATACTCTCCTTGCCATTTAGGCAGTTGTTATGTGAATAAATCCAAAGGTCAGGGCATTCCCCCCTTTAGGCATCTTTCCCACGCCATGAGTTGTGATTGAATTCCTTTCAATCTCGTAATTGTTGCTACCTTCTATCATGTAGCCTCTACGATACTGACCTTGTATGTGTGCCTATGCGACTCTTCTCTCCTTTTTTTTCCAGCTTTTAGCCAATCTCTAGCCCTTACTTTGTAAACATATACAAGGCTTCATAGGATGCCTCTCTGGGCATCTATAGGTGTACTAAAGTTTTTCGCTCGGTACTTTGTAGAACTTGTGAATATGGCCATATTTTATTTCATAGATCTAGTTATCCATTCGTATGACTTTACTGCATCTACGTAGGTCATACTATATTATAATTATTACTTTGATTTATCATTACTAAGGTCTGCAAACAACTCCAGGTTACTCTCATTACTTATCCTTAAGTCTGATTGTATAATTTCATCTCATACTGTTGAACTTTTATCCATATATTGTTTGATTCACCTTAATGTTGATTCATCATCTACCACTGATAACTTGTTCTTTTATGTAATACCGTCACTAGGACTCGCATCTCATCGGGGACATCTAGAGTGATTAGATTGATCCACCTAGGGGTGATACTATACTTCCATAACCGTACTTTATAGCATCCCAATGTGACTCACCTTATATGGGTATTTTAGTCCCTTATAATTCATGAAATCCTATTTCTCTCTTTTTTTCTTCCTTTTCAAATCATTACTCAAGCAAAGGCCCAAACGTCATCCTTTATTTATCGCAGTTACACCCTCATTCTGCTACCAGGGAAAAATCCCATCTCTTCTAAATGCTACTAGTATTAGACTCCTTTGAGTTCATTCAGGCTAAATTGAGCTTTCTATAACTTAGAGGAACCACCAGCTCCTTTGTTTTCACGGGCTTAGTCCCGAGGACTTATCCATTTATGTCAACTTCTCACTTGCCTTCTTCTTATCCTTACTTTTGTCTTTCTAAAACCTTGTCGTTCTATCATACTTTAGCTTGCGATTGATTCCCTTATGCTTTTCTGGAATATCAAGCGAGACATCGCATCATCTCTAACTCTGGTTTTACTCTCTAATTAGACCTTTCGGTACTTAAAAACCATAGGCTAGAAGGTATGCCACTGACAATGCTGCTATCATTCCTGGATACTGATCCCAGGGCTTCTAGTCTTTTACCTGAAGTATTGACCGCTCTCATCCTTCTATACTTGAGTATTTCGTATGTTGTTCACCTTTACCTTACTTACTTTAAAATATCACCTTACATTCTTCTATCTCTCTTTCATAACCTCCCTCCCACATAGGTATAAATCACATCCACCATTTAAAGCTCTATTATAATACTTGCACCTCTGGTTCCTATACAATCCGGTGGGAACTCCATACTGAATTCTTATGAGGTTTGTATTTTCCTAACTGGCTTTATCGTAGAGCCATTATAGAATATGGTTGTTGTGTTATCTCTGTTGCACCTCCAATATTAAGAGTGATTCTGCTATGTTCTTAATCATGATTCCTATAACTTCTAGGTCCAATATAGAATTCCTAATTTACTTCATTAATGTAACTCTTTAGTTTCCTCCTTCTTCTAATCGGCCTTTATGTTGGCTTAAGTTATCTCCCGATCTGTGGTTCATAGTATTAGTTATTCTGTTTAGCCTTTCATGGGCACTGAGGAATATGCATGATACAATCCCTTTGTCATGCCCCAACCTCGGGAGGCGCGACTGGTGCTCAATCGAGTGAACCCAACTGAGCAAGACTTACCATATACTTCCTACCCACCTCGATATGAATAAAGAAACTATACTTTTGTTTATCCATTTAGATGGGAAAAGACATCACATTCTACATTGATAGTTCATTTTAAACACCACATTAAATCGTAGATGAGTTAGTTTCCAAGATCCCCATAGAGTTACAATTTATAGGCAACATAAGTTTAGAATTACAACATGGTTCGTAGACCCATCCAACCCCCATATATAACCCACACATATGTCTACGGAGCCTCTAGGATACAAAACATGAGTTTGACAACGCCGACAACAAGGCCCCGGCTATACCTCAAAAGTGAAAGCCCACAATACAAATATATACAATATATACCCTTGAAGGAGAAAGGGGCTCACCAAGATCTTGAGAAGAGGGATGCTTCGCTACACACGACCTACACTATCCGCTATGGAGTCACCTACATTCATTTAAAAAAATGTGGCGCCCCCGACAAAAGGGACGTTAGTAGCATGGAATAGTACTAGTATGTATAACTAAACAACATCAAATTACAACGAACTTTCATACACAAATAAGGAATTCACAGGTATCACTCCAAAGCTTTAAACGATCACAATATTATCAACATGAAATAATTATACAACCTTCACATCATGTTTCCATAGCCTTTAGTTGGGCATTTTATACTGTTCAACATCGTTCACATTACCACCGCTATCTTGAGCGGAGTCCGATCTCGACCCGATCGGTTAGGCCATCTCCCGGAAACATTACCAATATTCTATTCACACTTTCCAGTTTCAATCATCAATGCATAACCGCCATGTGTATATGTCATGGAATCCGATTACAGATCGATCGGCTAGGCCGCCTTACTGAGGCGTTACCATTTTCCATTATTCATCTCACTCCAATATTTGGTTACACATGTATTAGTTTACCGACACTGGGGGCCATAATTTTCACATTCCACAATTCACGTTTCACATTGTTCCCATTTTCAACATTAGGTTTGTAATTCAAGAGAGTATGGCACACAAGAGCAAATAAGGTTGTAGGCGTAGATGAGACTTCATGTAAATGGCACAACAACGCACTTCAACTTCAATCTAAGGTCTAAGCATTTTGATACATGATTTATAGTCCTTGCACCTTTTTAAATTATCAAGAATAGCACATTGATCAATTTGAGACATAGTTTCCACGCATATAAGGTTGCAATACCAAGTCAAGTGAAATAGCAATCAATACAACAATTCAATTTAATCTTACCATACTCACACAACCAACGATGAAGCTCAATTTCTAAAAGACGGGGTTTTAGCCATACATACCTCAATAAAGCTTTCCTTATTCCTTACAAAATTCTGGAACTTTTAGCACTTCGATCTATTGTGTTAGAATTACAAATTAAATCGAGAATTAGAGACGAGATTGAGATTCTAGCTTGTTTTGAGTATACTATCAAACACTAAAGGTGCATTGTGATCTTATGCCCTTTTGAGAGAAATTTCTATCATTTTATACCCAAATTGCTTTCTGTGTAGTTCAATACCTCCCAATATTCTATGGTGTGATATGCATGCAAGAAATTCATTCTTATACCCATGAATTACTTCACCAGTGATCCCTTATTGCTAAGCATAGGAATAAGAGCTGAGATAATGAAGTCTTACCTCTTGGGATGAAGATTTAGGTTCCCTCACTTGATTATCTTCAAAGATTTGGCAAGGTTTCATGGAGTAATTTGATGGGAAGCACTTCCCTATCTCTCTCTAAAAGCATCAGGAAATATGATCAAGATGAGATAACACCGAATATATCGATAAGGGGTCGGGTTTAAAATTTAGAAAATTGGAGCCCCGAGTCAGGTCTGCGATTGGCCCGCAGAATGGACCGCAAAAGTGCTCCCAAAATCTGAACATTCAATATGGGTATGCGGCAGAAATGCGGTCCGCATACCCGTTCTGCGGTCTCATAATACACCGCAGAACTACTCCTCACAAAATCCCAAGGAAATTATGCGACGACTATGCGGTTCACAAATCGGTTATGCGATCGCATAATGGACCGCATATTTAATGTCACATTTGACTAACACACTGACTCACTTTGCAGTGACTATGCCCCCTATGCGGTTCACATACCTGATGTGCGACCGCATTCTCGACCGTAAAATTGCACTTATCTGGAAAACATTATTTCTTGACTTTTTAATGCACTATTCAATCCAAAGGGGTCCGAACTGCAGCGAGCGAAGTATTTTTATGAATCCTAGCACATGCTCCTAACTTGCACCATGAGATTCAGGCTTCTGAGTAGGAAATTCACGGGGCCTTGCAATTGCCTTGCGAGTTTGGAACTCCAACCTAGAGTTCATTCAGGCTTCTAATTATTGACGCCAGTCCCCGAGTATCCGGGACGTTTTTGGTTCTGGAGCCATTTTTGCAAAAATACCGAGCTTCTTTGAAATGAGAAATGCTTTGGAGAGTATTCTTTTGATTACTTGGTACAAATATACATGTTTTTGCTGTTAAGGGCTCGGTTATTCTATACGTACACAGTTTGCTTGACCGTTTGGCCCGGTTCACTATCTTCCTATCGAGACCCTAGTTAGCACATCTTGGATTCTCCGAGGAGGCGATCTTCCGGGGGGATGCCCCCATATTCGAGGTTGATTGAAAAGAAGCCTTGAATACATGTTGAGTCTTTCTTAGGTAGCATATAGATGTTGCTTTGTTAAAAACCTTCCCGGTAAAACCCTTTTTGGGATAAAACCCAATCGAAGGAAAAGAGTGCAACGTATGCCTTTTGGAACCTAAGGCCTTCGAGTTGGAAAGCGCTTCGGCCGTTTCGATCGAATACCTGCACTCAAGTTAGTGTAGAATGTAGTTGAAAAAGAGGAGACAGTCATACCTTAGTGCTGGCGGTGTTTCGAGCCCTGATATGTTTTAGTTGCTTGTTATGAGGACGTGGTACGGTCCTCGACTTTGTTCGATAAGGCTTAGCCGAAGATGTAGTTTGTTATCACTATTTTATTGTTTGTTTATCCTTTGGCTCCTTTGGTTGTGGGGGAATTGGTGTTGGTACCACATCATGCACTGCAAACATCTCTTTTGCTGCATGCTATTTCCCGTAGATGATTTTTAACCCATTCTTTGTTGGGAATTTAATCATTTGATGGAGGGTGGATGGTACTGCTCTCATGCAGTGTATCCACGACCTCCCGAACAAGGCGTTGTATCTCATGTTTCCTTTGATGACATGAATTTTGTATTTTTAGTTGTGCCGGCCATGTTGACTTGGAGGGTGATTTCCCCTTTCGTTGTTTCGCTCTCCATGTTGAACCCATTGAGGACTCGAGAGGCGGGTACGATTTGGTCAAGCAGTCTGAGATGCTCTACCACCCTTGACCTGATAATATTGGTCGAGCTATTTGGATCCACAAGTACACGTTTAATTTGAAATATATTAATAAGGAAAGAGATTACCAGTGCATCGTTGTGAGGCTGAGACAAGGTCTCGATGTCCTCGTCGCTGGAGTAATTTGAAATATATTTGTCAAGGTTTCATGGAGTAATTTGATGGGAAGCACTTCCCTCTCTAAGACCCCCTCTCTCTCTCTCTAAAAGTATCAGGAAATATGCTCAAAATGAGCTATAACACCGAATATATCAATAAGGGGTCGGGTTTAAAATTTAGAAAATTGGAGCTAAGTGCATAAAAGCTATTACATGACTATTCGAACAAATGTGGGTACTTCTTTTTCATCCCATCCTCGGTTTCCCAAGTGGGTTCCTCAACTTGCTGGTTTCGCCATAACACTTTCACGGATGCAATTTCCTCATTCCTCAACTTCTGAACTTGCCTATCAAGAATGACAACTGGAACTTCTTCATATGACAACTCTTCATTAACCTCAATAGTCTCAACTGGCACAATAGAGGATGAATCTCCCACTACCTTTCTCAACATGGACACATGAAAGACCGGGTGTACCATTGACATCTCGGGTGGAAGCTCGAGCTTGTATGCCACCTGACCAATCTTCTGAATGATTCTGTACGGTCCGACATACCTCGGACTCAATTTTCCCTTCTTTCTGAATCACATGATGCCATTCATAGGGGAAACCTTCAGAAATACCCAATCATCTTCTTTGAACTCTAAATCTCTGCGACGCACATCCGAATAAGATTTTTGGCGACTCTGAGCAGTTTTCAATCTCTCCTTAATAATCTTAACTTTCTCCATGGCCTGATGCATGAGGTCTGGCCCTATCAATTCCGCTTCTCCAACCTCGAACCACCCAATAGGAGACCTACATCTCCTACCATAATGTGCTTCGAATGGTGCCATCTAGATACTAACGTGGAAGCTGTTGTTGTAAGCAAATTCTATGAGTGGAAAATGGTCATCCCAACTACCCTTGAAATCAAGAGTACAAGCGCGTAACATGTCTTCAAGCGTCTGAATAGTTTGCTCTGCTTGACCATCGTTTTGTGGATGAAAAGTTGTGCTAAAATTTACCTGCATACCTAAACCTTGCTGAAACTTCTTCCAAAAGTTGGCTGTGAACTGAGCCCCTCGATCTAAAATGATTGAGACTAGAGTGCCATGTAACCTGACTATTTCTTTGATATACAACTGAGCATACCATTCCGCTGTGTCGCTAGATTTGACTGGCAGGAAGTGCGCTGACTTTGTAAGTCAATCATCAATCACCCAAATTGAGTTGAACTTACGCGGAGTGCGTGGTAACCCTACTACAAAGTCCATGTTGATCATCTCCCATTTCCACATTGGAATTTCTATGCTTTGAGCCAATCCACCGGGCCTTTGGTGTTCGACCTTTACTTGCTGATAATTCGGACATTTTGCCACAAAGTCCGCCACATATTTCTTCATGTTATTCCACAATTAAAATTTCCTTAAGATCATGATACATTTTCGTGGAACCTGGGTGCACGGAATACCTGGAAGTGTGAGCTTTTGCCATGATCCTTTCTCGAAGACGGTCGATATTAGGAACACATAGGTGGTCTTGGTATCGTAGGGTACCATCATTCATGCCAAAGGAAAAAGCTGCGGTTTTGTGTTTGAGAATCCCCTCTTTCACTTGTGCTAACAACGGACCCACGAATTGCTTCTCTTTCACCTTTGCCACAAGCGATGATTCGGCCCTATTCTGCACAATTACCCCTCCTTCATTAGAGTCTACAAGGCAAACTCCCAAACTAGCCAACTGTTGAACCTCCCTAGTCAACGACCTCTGATGGGCCTCCAAATGAGCTAAACTTCCCATGGATTTTCGACTAAGTGCATCTGCCACAACATTAGTCTTTCCCGGGTTATAGATAATTTCAATGTCATAGTCCTTGAGTAACTCTAGCCATCTTCTTTGCTTCAGATTCAACTCTTTCTGCTTGAAAATATATTAAAGGCTCTTATGATCCGTAAATACATCCACATGGACCCCATACAAATAATGTCGCCAAATCTTTAGCGCAAACACCACTGCTGCCAACTCTAAGTCATGGGTTGGATAGTTTTTCTCATGATTCTTGAGTTGCCTAGAAGCATAGGCTATAACATGCCGTGTTGCATTAACACACACCCAAGCCCGACTCTCGAAGTATCGCAATACACTACAAACCCCTCTGTACCCTCTGGCAGGGCAAACACCGGTGCTATTATCAATCTTGACTTCAATTCTTGGAAACGCTTTTCACAAGCATTGGACCACCGGAATTTAATTGCTTTCTGCGTCAATTTAGACAATGGAGAGGAAAGAGTAGAAAACCCATCCACAAACCTCCTATAGTACCTAGCCAAGCCTAAGAAACTGCGAATCTCAGTTGGAGTGGTAGGTCTAGGCCAATTCTTCACTGCTGCAATCTTTTGAGGATCAACCATAATTCATTCCCTGAAAATGACATGGCCCAAGAACGCGACAGATTCAAGCCAGAATTCACATTTCAAAACTTTTGCATATAGTTAATGTTGCTGAAGAGTCTGCAAATCTTCCCTGAGATGGGCAGCGTGGTCCTCCCGACTTTGGAAATACACAAAGATATCATCATTAAACGCTATCACAAAGGAGTCTAGAAAGGGCTTGAAGACTCGATTCATAAGATCCATGAAAGCTGCTGGGGCATTTGTTAGCCCAAAAGACATTACCATAAATTAAAGTGCCCATACCGAGTTCTGAAGGCTGTTTTTGGAATATCCTACTCCCTTATCTTCAATTGATGGTACCCGGACCACAAGTCAATCTTTGAGAAACATGTAGCACCTTGCAATTGATCAAATAAGTCATCTATTCTTGGCAAAGGATATTTGTTTTTGATTGTGACCTTGTTGAGTTGCCGGTAGTCAATACACATCCGCAACGATCCATCTTTCTTTATTACAAACAAGACCAGTGCGCCCCATGGTGACATACTCGGCTGAATGAAACCCTTCTCTAGCAAATCCTTCAATTGTTCCTTTAGCTCTTTCAATTCTGCCGGTGCCATTCTGTAAGATGGAATTGATATAGGTTGCATGCCTGGTATCACATTGATCCCAAAATCAATCTCCCTGTCCGGTGGAATCCCAGGGAGTTCATCTGGAAAGACGTCCAGAAATTCATTCACAACTGGTACAGAATCAAGGCTAAGTGCCTCGACATTGGTGTCCATGACCCGAACTAGATGATAGATACACCCCTTCTTGATCATCTTCGCAGCCTTAAGGTAGGAAATAAACCAACCTCTAGGCACTACATTATCTCCCTTCCATTTAATAACAGGCTCATTAGGAAATTCAAGCCTAATGGTTCTAGTCCGACAATCAAGTTTGGCAAAGCATGTATAAAGCCAATCCATTCCCATTATTACATCAAAGTCGACCATCCCTAACTCAATAAGATTGGCCGCGGTATTCCTTCCCCGTACCTTAACAACACATCCCCTATAAACCCGAGCAGCTATAATAGACTCACCAACTGCGGTAGACACCAAAAAGGCTCATGAAGCTGATGCGGCTCTATCCCGAATCCCATAGCAACAAAAGGGGTAACATAGGACAAGGTGGAACTAGGGTCAATAAGTGCATACACATCACGAGATTGGACAGTCAGAATACCTGTAACAACATCTGGAGAAGCCTCTGCAGTCTGGCGACCACTCATAGTATTAAATCGGTCGGGTCCTCCTGAACTCTACGCACCATCCCTAGCTGCACCACGCCCTGCGGGTGCTGGGCTACCTCGAGCTGGGGAGGGGGCTGAAGATGTAGCAGCTGCCTGGCTGGATGACTGAGCTGTGCCCCTACCCGCTCCCTGGAGGGATGCACGACAATGTCTCTAAATATGACCCCTCATCCCACATCCATAGAATATAGATAACTCTTGATAGCAAGTACCTGAGTGCATCTTCCTGCACCTGGGGCACGGGGACCTCTACTGCTGCTGGAACCTCTCTCTTGACTGACCCCGCTGATGGGATCCTCTGCTGCCCTGACCGGGACTGAAACAACTCCACTATTGCTAGCTGGGCCCTAACGGTGGTGCACTGACTTAAGAATGTGCAATAGACTGGGAAGGCCCTAATGATCCTCCCCTGAAAGCTGATCTTCCACCACCTAGTGACTCTCCCATATTGCCCATAGACCGGGCCTTGCTGCTACCCTCTCTCTCCATTCAGTTCTTTAATTTACGGTTCTCTGTGGCCTGAGCAAATGCTACCATCTTCCCAGAATTCATGTTGGAATTCAATGCAGCCGTAGAAGCCTCATTAATGGTCAAAGAATTAAGGCCCTGAATAAACTGGCGCACCCTAGCCTCCATTGTGGGCAACATATGAATGACATGCTTGGACAAGCGAGTAAACTCCATGTGGTACTCCCACACACTTTTGTTACCTTGCCTCAAATTTTCAAACTCTACCTCACCGGCTACCCTTGTCTCAGCGGGCAGGAAATGGTCAATAAAGGCATCAGCGAACACGCTCCACCTCACCGGAGGGTGCCCCTCATCTTGGGAATCCTCCCACAACTCAAAGCATGAATAGGCCACCCCTTTCAAGCGGTAGGCAGCCAACTCTACTCCTTTTGTCTCAGTTGCACGCATAACCCTGAGGGTCTACTTCTGGATTGGCACCTGTAAACACCGGAGGGTCTAACTGAAGAAATTTGTTCACTTTGGAACTAGTAGAATCCCCTTGCTGGCTAGATGAACTAGGCGCAACATTCGACCTCTGGGCCTGGGATGCTACTAGCTGGGTAAACATCTGAATAGCTCCCCTAAGATCCCTATCCGAAATACTAGAACCGGAAGCTGGAGCTGGAGGCAGGATAGGAGTATCAACGGGAGGGATGGTGGTACCCTCTATGGGTGTGGGAATTGGGGTAGTCTGCTCTAGAGTAGAAGAATCAGGCAGAGCGATAGTAGGGCGGCTACCCTCATCCATAGTGTCAAGCAGTGAATCATCAGCCACTCTTGAGGTGGCATTGGCTGCTTGGCCAATTCTCGCTTTCATCTTAGGTGCCATTTACTGAACGATAGAACATTGCACTAATTAGAGAGGTACATTTTCACCGCACGATCCAGAACATCAAAGAAGGGTGTTATTCCTAAATGCCCAAGTAGCCTCCAACTTATAGATGTGGTCGAATACACACTGATAAGAAGGACTCTACCAGACACGACTAGAAGACATCCTAAGACACTTCAAAACCTCGCTCTGATACCAAGTTTGTCACGCCCCAACCTCGAGAGGGGCGACCGACACTCAATCAAGTGAACCCAACTGAGCAAGCCTTACCATATACTTCCTACCCACCTCGATATGAATAAAAAAACCATACTTTTGTTTATCCATTTAGACGGGGAAAGACAGCACATTCTACATTGATAGTTCATTTTAAACACCACATTAAACCGTAGATGAGTTAGTTTCCAAGATCCCCATAGAGTTACAATTTATAGGCAACATAAGTTTAGAATTACAACATGGTTCGTAGACCCATCCAACCCCCGTACACAACCCACACATATGTATACGGAGCCTCTAGGATACAAAAGATGAGTTTGACAATGTCGGCAACAAGGCCCCGACTATACCTCAAAAGTGAAAGTCCACAATACAAAGATATACAATATAGCCCCTTGAAGGAGAAAGGGGCTCACCAAGATCTTGAGAAGAGGGATGCTTCTCTACACACGACCGACACTATCCGCTATGGAGTCACCTGCATTCATTTAAAAAAATGTAGCGCCCCCGGCAAAAGGGACGTTAGTACCAGGAATAGTACTAGTATGTATAACTAAACACTATCAAATTAGAAAGAACTTTCATATACAAATAAGGAATTCACAGGTATCACACCAAAGCTTTAAACGATCACAACATTATCAACATGAAAGAATTACACAACCTTCACATCATGTTTCTATAGCCTTTAGTTGGGTATTTCATACTGTTCCACATCGTTCACATTACCACCACTATCTTGAGCGGAGTCCGATCTCGCCCGATCGGCTAAGCCATCTTCCGGAGACGTTAACAATATCCTATTCACACTTTCCAGTTTCAATCATCAATGTATAACTGCCATGTGTATATTTCATGGCGTCCGATCACTGCCCGATCGGCTAGGCCGCCTTACCGAGGCGTTACCATTTTCCATTATTCATCTCACTCCAATCTTTGGTTACACATGTATTAGTTTACCGACACTAGGGGCCACAAATTTCACATTCCACAATTCACATTTCACATTGTTCCCATTTTCAACATTAGGTTTGTAATTCAAGAGAGTATGGCACACAAGAGCAAACAAGGTTGTAGGCGTAGATCAGACTTCATGTAAATGGCACAACAATGCACTTCAATTTCAATCTAAGGTCTAAGCATTTCGATACATGATTCATAGTCCTTACACCTTTTCAAATTATCAAGAATAGCATGTTGATCAATTTGAGACACAGTTTCCACGCATATAAGGTTGCAACACCAAGTCAAGTGAAATAGCAATCAATACAACAAATTCAATTTAATTTTACCGTACTCACACAACCAACGATGAAGCTCAATTTCTAATAGACAGAGTTTTAGCCATACATACATCAATAAAGCTTTCCTTATTCCTTACAAAATTCCGGAACTTTTAGCACTTCGATCTATTGTGTAAGAATTACAAATTAAACCGAGAATTAGAGACGAGATTGAGATTCTAGCTTGTTTTGAGCATACTATCAAACACTAAAGGTGCATAGTGATCTTAGGCCCTTTTGAAAGAAATTTTATCATTTTATACCCCAATTGATTTCTTTTTAGTTCACCACCTCCCAATATTCTATGGTGTGAATGCATGCGAGAAATTCATTTTATACCCATGAATTACTTCACTAGTGATCCCTTATTGCTAAGCATAGGAATAAGAGTTGAGGTAATGAAGTCTTACCTCTTGGGATGAAGAATTAGGTGCCCTTACTTGATTATCTTCAAAGATTTGGCAAGGTTTCATGGAGTAATTTGATGGGAATCACTTCCCTCTCTAAACCCTCTCTCTCTCTAAAAGCATCAGGAAATATGCTCAAAATGAGCTATAACTCCGAATATATCGATAGGGGGTCGAGTTTAAAATTTAGAAAATTGGAGCCCCGAGTCAGGTATGCGATCGCATTTGCGATCGCAAAGTGGGAATGCGGCCCGCAGAATGGACCGCAAAAGTGCTCCCAAAATTTGAACATTCTATCTGGGTATGCGGCAGAAATGCGGTCCGCATATCGGTTATGTGATCGCATATTGGACCGCATATTTAACCTCAAATTTGACTAACATACTGACTCACTTTGCGGTGACTATGCCCCCTATGCTGTCCGTATACCTGATATATGACCACATTCTCGACCGCAAAATCACACTTCTTTAGAAAACATTATTTCTTGACTTTTTAATGCACTGTTCAATCCAAAGGGGTTCTGAGTAGGAAATTCACGGGGCCTTACACCCATAACAATTTAATCCTTCATTATGACCTGGTCTCAAATCTTTCTTTTAACGTATTCCAAAATCTTCTACGGCCGTATATGCTGCATGTATTAAACTATGAACCTTTAAGTGCGTTCATAATGTAACCAACTCTGGATCATTGATCGAATAATTTCTTTCGTTCCATTTTAGCTTTCTTTCAACGTAAGCTATTACTTTTTCTGGTCTCTTTGCCCCCTTGTTGCATCCATATTTAGCTTATCTTAGTGCCCACATATGCCAGAATTTTCGTGCAACTCATATAATCTTGAATATTACTTTTAATTTTACTTCCCGTTCATTAGCCACGGTAGGTGCCACTTTCCTTTGGAGTGCTTACAATGATGTTGTGAGACTGTTGTTACATGACCATTTCCTCTTTAGGTTGTTGTGCTTTGGTTGAAGCCTTCTTCCTTATTTCCTTAACTAGCCTTTCATTGTGGTACTTGGGGGGGGGGGGAATCCTCTGACTTTTTTAAGGCTACGAGCTTATCACATCATATGCTTGACGGAATTTTTGATGTTCTTCCTCGCCTATAATTACCCATAGTTACTTATCTCCACGCCCTTGTGCTTGTAGGGTTACTCTTGAAATGATGTTTTGACTATCTTCATAGTTGCACTTTCTTTTATTTTCGTAACACTCATACCGTACCTTTTTAACTTCCCCAACTCCTATATAGATATTTTGCAAAGATCACGATGTCATAACTGTGAGACTGAATTCCCCATATTGGGGTTCCCTATGTTTGTCTTGCACGATCTGTTGATTTTTCTGTATTCTCTTGTCTGGGCATCACTAGGCTCTTCTTGAATCAACTACTAATTGCTTGTTGGCCCATTCCCGTATCAATATTCCGCGTAATCTTTCTTGGTTCACTTCCTTTGTCTTAACTTACCTCTCGCACTGGCTCCTTATTAATCAAAAATATCTCGGGCAAGAACCCTTACTTCTTCTCCCTGACGTCGTGTATGCATAATGCTCTGGTATCATAGCATATCTGTAGTCTTTGAATAAGTGCAATCTCATCCCTTTTTCGTTTTATCGCATTATTCCTTTACCATTCCATAATTATTAGAACCACTTAATTATGACGTAATGTCACGTCATTCCATATTCCCCCCCTTTAGGGGAGTAATAAGAGTTGGAGCTACGACAATCTGCCTATAGATGTTCTACCTCTTATTTTTGGCGTCCTTTCACATCATCGATGACCCTACTCTCCTTGTGGTAATCCTTTTGTACTAAGAAAAACAAAATTCCTTACTTGCGAGGTAACAATTACTATAACTGGCACATACAGTCTCTTAAGCTTAATTTTGCTCATATTGCTTACTTTAGGAAGTGTCTTCCTGAATGACCATTCTCTGATTCTCATGATGTCGACCATTATGAAATCACTAAATCCCTAGTTCATGTTTACTTTATCTTGTTCACTAGCCCATACTGATCTCTATTATTTTGGTGTCTAGCTTTTCCTATTGGTAATCACGATAGAGTCACGAACTTACTCTTTGAAATGAGGATATGACTTTATGGCCTATACTCTTTTGTTGTCTTAAGGCCTATCACCTCTCGTCTCTTCCTTCACCTAACTATGGACCCGGTAATACCATCATCTTTTTATCTACTGTTGTCATCCATGTATCACATCTTACTTATAATTCTTCCTTATATCTCTTCTCATTACTCTACTAGTATTTCCGCCTATCCCTTTCTTGTGAAAACTTCAGCAAGACATTCTTTTTCTTTTTTCTCCCCTTGCTTCATTTATCGACTCTTCGAGTTGCTCAACGTCCTTGCTCTACTAGGGACGAGAGTCACACTAAGGGAATATTTATCCTTTCTAGGCTTTCAGTGCCTATCTTATGATTTTTTTTCCGATCATGCTAGTATTAACATCTAATTGTAATATTCTAGAGTGCACCATATGGGCGTCTCACAAGAAGATCTATTATCACATTTGTAATACCCTTCAGAAATGTCAACTAACACAAACAATCCATTCACTATTTTGGGTTATTATAACCCCAGCCAGATGCTGATATTTCATCATTTTCATAAACTACACTGTTAGCCCCCATAGGGCATAACTGAGATGGGTACGACCAATTGTACATACTTCTGTTACTGCTGCGTACCTCGTACCCTCTTTCATCTTGCTTCCTTTGCTTGTTGAAACTTGTATTTATCTTCTGAATCTCTCATTGTCTTTCACCATTAAGGTATATATATTTAAACTTAAAGCCTCCACGCAATATACTCACAATAATCGTCTAACAAGTTCAAAAGTGTTGCACCACAAGACAATGGGTACTCAAGACTTCCCAGTGCCACCCAATTATATTCCAAGTTTTATAAATTCAAACAAGTAGTTGATCATGGCAATGCGGCTTAGCCTTAGTGCAAGCAAGCAACACTTGATCCTAATTACTACAACTAATACACTAACAAACTAATGCTAACAAACAGATACAACATACATGATACATTTTACAAGGTTGGGGTAGTGTGGTTATGGCATGGTGAACATTGAACACAAGCTTCAGACAATGTAAAACCACCCCAAACACACCACACTTAGCCGAAAATAACATACAAACACACTTGCTACACAGATTTCACCAGTCCACAATTTATTCTTTCAAGCATTTTTATCAAACGAGTGGTAGACATTAGTATGTGCAACTCAATTCAACAATAGTGGAACATGTAGACCCTTCAAAGTTTTAATGAATTTGAATGAATTGTAGTTTACTACTCTGTATAACATATTATCAACCGATTTCAGTAACTAATTTTCACATAGACCACCCACTATAACAACATTAGTTCTATAAGAAAAACTAGGGGAGATTGGAGATGGGGGTCATTTGGGATGAGGGATGGGGTCAATAACCACAAATACAAATAAAAAAGAGAGAGAGAGAGATATGAAGGAACTTACCTTTGTAGTGTGAGAGGGAGAGAGAGAATCGAGTTGAGGGGATAGGAACAACGTGGGTGTGGGTTTTGTTTGGCAGAGAGAGGGGAAAGAAAAGAGAGATGGGGGAGATTGGGGTATTAGTGTTAAATTGTTTTAGTGTGGATTGAGTTGGGAATGGGTAGCTGAGGTGGGTAAATATGGGTAATTGGGTCGGGTTCACGGATAATGGGTTAATTAAAATTAAAACAAAAATAAAAATACAAAATAAAAAATTTATCTGCCCCCCAATGTCACGCTACACTTGGAGGTGGAGTGGAAAATTCATATGTTTTATTCGCGCCAGGTAGCATGGTGCGCTGGCCTAGGCGCTGGTTTTACAATTTTTTTTTTGAATATATCCCCGATCCCCCAAGCACTTTGTATATCCATTATATACATTCCACACCATCATTACCTACGTTACCTATGACTACAAAGAAAAACAAAACTCTACTCCAATCTAACTAAAAAGAGAAAAACTAAGCTATGAAAGCAATAAAAATTGGGTTGCCTCCCAATAAGCGCATGATTTGACTTCGCGGCATGACACAACATGTTCCCTCAAGCATCCACCAATTATAACAAAGTTTTTATGATTATGAATGCCACCACCCGAATAGTATTTAACTCTTTTCCAGTTGACTAAAAACGTGCTATCACTTTTGGGATCCCTTAGCTCAACAACTCTATGCTTCGTGGCCCGCACTAATTCTAATGGACCCGACCATATGGACTTGAGCTTCCTAAAAAAGAGATTCAACCTTGAATTGAATAATAGAACATCTTAGGTTTGAAATGACGATGCATGCCATCTCTTTATTTTCTCCTTATACAACTTCTCATTCTCATATACGTGCAATCGAAACTCGTCGGGATTATTTAGTAACAACATCTATTTTTCCCAGGTAGATCAATATCGAAGTTGTGCTTCTTGATCATCCAATGTGCCATATGCTCAAGCTCATCTAGCAAGTGACAAGACTTCCTAAAAACCAACCTGCACGGTGAATCGTGAATTGGAGTTTTGTATGAAGTGCAATATGCCCATAGACCATCATCTAGCTTGCTAGACCAATCATTCATACTTGCTCCCAGTGTCTTCTCCAAATTTTGCTTCACCTACTTATTCGAAACCACAACTTGACCACTAGTTTGTGGATGATAAGAAGTTGCAACATTGTGTCTCACCCCATAGTAAGCACAAAGGTTGCCTAACAATTTTTTCTTCACGATCAAAGCACGCGGAGTTCTAAATCTCGTGAAAATATTTCTCTTCACAAAGTTCACCACTACCTTAGCATCATTCATAGGCAAAGCCACAACCTTAGCCCAATTTGACACATAGTCAACTGCAACCAAGATATACTGATGGGTATTTGATGCTGTAAACGGCCCCATGAAGCATATTCCCCAAACATCCAAGATTTTGACCTCAAGTATGCCCTTCAACGACATCTCATGCCTTCTCGAAATCGTACCCGTCCTTTGGCACCTTTCACATCTTTCCAAAAGCATGTGCATCCTTTAACAGAGTGAGCCAATATATCACGTCCCAAATCGGGGAACGCGACCAGAGCTCAAACGAGTGAACCCGGCCGAGCAAGCCTATTAGTTACTTTCTACCCAAACTTACTCATGAACAAAGAGAAGACATATTGGCATTAATTAAACAATAGGGAGATCATGTGTAAAACATCAAATCATTTCTGTTTAATTACTTCATTTTTAATGTCTCCAAATATGCATATTCTCATAGTCTAAAGTGGAACAAAGTTATTTAAACATAACATGAATTGTTTGACTTTTCCCAACACCGACATACAACCTACACTATGTTTACAGAGCCTCAAATAGATATAGAAGAGTACAATGAGAGTGCCGACACCAAGGCTCCAGCTGTATCTCAAAACATGATAATATAATGAACAAAAGATACATCACCCCGGAATAAAGTGGGGCTCACTAAGTCTGCTGGGAGGAGGGTGTACCACTATCATTGATCGATACTGCCTGCTGTGGAACCACCTACATCTATTAAAGATACAGTGCCCCGACAAAAGGGAAGTTAGTATTGTCGAATAGTACTAGTATATATGACTAAACTCCCTCTTAAAGGAACGAAAATAATGCAAGTAAGAATTATCATAATAATCAGTTAAAAACTTGAATAATTACCAAATATCAATATAGGGACAAGATAAGTTTTCAATTAAATTCCCATAATTTTTAAGTTGGGGAAAGTTTTTTATAGTACCGATATGCATTATTCACCATTTCGATTTCAATTCCCAATACTGTCACCACCAAGTGTATGGCATAGCGTCCGATCATGACTTGATTGGTTAGGCCAACTAATACGAGACATCAACCGCAATTAATATTTCAATTACAATTTTCCGATACAGTCACCACCATGTGTATGACATGGCATCCGATCACGATCCGATCGGATAGGCCATCTCATATGATACATAAACAACAATTACAATTACAATTATAATTTCCAACACAGTCATCACCATGTGTAGGACATGTCATCTGATCACAAACCGATCGTCTAGGCCATATCATGCGAGACATCAACCATAAATGTATTATTTTACTTGGAACATTGGCCGTGTTTCATATTTCACTTTTAGTATTTCTCGCTTTGTACCTCATATTTCGTATTTTGTGTACGCCCTTTTATTTACTTTCAACAATCATCATTGATTTCCAATACTAAGGCATTTCTATTCATGACATTTAAGTACACATATGAACAAATAAGCGTCTTAGGCACATCGAGATTTCTTACACAATTGTCATTAGTTTTCATTCGAGACACAACTTCATGTCAAGGCATTTGGATATGCAACCCATACTTTGAACTCATTCTTCCAATAAGAGTACTACATAACAAGAGCATTTAAATTACATATTGAACATGGATATCTTTTGACACAAGCTTATTCATAAATTCAATTCATGGTGAGCAACTTAGGACATACATGGATATTGTGGGGTTCAATTCTAAGAGAAGAGTTTAGCCATACATACCTGTATCCAGTCCTTTAGAGTTATTAAAACCCCCCACTACTCTTACAGTTTCAATCTACATCACATAATTCAATTGGACCAATATTAGTAAAAATTTCCAAGCTTTTGGTCATTTTGTCATTTTATCAAACATGTAAAGTGCATAGCATTCTACTAACTGTAGTAATGGTGTTCCTTCATCCAACAATCCTTCTTTCCCACCAATAAGATATAATACAATATTCTTTGACTACTAATTGCTTTCTTTATCACCATTATAATAACCAATGAGCTCACATACACAAAATTTCATTAATTAACTCCTTACAAAATGTTTACAATACCCAATAATCTAGTTTAAGTATTTATGGCTTCCAATTACCATCCCATAAGTGATAGTACTTATTTCTTGCTTATATATTCACTAACAATCCATGCATGTAGGTTTAAGGGCGAAAGATTACCTCTTGTAGACCTAATCTTGAAAGTCAACTTTTGGGGTTTTCTTGAGATTTTGAAGAAATCCTATGGAATCCACTCAAAACCTTGTTTTAACTAGTGATTGAGAAGTGAGATCATCATAAAAACACACTTAGAAACTCACCTCAAGTTTGTATTGGAAGCCTTGGCCGGATGGGTTATGGAGAGAAAAGCCCTAGTCTTGAAATCCCTTTAGTTTTCTCTCTCCCCGCTCAGGTATTAATAGGACCAGGAATAGTATTTTTCATCTGGTGGTATCCCTGTGCTATTTTAGCTCACTGGTTTGCTAAAATCGGGTACAATATTTTTCTACTAGTGTTATCCCTGTGCTATAAGGCTTTAGCTCACTGCTTTGCTAAAATTCTCCGCTTCCCTCCTCTACTACAGTTGCGCTTTGGTGAGATAGCTCACTGAATTTTCTTTAGTTTTATTTCTTTGAAATTAGAATCCATGTGGACCCCATTATTATAACACTAAAGATTAATAAACTAATTGTCCCGAAGTATCCAAATGTTACACCCCATGTTTTTGTACGTGAAAGTATGTCGTAAGTCAATTGATGTAAGCTCGAAAATAAGATCTTCTTTGAAAGTATATAAAGTAATTTAATGTTATTATATCTTGTACTTCATACGTCACTGTCATTATAGGATTATCTAATGTAAACTCAAAAAGGACGAAATCCTTCTACAAAGATAAGAAAGGTTTACTGAAATCTTAAGTAAGTTAAGATGAATATGTGACTTATTAATAATGATTTAAATAAGTTTAAAGTCATTATATGACTATATATTATGTGTGGATATGAAATATAATGTTTTGGAAAAATTGGATTTAACTTATGGAAAAATCGAGTTAAGATTTACCTTGTAATGAGCCATTTTGAGAAATTAAATTCGTAAGCTTTATGATGTCATTTTGGGACATATATCATACCAAAATGAAGGTCTTGGAACCTAGTTACCAACAGTACAAACCATTTATTCATACGACATCAAGCTAAAGAAATATGGATTTTTAAAGTAAGGGTCACCAAGTCACGTTGCCGCACTTCGGAGAAACTGGCAGGTTTATAGGCCAAGTTGCGATGCATTTTTCTCCCAATATATTGAGATCTACATGTAGATCTTTATATGAAATTAAATTCCTATGTGTCTAGTTTCCAATGTTGCAAGCTGTTTGTCAATACAATATCGGAGTAGAGAGTTACAAGTGTCCGAATGGCATTGTTCAAGCTGCCAAGCAGACAACTTATCCCCCTGCTTGGAGAATTGAGGCGGTGGGCTTATAAGTTGGCTTTATCAATTTTATTTCATCAATATCCAGAGATTAATTACTGCAAAACACTCTCAAACTCTCCAAGAACTTGTCGAAGGTTCCAAGAACTAAACTCAAGAGAAATCAACACAAATTCTCATCAAAGATGTTAAAGACTATAAGAGAATACTTCTATGATGTTGTGGTGTGATTGAGGGCTATGGTAAGCTAAGTTGGGATGGGGCTTCGAGTTTTAGCTTCTGTCCAAGGTATGTATAATATCTTCTTGAGTGTGCCTAAGATTAATCTTGTGTTGGTTGAGTTGTTTGAGTGAAAAATCATAAGATGCACTTGAAGGAACATGGGATATAGTTGTCTTTTTGGTTGGACTATTTTGTGGTTAAAAATATGGTTTGTGGTGGATAGAAATTGTGACAAATAATTTGATAATGTTGTGGCTGTTGTTGTTAATATTTTTTAGGTGTTAATTAAGTTGATTGAAGAAGAAAAGATGAAAAACAAGTGATTGACGATAAAGGTTAAGGTGCTTGACGTATGGCGCTGTTTTGGAAGGCATTTTGTAGATGTTTTAAACTATAAATAATATGTTACATATAAGTATGATGTTCTGAAGGTTGTAAATTAATTTATGGAATATGAGTTTGATTTAATTCATATCTTGTTATGAGTAAAAAAAAGAGCTTGCCGCTCAATATGATTGTTTAGTTAATTGGAGAAACTCATATTGGATTATATTGTTGTTGTTGCTATTGTTGGTTATAGTTGTTGTTATTGGGATTTTTATGACCCTTAGTGGTATTTGGGATGTATTAAAAATAGGGGAGTTGCTGCCCGATTTTCCTTTAGCCATACGACAAGCCAAATACGATGGCACGACATTATATTTTAACGACAATATCATTTCACTTGTTGTAGATGCAAGACGTTGTGTCGAGCTTGGTTGAGTAACAGTGAAGATATCATACAGGTATGTTAAGACTATCCCTTCTTTCCTTTTGTCATGATCCATATGATACAACTAAACGATCAAGCACATAAGCTTCACAAATGATTCTATTCTTAGAAGTACTAGGGTTGCCTATGTTCTTGATTTTCCATATTGTTTACCGTGAAAATGGTAATAACAATTAAAGTTGATTTTGTGGTTCTAAAAATACGTGATTTATTTTTATGCTAGTTGTTAAGTAGTGGATGCTACGTAAAAGATTATAACGCAATATTATAGCTTAAAAACGATATGATAGTCAAACCAAACAGCTGGATATTTGGGCCTCGAGCTTGTGTATATGGGGCCTCAAGGTCGAGTTAGGTTGCCGACTTAGAGCGATCGAGGGAGGACTAACAGTTATGAGAGCTACGAAGATGGCTCTTTATGATCAATGATAAGAAATAAATGATGAACAGTAAATATAACACAATGAATATAAGTAATAAATAGAAGTAATGAGATCAAGAGAATATGTTAGAGTGTAGAGAATATTCTTGTGTATTTAATATTGAGTATCAGGTGTATCCAAAATGGCAATGGTCCCTTTTATATATGAAGGGGATACCCAATATATACAAACACGTGTATAATTATTACATAAAGTAGATGGTACAACCACTCAACCAGCCTGGTGTAGACTGCCACTGTTTGCGCAGGTGTTTGTCAGAAGATACAGCTCCTAGGGAACTTCCCGCTTATCGGCACTAAACACTGGTCTGTTCTGCCCCTATATCGGACGCGAAGAATCCTCAAAGGCATCGAACACCGGGATATCCTCCAGGAACATCTAGGCGAGGTGGCGCAATGCCTTGACGATTGTAAAATTGGTCTTCCCAATTTTAGTCGTATACAGATAGTCCTCGTTTTTCTTGGAGTGGAACGGTAAGAAACAACTTCGATACCAATCTCCTTGACCTTACCACAATGATGTCATACCCATGACATAAGCCTTTGAAATAACTGAGGTGTCCCGTCGATTTACCTTTCTAGAATCATTCAACGTACCTTTCCATAATCGTTTGATGTACCACCGATTCATATTCTCCAAAGTGATAATATCGCCACCGGTTCAGTTCCCAAAACGCATTGATTGTGCCTGCCGGTACGTCTTTCAGAGACGTTGATTACGCCGTCGATTATGCCGCCACCCTTCCTATAAACAAAATCCTTCTTGAATCAGAACTTCATTCAAATCTTCTTCAATAGCTCTTTACCCCTTGTTTCTCTTCATTTTCATCCATTGTTATTTCCTATGTTTGAGGCTCGTGGCCTTAAGGTTACATGGTAGTGTCCTCATCAGATGTGCCATGGACTTTTTCCAGAGCTCTCCCTTCCCGAGCGAGATTGTACTGATTTGTTGTTGTTGTTGTTGGCCCGAGGTAATGAGAGAGAAATCTCAAATTACCTTTGCAGTAAGGGATATATGGACCATGAACTTCCACTCATCTCCCCTAATTACCCGGTGTGGCACCTCACGCCTTTTGCTTTTTGTGGAGTGAAGTGGTGCCATCTACTAACTGTTGCATCCTGCATCGGTGCAACGTCTCAAGAAGTGGATTCATAATTGTAGTGCTGGCGAGGCCCATACTCGCCAGATTTTTCGTGCAGCCACTTCTTCATCTTTTACTGCTTATTCTTCATCTTTTTCTTCTTTTTGCATCACTTTCCTGTTCTTCATCTTCTCCCTTGAAGATGCTGTTTTGGAAGATCGAGATGAAGCCCCCGAGGAGATGATGCTCGAGGACACTACCGCCGAGGATGCTCCCCCAAGAATAGATTAGACTCTTGGCTTTTATTGTATGTATTTTTTTTGCTTCTTTGTTTCTATGTAAGGACCCTTCGTAGGCTTTTGTAATTGTCGTTTTATGAATATAAAGATGTTTTTTTAGTTTGTCTCTGATTTATACTATACTTCCTTTTGTTTGTGTTTGCAAAGAATTTGAATGCATGACTCTACCAATTGGTGCGAATACCGAACACAGGTGTAAGTATTTCTCCGGCTTTTGATTGATTAATACGATTCCCTGTGGAACCCTTTGCCATCCATTGAACCAATCCCAGATTGGATTGATGAACTCGGGTCGTCGGGACCTCGACTTTGAATTGTATGAGAATAGGGCTTCGAATTTTTAGAACGAAACTTAACCTTTCGGACCCCGTGGTAGTCCTTGAGGGGGATTTTCTCAGATGCCTGGGGATTTGGATAGCCTATAGGCTTTCGAAAACAATCACTGAGTGAGAGTTCACTCAAACTCCGGCGACCAAGAAACTTCTTTTGAACTTAGAGAGAATATAGCCCTAAGGCATTGCAAATAGACCCCGGATGAGGGTAGTCCTAGACTTGAATAGCCCATAGGTTAGAGTAACCGAGAAAATGTTTAAATTGATCCAGGGAATTTGATTGATCCGCATTTGTAATAGAAGAAATTCTCGAGGTAGGGTACCACCTCGAAGTCAAACCCATATGAGTAGGTTTTTAGTGCTTATCTTTTTTTTGGCAGAAGTCCTCGAGATTGGGTACCATTTCGAGGATTGAAATGATGTTGATGTTTTAAACGTCAATACCACATAAGAGGGGGGTGATTTGTGTGATACCTAATTTTTACTTAACTTAACTATAAAAGGACCTGGTTCTTCTATGTGTTCCAACTACTACTATTTGCAGAATAATAAGTAAAGAAAATAAAGAACACAAAGATTTTTACGGGGAAAACACCTGGCTCAAAAGGTGAAATAATCACGACCTACTACTCAGTAGGATTTACCCAAGATTCTGCTAAAATCACTGAGCCAAAATAACAGTTACAAAACTCTTTTTAAACCTAAGGATTAACTCTAATCCTGTTGTGGTACACAACCTAAACTGTTGTGACAACTTCAAGTTAACTCTAACTTGAACACTCTAGGTACCTAATACAATTGCATCTATGAAAGTTGAAAGTTACAATGTAAAATCACCTACTACAATTGAACTAGAATAAAAGATAGACACTTTGAACTGGTTCTTCTATCTGGTTCAAGTAGCTTCAGGATTGCACACTCGAATCACACATAAATTGCTTGCAAAATTGCCTTGCTCTTTTGCTCTCAATTTAAGTTTAACTTCTACTTATGTGCATTACCTTTAAAAGAGAACAACACTGATATTTAAATGAGTTAGTAATTAGAGATTGACTGGGATTCAAATGCTACTCTTCTATCGTAGAAGAGTTCAAGGTGATCTCAAACTCTAACACTATCTTCTTCCTAAACTGTGTTCTCTTCATGTAAGGAGTCTTCCTCTCATTATCCAATATGCAACCTTTTCGATCAGATCAGGAGATATTGCTTCTTGATAAGTTAGATTTATCTCCTTCACGTGCATCTCGTATGTACAAGTTGATATGACCGTGCTTCACAAGATAGACCTGGTCCATGTTTGAGTTCTTTTGTCAGTCTTCAAAACATCACCTATTCTTGGGCCAACAAATTCCCCCTTTTTGACGATGACAAACTCTGTGCTTTTTACTTACTTGGATCCTGTAAGAACTCATCATAACCATTAATATAAAGTTTAGAAAATTCACTTATCATTAAGGACTAGGTTAATTAGGTTATAAATATCACTTATTCAGAATATGTAAAGTACAATATCTCTTCCCTCTTTTGGCATCATCGAAAATTTGCATACAAAGTGTGAGTCCCAGATTTTAATAAGTACTCATGGCCACTGGGGCATCTGCAAGTGCAATCATGGTTTAATCAACAGTAATCAAGTAAACATATTTAAAGTATCAAGGAAAGATTAACATTGAACAAGAGCAAAAATAACAGATATCATTGATAGAAGATATGTTGCTACCACAATCCACAACCAGAAAGCAAAAAACAATTAAAACATGAGAAAAAAGAAAGAAAAATCCCTAATCCGGGTCAGTGAAGGTACTAGACAGGTTCAAGAGACAAAGTCTAGAAGTCCTAAGGTTTGGGAGAGCTAGAGGGTTGATTTTGGGCATGGAGAAGATTCAGCATATTTTGAAGAATTCCATCATTCTTCTCCGTTTTTTTGGTAAGCTTAGTTCTGAGAGCTTCCCTCTCAGATTCCACCTTTGCCACATGAGCCTTTAGCCTAGCAATCTCAGCATCCTTGGCTTCACTTTCCCGAATAAGAGCCCAGACTTTAATATTGATAGGAGTCTTCTTGGATGAACCAGGTTCATTTGAGATGGCATTGACTAAATAGTCACAAGCCAGCAGAGTATTAATGCGAAAGTGGTCCTTGCTTGATGCCATTTCCCATTTCTTCAGAGGCACATTGCACCTATCTAGAACTGTAGTCAGAATAAAGCCATAGGGGGTAGCATGAGCCTTGGAGCCATTGATGACCCTATCCAGCAGCTTGATGATGAATGCATGTCACTTAATTTGCCTTCCACTTTCTAGTAACTCCATCAAAACTAAGTCCATATAATTTGCAATATGCCTTGTCTCTTGCCTAGGCAATAGGCACTTGTTGACAAATTCAAACAAGACTTTTTGCTGTGGCCTCATTTTACTCTTCTGAACAGCCCTAGCCTCAATCACATCTGCAGCATCACAGAACCTCCTGGTAATTTCAAGGGCAGTAGGTAGGGAGTCCAGACATTGCCACCTTTGCCTTGTATAATCATCAAACCCTTCAAAGGGTATGTCAAGGATCTCTCCCAGTTTCTCTGCATCAAATGTCACTTGAACTCCTTTCACCAGGCTGCTAACTCTTCCATCCTTAACCTCTGCATTTGCCATGAACTCAATGATCTCATTCCTGGCTATCCTTCCATCCATCCGAAGGACTATGTCCTTCTAGCCCTGAGCAACTAAGGCATCCACCAGTCTCATCATTCCTGGTTCCACCAGGTCTTTCAGCAATCTACCCTTCAAAAAATTTCTTTTGGCAAACATGGCAAGCTTGTGTTGTTCACCATCAAACTCATCTTCTTCTTCTTCACCACTACATTCCTCATTTTTAGAAATTCTAATTTGTTTACTTTTCAGTGCAGACCTTGTCCTCTTGGTTAATGAAGGTTCATCAGCCTTAGTCAAAGAGGAAGACTTCTTGGAAGATGTCTTGGGCTTTTTGGGCTTGGGGGTCTGAACCTCCATTGTTGTAACTTTCTCCTGATTCACTTGTTCAATCTCCTCAACTTCCACAGCTTCTGAGGACTCTACAACCTTCTATTTTCCTTTATCCATCCTTTTCTTCTTACTCTCAGTCAGAGCCTTTTGTAGATTACTCTCACTTTGTTTCACCCTGCTTCTTGTGGCTCTTCCCTTTGGCAAGGAAGTTTCAGTAGGTGTTGGGGATGAAGCCTTTCTTTTCTTGGAGGGTTTAGGAGCACTGGGGCTTTTGGTGTGGGAGTTCTTCTTTTCATTGGATCATAACTTCCCCAACCTTTTTCAACAGGTCTACTAGGGTCTCTTCAATTGATGAACCAGATTCGTCTCCTTGTGCGCTTAGATTAACTAACCCTTCAGCAGGTTTACCAGAACCACTTCCCCCTGGCTTCTTTCCACTCTCTTCAACATTTTCTTGTTCGACCCCACAAATAGTAGGTACAGATACATTGGCAGTGGGTGAATGATCAAGCACTCTTTTCCTTTTCCCCTCTCGTTACCACATGCACCCTCTCTCTCTTTTTCTTGTTCAGATTTCTTGTTACCTCCACTCCTTCATAACTCAGGTAATTCCACATCCCTGATAGGCCCAACTAGAACAAACCTAGTTTCTAAATTCTCAGTCAAAGAAGAACATACTTTAGAAGGGGATTCTTGAGCCTTCTCCGAGTCTGAAGACCAGGTCCTTCCCCCTCACTAGCAGATTTGTACGACCCAGAATAAGAGTTAGAGTCAGAGTCTTGGACCTGACGTGCCTTTAATTTCTCATTCAATTTCTTTGAAAGTGCCCCATAAGCTACTATTTTTCGAGCAAGCATTTTTACCTTTCTCAGCCTGGGTCTGGGAGATGTGCTAGGCGGAGGAGGGATAGATGAATTTGAGGGAGTGGGTGGTGGAGGAGTTCCAGGGTTGCCTTGTGGGTTTGTCATTATCGTTGATTTCTTGAGAGAATTGTTGAGTTAGAACTTTGGAGAAGAAAGCAAGTGAAAGTGAAGAGGGGTTTTTGGCGGCTTAGAATTATGAAGATGGCAGGAGATAATGATGTGTATTAAAAGAGAAATACACATTTAATGTATTACGACAGCTTTAGCAGTGGTCAATTAGAGGCCTAATCAACCTGAAATCTCAGGTTTGAATGAACGGTTAGGCTTCCATAGATTTTAGGAAATTTTTGTGGTTTAGAGTTCTGGCTGACAGATTTTGTTAAAAAACAAACGGATAGAATTTTTTAAGGAGTTGAACAACTGTAGGACTTTTGCTCATGATTTAAATATTTATATTCCTAATTGTGCAGAGTATAAAAAATATACCTTGGCATTTAGATGAACCCATACTGATGAACCAGGTTTTTCATTTAGAATTCTCTTGACCATGCCTCAATTTACCATAATAGAGAAAATTTTGTAAGAGATCAGTGAGTCATATTAACACATGTCATAGGATTATACTAATTACAGTATGAAGCTGAGTAAAAATTAACCTAGATATTTACACAAGTTAAGACTTCCTAGCCAAAACATTTTTTTTTTCATTTCTCATATATTGTTTTTCAATTTTTTTTAATTTTTTCATTGTGCATTACGAGCTGGTCCTATTAGGTGATCTTAATCATCCCTAATTCCAACCTGTTCCTCTCAAAGTTTTCTCTTCTCAGTGCTTTAGTAAAGATGTCAGCAATTTGTTTATCAGTAGCTCAGAATTCTATGGAAATCAATCATTTCTCATAGTTATCTCTTAAGAAGTGGTGTCTAACATCTATGTGCTTAGTCCTCTTATGATGAACATAATTCTTTGTCATACTTATAGCACCGGTGTTATCACAAAAGATAGGAATGCAACTAACTTCAATGCCAAAATCTATCAGCTTATGTTTGATCCACAACAATTGAGCACAACAAGAGGCAACAACAACATATTAAGCCTCAGCAGTGGATAATTCCATTGAATTCTACTTTTTAGTGACCCATGATACAAGAAATGAACCAAGAAAATAAGCCATACCTGAGGTGCTCTTCCTATCCACAAGGAAACCTGCATAATCAGCATCAACATACCCTACTAGATTGAAATTACTACCTTTAGGGTACCGAAAATACAGATTAGTAGTGCTTTTCAAGTATCTCAGTATCCTCTTGACAACAGTCAAGTGAGATTCCTTTGGATTAGCTTGAAAACAAGCACAAAGCCCTACACTGAAACTATGTCAGGTCTGCTGGCAGTAAGATACAAAAGTGAACCAATCATACCCCTGTGAGCACGTGATTTTTGCCTTACGAAAACTACTCCAAAATAAATCAAAAAATAAAATAAATTTCTTTTACTGTGTAATTTTTGAATTTGCGTGGTGTTAAATATTTGTGTTATGTCCTTAAATGTTTACTTTGTCATAATAAAATGAAAATTAAAATAAAATACATGTTGCATGCATATAGGATTTAATTATGCATTTGAAAGATAATTTAAATAAAATCACAAAAAAAATATGCATTAGTTCAATTTTAAATATGTCACTATGTGATTAATGTTTTGACTATGTGTTAAATAGATGTTATAAAGTAATTAATATTTTGTGTAAGATTCAAAATTGTTTTATAATTTTTATTAGGATATTTTTTTTTTGATTTTGATTAATAATAAAATTAGAAAATAAAAAATATACAAGTTGTAAAATAAAAATTGGACCTGGATTAAAATCCAGGCCCAAAACCAAGTTACCCCCCCTCAGCCCAAACCAAACGACCTCAGGTCCAGTCCGTCTCAAAAATACCCCAAACGACGCCGTTTTGGGAAACTTTGATGAAGGCCGTTGATTTCAAATTGATCAACGGTCCGAAAGCATTACTGTCCACCCGACCCGTTTCCCGTCATAGACCGATCCGGTCTTAAAGGAAATGAAACGATGTCGTTTCATTTCAATAAGCAATCCCAGCCGTAAATTGCATTTGATCTAACGGCCAAGATCCACTGATTACCCTAGTATATAAACTCAAAAATCCCACCCTACACCCCAGGCAAGACCCCCCCTCTCCTTTCTTCTTCCCCGAGTCTCCAAAGGATCGGAACTCAAGCCACCGCCTTCACGGCGGAGAACGATGACCATACCTCCCCATTTTCACACCCCGAACTCACCTCAACTTCCCAATCCTAGATCCCTGAACCTTATCCTCCAAATATCAGCCAACGTCTTCGAATCTCCGATCGAAGATGCAGTCCAAAACCTAGTTCATCTAATAGCCACCAAACTCACACCTTTCAACCTCCGGACCTCTCTCACCACTAGAGCCTTATGAGTTTCCTTCGAATCAGCCTGGAACCCCTCAAATATCGAATCAAAATCAAGAACCCTAGCGCCGCCATGAAATGCCCTGGTGGCGGCGCCATTCTAATCAGTACCAAACTAACGCCAAATGACCCCTAAGCCTCCCTCACCTTTGAGTCATCCTTAGTTTCCTTCGAATCTACCCAAATTTGGTCGATCCCTAAATCTGAGAAAAGTGAAACACTGAAATACCAACTCGTGGGGTTTGTCCGAGTTAATTGAAGGTTTGAGGTCTAAGAGAATTTAATCGAGGTATTCTCAATTGAGAATACCTCGAATAAAGTCTGTTCAACCTCAAAAAGATCCGAATTCAAAGTTAAGCTTTTGTCCGTATAGATTTGAAGATTCAAAGGTATTCTTCTGATTTCTTTTGTATCCTATGTATAAATTATTGCCTGTTTCAGTAGCTTGTTTAATTTTTCATATCTGTTTAGTTAATTCTGTGATTCTACCTCGTACTCGATTAATCAAAATTATATCATTGTTTCTGTTGATTATGAGTGTTTATAATAAGTGTAATCGACTCGATTAAATTCGTCGATTAGTTGTTTTGTGAATTCTTATTGCCACTAATATTGATTGACCCAGCCTGTTGATCTACTTGAAGAACTGATTGTTTGTCAATTATGGTAATTAATCGGTCGATTAATGATTGGTGTCAATTAATCAGTTTCTGTAAAATCCTTGAGTCTAGCAATAATCCTAAAGTTATTTGATTTGCTTGCTTTCATTATTTGCTGATCAATGTCAACTACAATCATCTGATTAAGTTTCATTGATTATTCTGTCTGTATAAACTGAATCATTTTCAAGATTCTGTTTGGTTTTAATTTTTGATTATTAATTACCCTATTAAACTCTGTAAGAACAATTCTGACATGGTATCCAATGTTTTTCTTTTATCTGGGTTAATCCTAGGATTGGTTATAGCTGTTTAAACAGATTTTTAAATCTGTATTGTTAGATTATGAATTTAAGGGAGTAATAACAGTAGAAAACAGTAGGTCAGGGACATTTCTGGGATAAAACAGTAAGGGTAATATGATATAATAGTGGGCTGAAAATGGATTGTTAATGGCTTTTAATTTAATGGGATAATGGGAAACAAAGGGTAATGGGCTGCTTAAATCAGGATAGGATCATTTAAATTATTCAAAAGCAGTTTTTAATGGAAACTTTTTGATTTTAAAAGGAGAAAAGGGTCCATCCAGCACTTAAAAAAGAAAGGGGCAGCCCTGTATAAATAGAGGGGGCTGGACAGACTTTAACGGAGAAAAAAATCAGATTTGAAAGCAGATTTTAAGAAGAAAAAGAGAGTGTGAGATTGAAGAGGAGAAATCAGATTTTAAGATCAGATTTTAGGAGGGAATAGGAGGAGAGAAATCAGTTTTCAAACAGAGATTTTAAGGTCATATTAGGAGAAAAATCTGATTTGAAGATCAGATTTTAAGACTGAAGATAAGAGTTTGAGAGAGAGTTTTTTTAAGAGGGGCAGATTTTTTTAGGAAACTGATTTTGAAATTCAGATTAGGAAGAAAAAGAAAAGGAAATCAGATTATTTTGTAAGAAGAGGAAAGAGAGAAAAAATCAGAAACAGAAATTTGAAAAGAAAACAGAAACAGAAAAAAAATCAGAAATAGGAATCCGAAACAGGAAGAAACTGAAAATCTGAAAAAAAAATGTTATCCTTCTAGAATCTGTCCGCTGTTTGTTTTTGTGGATATTATTCAGTCTGAATCTGAAATCTTTCCCTCAAGTTTTTGTCACTGTTCATCTGGGTTAACGGGTCTTGTTCAGACTTGCTGTGTTATTGGTATATTCTGCTGGTTTTGTTACTGCTGCAACTGCTGAAAATTTACTTCTTCTACCTTCATTTCCAGGTACTTATCTCTTAAATTCTATGTTGGAAAGAGATTCAGCATGATAAATCAATGAAGCTTGAATTGCAGTTCTATTTTTTCATTTATCTAAGTTTGTTATTATAAATTTCCGTTCTCGTTTCATGTTGTTTCATATAGAAGTATGCTTGACATGTTAATTATCAGTTGATCATTCTCTTTTGAAATTCATACAAGTGTTGTAATAATATTACCTATTCCAGAATTTCATTAAGGTATAGTTATGGTTGAATTGTTAAGATAGGGAATATGGCATGAAGTTGGCTATTAATTAAGTCTTACGACATTGTTAGACAGGTATAAAGTATTCCGGGAATATCAAGAAAATGAGTGGTTAGTGTATTTCGATTGTTTGGTTGTGGATTAAGGCTAGATGATGATTGGTTGTATTTTATTCATATATGGCGTAATAATGATTATGGTTAACATCAATAGTTGGAAGTTGTATTAGTATCCTCCACTATGTTTGCAAATGTCAAAATAGGGTGAATAATGTTGTATGCAATATTACTTTATTAAGTCAATTAGGTAGATTTGTTCTCTTTCTTAAAATAACAAATGGCCTAGGAATGTTATAATGTGAAAGTTAGTAACAAGGGTTCTCATAAATTGAGAATCCAATCGGTTTGATTATATATATATATATCTTACGTTTAACCATAAGCAGAATCAACTAAATAATTAGGCCTGTTAGATTAAAAGCAAATATATGAGAATAAGATGAGATGTACAAGCACAAATTGCAACACTTTATATCAATGGCAATTAGAGATAGAATTTGCACTAAATAAATTAAAAAAAGTTGTTCAAAAATACTTCTTCCCTTCATAAATCATTTTTATAAGTTTCATATGCAATTCATCCTTTGGTATATGTATATAATGTATTTGTGAAGAATAGTATTAATCATGTTCCTATTCTTTACTTTGAATTTGAATAGTTGGGATGAATATAATCTATACCCGGAAATTATAATCGACGGGCAGCATTTAATAAATTGTGAATCCTTTTTAAAAAAATAATTTAAAGGCATCCTTAAAATGTGAATTTCTCAGGATTTTCATATAAAATGTGTAGATATAATAAATAATTTGTGGAAAATCCATAATACCATTACAAATATTTTGCACAATTAGGGATGCGTTCGCGTATCCTGATTATATTTTAAAAGCAAATTCGGATTATGCGTACGCGCAATTTCGAGCGAAAATTTAAATAAAAAGGATTTCTCCGCGGATGTCAAAAATAATTTCAATATAACCCGAGATGTGCAGTTCATTGTCTAAATGCAACAGTGATGATGTTCCTGATTTTATTTTAAATTTCGAACATATATTTTTTAATAAAACTATAACATGGACAATTTTATCGTGTACACATATGCGTGGCATGATCCTCTGTAATTATAAAAGATATATAATACAAATATACGTACGCGTAATTCGTCATAAACAATAAGTAAAAGCGGTAGTAAAATCAGGCAATAAAAACGTATTTAGTAAAAATCAAGATAATTAAGCCAATAATAAAAACAGTTGAGCGACCGTGCAAGAACCACGGAATTCGGAAATGCCTAACACCTTCTTCCGGATTAACAGAATTCCTTACTCAGGATTTTTGGTTTGCAGAATAAATAACAGAGTCATATTCTCCTCGATTCAGGGATTAAAACCGGTGACTTGGGACGCCTTAAAATTCCCAGGTGGCGACTCTGAAATAATTAAATAAATCTCATTTCGACTGTCCTTCAATTGGAGAAAACTCCCCACGCGCCCCGCGGGCGCGGTAAAAAAGAGGTGCGACAGCTTTGGCGACTCTGCTGGGGACAAAGTGTTATAACCCAGAATCTCTGGTTCAGGGTTTTAAGAATTCGAGCTTAAAATATCTGTGTTAATTGGCTTTATTTATTATATGATTTTCAACTGTTTATATGCTAATATGCTAAATGTTGCTTTTTACCGCTTTAATATTATTTGAATTGTGAATATATACAACTGCTACGAAACCCCCTTCTTTCTGAGTCTTCTGAATTTATGGTGTACACGTGCGCGTGACCCACCTTTCTGTTAAAGTCATACCAAATAAGACGGAGTTGGGACAAGTAACTAGGCCGGGCAGACTTTCGTGCTCCCGGTACGTTGCCCCCGCTTCGGCTCAAACTGTCTGTTTGGGTAAGCCAGGTTTAGAACAATCAACCTCAGGTTTTACACTTAGAATAACTCAGCCATGTACCGGATCCCAAGTAGGAACGAATATTTGCATCATATGCATTTGGCCTTGGAGACTCAACACAGGGGTTGGGTCTGTCTAGGACAGGTGAACCCGAAACAAAAAGACCATCATGATGCATCCTACTTGCTACTTGTGCATTCATTTGCCTCGAACATGCTTGTTGACCAGCTTAAATGTATAGTTTTAAATCTTGAAATAAAGGTATTTAATAAATAATTTTTTTTTTTTTGAAAATGATTTTTTTTTTTAGTGTATATTTTCAAAATAAGTTTTGACTTTATTAAAATTAAATTTCAGATACAAAATGAGCACCACACAAAGCCCCTCATCCACGAGTACAGAAGAATTTCTATTTCAGCTTCAAATGTGGTGGTATGATTTAGGCGAAGATGGTCAAAAATGGGTCGTCAAGCATTTGGGAAATCTCACGGACATTATGAAAGTTAAACCCCGTGATGATCTGATTGCGGCGTTAGTAACTTTTTGGGACCCTGTTCACAATGTCTTTCGTTTCTCTGACTTCGAGCTTACTCCTACATTAGAGGAGATAGCTGGATATGCTGGTTTTGACGGAAGTCTAAGAAATCAAAGCTTGATATTCACAAAGGCTCCTTCGGTACATCGATTCTTCGGTCTTCTGAACATCAGCAGTCAAATCAGGAAAAACAATGTCATCAATGGATGTTGTTCCTTCAACTTTTTGTATTCAAGGTTCGGAAAGTCAGATGGGTTCGAAATTCATGAGAAAGGCCTTACTAACAAGCAAAACAAAGACACTTGGCAGATTCACCGTCGCTTTGCCTTCATGGTGGCTTTTCTAGGAGTCATGGTCTTCCCAAACAAAGAGCGAACAATTGATATTCGCACCGCGAAAGTTGTGCAAATCCTCACCACCAAAGAAAATCACACCCTTATCCCCATCATTCTATCAGATATTTATCGGGCTTTGACTTTATGTAAATCAGGAGCAAAAGTCTTCGAAGGATGCAAAATTTTGTTGCAAATGTGGGTGATTGAACATCTCCAACAACAGCCCAAGATCATACAGTATGGGCCAAACAATGATAATTGCATTGAGAGTTATGAGGAAAGAACAAAAAATTATCAGGCTCCAGAAGGAATAGAAGCATGGGTATCTCATCTAAAGGCTTTAACGGCAAATCAAATTGACTGGACTCTGGGATGGCTCCCGATGAGGGAAGTAATACACATGTCAACCTCAAATAGTTATCTACTACTATTGGGATTGAGAAGCATTCAGCCGTATGTGCCACTAAGAGTCCTAAGACAATTAGGGAGATATCAAGTAGTTCCTGATGATGAAGATTTGAGTATGCAAGTAATCGAATTACACCCAGAAGCCACTATTCCCGAGGCTCTACTTCAGCAGATGTGGAATGGATGTCGATACTTGAAAAGTGATACTCAAGTCCCAGACACTACAAAGGGTGAGATAAATCCTGGATATGCAAGGTGGTTTGAAAAACGGTCTCGCGTGGATGATGTACCAGAGCCTGAGCTAAGAAGGCCAACAAAAAGACCCCATGTTCAAAACTTCAATGATAAAATCCAAGAGCGGTTGATCTGGGGAGAAAAGGAAAAAGGGTACAAAGCAACTATCCATGCCCTAAAAGAAAATCTGAGAAGCCTCAGTTTGGAGAAAGATTTGCAAGCACAAGAAGCCGAAGGCGAGAAGAAGAGTCTAGCTTGTGAGAATGAAAATCTTCATGCTCGATTCCAAAAAATGAAAAGAGTTTCTGAAACGCCAAAGAGGAGCTGGAAGGATCAAAAAACCATCGCCAATCTCTTTGAAAGAATGCAAGATTATGATTCCATTCTTGCGGAAAACGAAAGGGCATTGAGCAAAGCAAAAGAAAGGATCCAACAATTAAACGAAGAAGCCAGATCTAACAAGGAACGCCAAGATAGGCAATCCGAAAAAGACAAGGCACAATTCAAGAAGGAAAAAGACTATTGGATGCGATCAGAAGACCAGCTTCGTGCACAACTAGAAGAGGCAAGAAGATGCAACAGAGAACATCAACAAGCAGACCTCGACAGGGAAAGAGCGCAAGCAAGATTAGAGCAGGCCAGACTCCGAGCTCTATTAGAATCAGCTCTAGATCGGGAAAATCGTGTCAGAGATATAGCCACCACTCGTCAGCAGCAATTGCAGAACCAAGACCAACGTCTCCAAGATTTCAGGGAACAAATTCACGACCTGGCGGTCTACATTTCTCAGAGTTACGTAAACTGTCAGGGAATGGACTATGAAAGGTTTACAGAACATGCACCCACTTTTGCCCGTCATCTAGCATTGGAATTGGAAAGGATGTATCGTACGCTGGGAGGTCATCCAGGTCAAGCTCCACATTGAGCAAATAGTCTAATAATATACAACACAAGTGGAAAGTGGGGCACGTTGTGAGATGTTAAGAATTGTATCTTTTATTTTGATTTAAGTGTGTGTGTTTCAAGCCATTTTCTTAAAGTTTTCAAATGTAATTCCATCTTTGTGTAATGAATAAAAGTGATTGCCTTTAGTCCGAACTACGCAAGGTCTGATTCATGTAAGGGCATGATACGTAGGCAATCTCTAAGATTCGACCACCACGATAAAAGATATATATAATAAATAAAAGTGAATAACAATAAAAATTTCAAGAAAGCTGGGACGACACAGGCAGCCGAGCAAATGCATAATAGAAAGGGATTATTTGTCTAGGAGCATTGCATCTCAACGTGTGATTATATATGTGTTAAACTCTCAAAACTAACAAGTTTGTTCATTTTCAGAATTCAAGCAGTTAGTTTCTCTAAAGAGTATACTGGCATATTATCACTATCACACAAGATCAAAAGGACCAATACCCGAAAATATGTCTATCCCAGATGTTGACACAGGTATGGAGCTAGAGGAGATGGATGTCGGGAAAATGAAAGAAGAGATGTTTAAACTCAAGCAGCAAATGGCTGAGATGTACCAAGCCTGGTCTACAGGACAGTTACCCCCATCTCACCCAAATAACCCTGCTCCATCAATGACCCAAACTCAGGATAATATCACCACTGAATTATCCCCAAATTTCCCCATTTACCAGCACTACCGAGGCACCACCTCTCAGACACCACAGTCTCCACCTCCAAAACCAGTTCCGTACTTTCCTCCACCTGTGACTCCTGTTTTCGTAGCACCTCCCCCGGCTACATTCCACAAATCTCCTAGTGAGCCTACATTCCAGGCCCAGGACAACCAATATTACCCCCCGGAGCCCACCCTCAAAGCCTCCGAAATCCATTCAACTGCTCCTCGTTTTGATCTCCCAACCGAAATTGACAAGCCAGCCAAAAATGCTGAACAAGAAGAGATGTTCAGGAAGGTCAAGAGTCTAGAACAATCGTTCAGAGACATGCGAGGATTAGGTGGGCAAGTCAGTGTAGCATACAAAGATTTGTGCTTATTCCCCAATGTACAATTACCAGTTGGCTTCAAGATGCCCAAATTTGACCTATACAACGGGCACGGCGACCCAGTAGCCCACTTAAGGGGTTTCTGTAGCAAGATGCGAGGAGCTGGGGGAAAGGATGAATTATTGATGGCTTACTTCAGTCAAAGTTTAAGCGGATCAGCTTTGGAGTGGTATACACGCCAGGACCATGGGAGATGGTACACCTGGGATGACCTGGCACAGGCATTCGCATACCATTTCCAATACAATCTGGAAATCATCCCAGATCGATTATCTTTGACAAAATTCGAGAAGAAACACAATGAAAGTTTCAGAGAGTATGGTTTTCGCTGGAGAGAACAGGCAGCAAGAGTTGATCCTCCTATGAAGGAGAGCGAAATGGTAGACTACTTCCTCCAAGCCTTGGAACCAACTTACTATGCCCACTTGGTTTCAGCGGTAGGAAAATCATTCAACGAAGTGGTGAAGATGGGAGGTATGGTGGAAGAAGGCCTCAAAACAAATAAAATTATGAGTTATTCAGCAATTAAGGCGACTACTCAAGCAATTCAAGGCGGGGTAGGAGGAATCGGAAGAAAGAAGAGGGAGGAAGCAGCGGTAGTTGATTCAGGAATTTGGTTGGGACCCAGAGGTTCACCGCTTTACTATAATCAACAATGACCTCGCCAATCAGCTTACCACCATGATTCATCCCAACACTACTATCACCCTTCAGAGCCTCATTTTTCCATTAACCATGCTCAAGCATACAATCAGCCACCTGTTCACACCAATTGGCGTGCTCCTGTCACACCAAATACTTACCCACGAGCCTATCCCGGACCAGGTTTCAGGCCTAGGCCAGCATTCAGGGGAGAAAGGGAACAGAAAAAGAAAACTTACACTCCATTGGGAGAGTCTTACACTAGTCTGTTCCACAGGCTGAGACAGCTAGACATGCTGAGACCAATACAATCCAAGCTACCCAATCCTCCTCCAAAGAATCTGGATTACACCATTAGCTGTGAATATTGCTCCGGTGCACCAGGCCATGATACGGAGAAATGCTGGCATTTGAAAAATGCAATACAAGAGCTGATTGATACTAATAAAATCGAGGTTCAAACCCCCGAAGCCCCAAATATCAATAGAAATCCAATGCCAGCCCATCAAGAGGCTAATATGATAGAAATCATACAAGCTGATGGGGAGACAAAGAAGCCGTCACAAACTGTCATGATGATCAAGTCTCATGAAGCCAAGCCAGATAAGCAGTTAACAGAGGAGAAGCCGGTATCTAAGCAGAACAGAAATGGTGATGGACCATCTATGATAATCGAGGAGGGATCATCGAGCAAAGTTGCCGCAAAACAAGAAAGGCCGAAAGTGATAGTACCAGGGGTTGCTAACAAACCCATTGTATTCGTGGAAGGAGCCCGTACAGATCGGGTTATTATTGCACCTGTAATCCAGCGGCCGGTCATCAACAACAAAGCCATCCCATGGAACTATGAACGGGTGACTGTAATGTACAAGGGAAAAGAAGTCAAGGAAGAAGTGTGTGAGGTGCAAGGCTTGACTCGTTCGGGAAGATGTTTTACTCCCGAAGAGTTAAGAAAAACTAAAAATAATACAACACCAACAAAGAGAGCTGTGACGGAAGAAGAGGCGGAAGAGTTTTTAAGAAAAATGAAACTCCATGATTATTTTGTTGTGGATCAATTAAAGAAGACGCCCGCTCAAATTTCATTGTTGTCATTACTGATCCATTCAGAGGAGCACCGTCTGGCTTTGATGAAAATCCTGAATGAAGCTCATGTTCCTGAAAAGATCTCTGTAAATCATTTGGGAAAAATAGCCAACAGAATCTTTGAGACAAACAGAATTACATTTGCTGATGATGAATTACCTGTGGAAGGTACCGAGCACAACAGAGCTCTTTACCTCACCGTGAAATGTGAAAACTCCGTAGTAACCCGGGTATTGGTTGACAATGGGTCAAGTGAAAACATATGCCCTCTCTCCACTTTAAGCAAATTAAAAATTAAAGAGGAGAGGATCCAGAAGAATAGTATCTGCGTACGGGGGTTTGACGGTGGAAGCAGAGATTCATTTGGCGACATAGTGTTGGAACTAACTATAGGGCCAGTTGAATTCACAATGGAATTCCAAGTGTTGGACATAACTGTTTCTTACAACTTGTTGTTGGGTCGACCATGGATCCATGCTGCTAAAGCAGTCCCGTCAACACTACATCAGGCTGTCAAGTTTGAATGGGATCATCAAGAAATAGTCGTGCATGGAGAAGAAAGTTTAAATGCTCACAGCAGTACCATTGTACCAGTCGAGGGAACAGAAAATGACCAGGGACCATGGGTATACCAAGTATCCGACACAGTATCGGTAGAGAAAATTCCAGAGGGGAAATACCTTCCGAATCCAAAGATATCCTCTACATCAGTCATGGTAGCTTATGAAATGTTAAAGAATGGCTTTATACCCGGCAAAGGTCTGGGCTTATCTTTGCAAGGAATTATACAACCAGTATCTCTCCCTGAGAACTGGGGAACTTTCGGTTTGGTGTTCATACCCACTACCAATGACGTGATAAGGGCCAGGAAGTTGAAACACCAAGCATGGGTTCTTCCAAAACTAGTCCCACGTTTGTCAAAGTCTTTTGTCAAGACCGGTGCTAAAAATTACCCGATAACAACAATTCTTAAATCCCGGGTCAATCCTGAGGAGGAATTAATTGAAAGGTTCGAGAAATTGTTTAGTGATGTGAATATGTTGGAAAGCGGAGAAGGGTGTAGCAACGCAGAAGTTCAATTCGTTGGGCCAGAAACAAAGCTTAATAATTGGAAAGCCACTCCTCTCCCAATTCGAAAGGAGTCTTGGTAGTTTATTTTGATTTTCTTTCAGTTTGTTTGGGTTACTTCAGGGTTGTAATCCCAAAGCTTATCTTACAGTTTGTTTGAAGTGTGCAAACCTTGTTATCTTTCATCATCCAATAAAAAGCAGTTTCCTTTTTATTATCATTCCTGATAGTTTTCTTTTCTTTTTCTTTTTCTGTACAGTTCTTTTTACGCTGGCTCTAGTGATATGGCATGCATGAGGAATCCTCAGCCCAGTCTTAAAAATCAATCTGGTTCCGAAGTAATAATTCAAGAAATATATTGTGATTATGAATCAGAATATGATGAAGATGAGGTTTTTGAAGAGATTAGTAAAGAGTTAATTCACTTTGAGGAAAAAATCAAACCTAACTTGAGTGATACCGAGGACATCAATATAGGGGACACGAGTAATGTCCGGGAAACTAAAATAAGTGTCCATCTCGAACCAAAGATCCGAGAGGAGTTAATTAAAGCACTCATAGAATTCAAAGATGTTTTTGCATGGTCGTATGACGACATGCCGGGCCTGAGCACTGATTTAGTGGTTCACAAATTGCCCACCGATCCAACGGTGCCTCCTGTCAAGCAGAGGCTGAGAAAATTCAAGCCTGATATGAGTGTGAGAATTAAGGAAGAAATCACCAAACAATTGGAAGCAAAGGTCATTCGAGTCACTCGATATCCTGTTTGGTTGGCTAATATCGTTCCTGTACCAAAGAAAGACGGCAAAATTAGAGTATGCGTCGACTACCGCAATCTCAACAAAGCAAGTCCAAAGGATAATTTCCCATTACCCAATATCCATATTTTGATCGATAATTGTGCCAAGCATGATATAGGGTCTTTCGTGGATTGTTATGTCGGGTATCATCAAATTCTAATGGATGAAGAAGACGCAGAAAAGACGGCATTCATCACACCATGGGGAACTTATTGCTACCGGGAAATGCCATTCGGTTTAAAAAACGCCGGAGCAACCTATATGAGAGCAATGACCACAGTGTTTCATGATATGATACACAAGGAGATTGAGGTATACGTGGACGATGTGATCATAAAATCAAAGCATCAGGCCGACCACGTTGGGGATTTGAGGAAGTTCTTCTTAAGACTTCGCAGGTACAACCTCAAGCTTAACCCTGCCAAGTGCGCATTTGGAGTTCCATCTGGAAAGTTGCTGGGATTCATAGTCAGTCGACGAGGCATCGAGCTAGACCCATCAAAGATCAAAGCCATCCAAGAACTGCCACCTCCAAGAAACAAAACTGAAGTAATGAGTTTGTTGGGAAGGTTAAATTACATCAGCAGGTTTATTGCTCAGCTCACAACAACCTGTGAGCCAATTTTCAAATTGTTAAAAAAGGATGCTGCGGTCAAATGGACCGATGAGTGTCAAGAAGCGTTCTATAAAATAAAAGGGTACTTGTCGAACCCACCCGTGTTGGTCCCGCCAGAGCCAGGAAGACCTTTGATTCTTTACTTGACGGTTTTGGAAAATTCATTTGGTTGTGTATTGGGGCAACATGACCTCACTGGCAGAAAAGAACAGGCCATCTACTACCTTAGCAAGAAGTTCACAGCTTATGAGGTTAAGTATACTCATCTGGAAAAGACATGTTGCGCCCTAACATGGGTAGCTCAAAAATTGAAACACTATTTGTCATCCTACACTACTTACCTCATTTCTCGGTTGGATCCATTGAAATACATTTTTCAAAAGCCTATGCCAACGGGAAGACTTGCAAAGTGGCAGATATTGCTCACAGAATTTGACATCATCTATGTGACTCGAACTGCAATGAAGGCTCAAGCACTGGCCGATCATTTAGCCGAAAACCCGGTCGATGAGGAATATGAGCCGTTGAAAACTTATTTTCCTGATGAAGAAACAATGCATATCGATGAGGTGGAGCGAACTGAAAAACGTGGCTGGAAACTTTTCTTTGATGGAGCCGCTAACATGAAAGGAGTCGGGATAGGAGCTGTAATCATTTCTGAAACAGGGCATCACTATCCTGTTACGGCTCAATTGCGATTTTATTGCACCAATAATATGGCTGAATATGAAGCTTGCATTTTGGGGTTAAGGCTAGCCGCAGACATGGGTATCCGAGAAATCTTAGTCATGGGAGATTCGGATCTTTTGGTACATCAAATTCAAGGAGAATGGGAAACCCGAGACTTGAAGCTCATACCATACCGACAATGTCTACATGATCTTTGTCAGCGGTTTCAATCAGTGGAATTCCAACATATTCCAAGAATCCATAATGAGGTTGCCGATGCATTGGCTACCCTGGCATCAATGTTGCACCATCCGGACAAAGCTTATGTAGATCCAATACATATTCAAGTCCACGATCAGCACGCTTATTGCAATATGGTTGAAGAAGAATTTGATGGTGAACCATGGTTCCACGACATCAAGGAGTATATCAGGATGGGGATATATCCCGCACAAGCCACAGGAGATCAAAAGAGGACCATTAGGCGATTGGCAAATGGATTCTTCTTAAGCGGAGGAGTTTTGTATAAAAGAACACCAGATCTTGGATTATTAAGATGCATAGATGCCAGACAAGCTACAGCTGTCATGTCTGAAGTACATTCAGGAGTTTGCGGACCCCACATGAGTGGATATGTGTTGGCAAAGAAAATCCTCCGAGCTGGTTACTATTGGCTTACCATGGAGCGAGATTGTATCAGTTTTGTGCGCAAGTGTCATCAATGCCAAATACACGGAGATTTGATTCATTCTCCACCATCCGAGTTGCACACAATGTCGGCACCATGGCCCTTCGTTGCCTGGGGCATGGATGTGATTGGACCAATTGAGCCGGCAGCATCCAATGGGCACAGGTTCATTCTGGTAGCTATTGATTATTTTACCAAATGGGTTGAGGCCAAGACATTCAAATCAGTGACCAAGAAAGCTGTGGTCGATTTTGTCCACTCAAATATCATATGTCGATTCGGAATCCCAAAGGTGATCATCACAGATAACGGTGCTAATCTTAACAGCAACTTAATGAAGGAAGTATGTCAACAGTTTAAGATTACACATCGCAACTCTACCCCATATCGGCCCAAGGCGAATGGAGCAGTAGAAGCAGCCAACAAAAACATAAAGAAGATACTTCGGAAAATGGTAGAAGGTTCAAAACAATGGCATGAAAAATTACCATTTGCATTATTGGGATATCGCACTACTGTTCGCACTTCAGTAGGAGCAACTCCTTATTTGTTGGTATATGGCACTGAAGCAGTAATTCCTGCAGAAGTTGAGATTCCTTCCCTTCGGATCATCGCCGAAGCAAAGATTGATGATGATGAATGGGTCAAAACCCGTCTGGAACAGTTAAACTTGATTGATGAAAAACGATTGGCCGCAGTATGTCATGGTCAATTATATCAAAGAAGAATAGAAAGAGCATACAACAAAAAGGTGCGTCCACGGAAGTTTGAAGTGGGTCAGCATGTGCTGAAACGTATTCTTCCACATCAGGTTGAGGCAAAAGGCAAATTTGCCCCGAATTGGCAAGGACCATTCATTGTGACCAGAGTATTATCGAATGGTGCACTATGCTTAACAGATATTGAAGGCAAATGCATAGACATGGCGATCAATTCTGACGCGGTAAAGAGATATTATGCATAACTTTTTGAATGTTTGTATTTAGCATTATTTCGAAGATTGGAATGACAAAGGCAATTTATTCTGCTATCCAAACACTGTACCCTTTGTTTCCCCTTTGAGCCACACTTGTTTCTTTCCTACCCTCTCTTGGAATCAATGAAAGTCAAATATGTAAAAAAAAATCACTATCATTTAGTGAACTACGTTTGACCTGATTCCTCAAAAAAGGATACGTAGGCGCCTCACGGCTCGGTCATAGGGTGCACGACATACACAATGTGCACAAAAAGAAACATTAAGAGACCCCAATCAAGAAACTGGGGCAGGAATTGTATTGGAAATAAGAAAAGATTCCAAGAGTTGTAATTTTAAACCCATACCAAAGCTATTTAGCTTTTAATACCTTTTCCATTTCTAACCCCATACCAAAAAGACCTTTCGATCAATCTTAGAAAAATGCTGAGACAAGCAAATGAAGATGGTTCATAACACTCTGGTACAAACAAGAAAAGAAAGTAAAAATGAGAGAGTCTTATAGGTGAAAACCCACACGGGCACCATAAGGCGACGGAAGTTGAGAGAAAAGTAAAATGAGAGAGTCTTATTGGTGAAAACCTTCGTAGGCACCATAAGGCGAAAAGGAAGTGAGAAATGAACAAATGAGGAAGGTTTATCGGTGAAAACTCTTTGAGACGTTGCAAGTCCAACAGGTCTGTGAAATGAAAAATGAAGTTGGGTTATGGAAATTTTGGCAAAAACAAAAATGAGACAATTGAAAGGAGATTGATTAAAAGACTGGGTTGATTAATCCGAAATGCATACCCTGATCATTGGTGCCAGTAACTCCAATCAGATAAGTTTTTATTCTTTCTCCAACAGTCATCCAAACTTGGATTTTTCTTTTCATTCTATAATTGTCGAAATCAGCGTGTTTCGTCACTAATAATCTTACTTTTCTAAAAGCTTTGAGATAAGTTTTATTCCAAACAAATAAGAAGGAATGTCAAGGTATACTACCAAGATTCAAGGTTACATGATGCAAAATACGGCCATGAAAGGCGGGAGATAAAAAGATATTGGTGTAAGAAAAGTGAAATCAAAAGTGGATCAGCAAAGTCAGAAGGGACATATGATTACAGTTAAAAGGATTTGAAGGAAAACATACAGAGGGAAATCCTATAGTCAAGGATCAATTACAAGGACAAAACAGTCTTTTCAACCATTCCAAGGCAATAAAAAGAGACGAAGGGAAGCCTCACCATAGGCAAAAATACCCCAGTTAACCACCCTGCTTTAAACTAACGAAGTTTTCTTTGATTTAAAACAGGGGCAAAGACAATATTTGTATCAGGAGACATTTATGAATAAATCAAGCGTCCACCTAGAGAATGAGGATGAGAATTGAAAAGTCAGGCGTCCACCTGGAGAATGAGGATAAAAGAATTAAAAAAGTCAGGCGTCCACCTGGAGAATGAGGATAAAAGAATTAAAAAAGTCAGGCGTCCACCTGGAGAATGAGGATGAGAATTAAAGAAGTCGGGCGTCCACCTGGAGAATGAGGATGAGAATTAAAGAAGTCAGGCGTCCACCTGGAGAATGAGGATGAGAAAAGAAGAAGTCAGGCGTCCACCTGGAGAATGAGGATGAGAATTGAAGAAGTCAGGCGTCCACCTGGAGAATGAGGATGAGAATTAAAGAAGTCAGGCGTCCACCTGGAGAATGAGGATGAGAATTAAAAAAGTCAGGCGTCCACCTGGAGAATGAGGATGAGAAAAGAAGAAGTCAGGCGTCCACCTGGAGAATGAGGATGAGAATCAAAGAAGTCAGGCGTCCACCTGGAAAATGAGGATGAGAATTGAAGAAGTCAGGCGTCCACCTGGAGAATGAGGATGAAGAATTGAAGAAGTCAGGCGTCCACCTGGAGAATGAGGATGAGAATTGAAGAAGTCAGGCGTCCACCTGGAGAATGAGGATGAGAAAAGAAGAAGTCAGGCGTCCACCTGGAGAATGAGGATGAGAAAAGAAGAAGTCAGGCGTCCACCTGGAGAATGAGGATGAGAAAAGAAGAAGTCAGGCGTCCACCTGGAGAATGAGGATGAGAATTAAAGAAGTCAGGCGTCCACCTGGAGAATGAGGATGAGAATTAAAGAAGTCAGGCGTCCACCTGGAGAATGAGGATGAGAAAAGAAGAAGTCAGGCGTCCACCTGGAGAATGAGGATGAGAAAAGAAGAAGTCAGGCGTCCACCTGGAGAATGAGGATGAGAAAAGAAGAAGTCAGGCGTCCACCTGGAGAATGAGGATGAAAGAATTAAAGAAGTCAGGCGTCCACCTGGAGAATGAGGATGAGAAAAGAAGAAGTCAGGCGTCCACCTGGAGAATGAGGATGAGAATTAAAGAAGTCAGGCGTCCACCTGGAGAATGAGGATGAGAAAAGAAGAAGTCAGGCGTACACCTGGAGAATGACGATGAATAATTGAAGAAGTCAGGCGTCCACCTGGAGAATGAGGATGAAGAAGTTAAAAAGAAGTCAGGCGTCCACCTGGAGAATGAGGATGAAGAAAGAAAAGAAGCAGTCAGGCACCCACCTGGAGAACAAGGGAATACAATTGAAGTATTGAAGTCAAAAGCCCGCTCATATAAGAAAGGAGCACACTTAGAATCAATAAAGTAGAGGAATCCAACAAAATCCCCAGCAAGAAACAACAAGAGTCCCAAACAGATGAAAGAAATACGGGACACAATGAAAAGGAATACGGAATAAGCCAAACGCCCAAGAGTCACCAAGAAATCAAGACAACAAGAAACGCAAGGGCATAATCTAGATAAGATTTTATAATTCATGTACCATAGTCTAGTTTAGCTTTTTGTATTACCTTGGAAGTAAGGTGTAATAAGGAGGTCAGCAAGCAGTAAAAACAGCACGAAGCAGCAGTAACATCACAGTCCCATGGTAGTCCCAGCTACCCAAAACTTCCCGAACTACATTGACCTGATTCCTTTATAGCCAAGGATATGTAGGAAACCTTTGAAGCAGAGGTTCGGTCAAATCTTTCAAAAAATGCTTCCCACGGAGTATTCGAACGGGCAAAAATCGCTCGTATCCGCTCACTTTATCTTTGCACGAAAACTCTTCGAGTTTCCGCACAAAGAGGGGCAGCTGTGAGCACGTGATTTTTGCCTTACGAAAACTACTCCAAAATAAATCAAAAAATAAAATAAATTTCTTTTACTGTGTAATTTTTGAATGTGCGTGGTGTTAAATATTTGTGTTATGTCCTTAAATGTTTACTTTGTCATAATAAAATGAAAATTAAAATAAAATACATGTTGCATGCATATAGGATTTAATTATGCATTTGAAAGATAATTTAAATAAAATCACAAAAAAAATATGCATTAGTTCCATTTTAAATATGTCACTGTGTGATTAATGTTTTGACTATGTGTTAAATAGATGTTATAAAGTAATTAATATTTTGTGTAAGGTTCAAAATTGTTTTATAATTTTTATTAGGATATATTTTTTTTTGATTTTGATTAATAATAAAATTAGAAAATAAAAAATATACAAGTTGTAAAATAAAAATTGGACCTGGATTGAAATCCAGGCCCAAAACCAAGTTACCCCCCCTCAGCCCAAACCAAACGACCCCAGGTCCAGTCCGTCTCAAAAATACCCCAAACGACGCCGTTTTGGGGAACTTTGATGAATGCCGTTGATTTCAAATTGATCAACGGTCCGAAAGCATTACTGTCCACCCGACCCGTTTCCCATCATAGACCGATCCGGTCTTAAAGAAAATGAAACGATGTCGTTTCATTTCAATAAGCAATCCCAGCCGTAAATTGCATTTGATCTAACGGCCAAGATCCACTGATTACCCTAGTATATAAACTCAAAAATCCCACCCTACACCCCAGGCAAGACCCCCCTCTCCTTTCTTCTTCCCCGAGTCTCCAAAGGATCGGAACTCAAGCCACCGCCCTCACGGCGGAGAACGATGACCATACCTCCCCATTTTCACACCCCGAACTCACCTCAACTTCCCAATCCTAGATCCCTAAACCTTATCCTCCAAATATCAGCCAACGTCTTCGAATCTCCGATCGAAGATGCAGTCCAAAACCTAGTTCATCTAATAGCTACCAAACTCACACCTTTCAACCTCCGGGCCTCTCTCACCACTAGAGCCTTATGAGTTTCCTTCGAATCACCCTGGTACCCCTCAAATATCGAATCAAAATCAAGAACCCTAGCGCCGCCATGAAATGCCCTGGTGGCGGCGCCATTCTAATCAGTACCAAACTAACACCAAATGACCCCTAAGCCTCCCTCACCTTTGAGTCATCCTTAGTTTCCTTCGAATCTAATCAAATTTGGTCGAACCCTAAATCTGAGAAAAGTGAAACACTGAAATACCAACTCGTGGGGTTTGTCCGAGTTAATTGAAGGTTTGAGGTCTAAGAGAATTTAATCGAGGTTTTATCAATTGAGAATACCTCGAATAAAGTATGTTCAACCTCAAAAAGATCCGAATTCAAAGTTAAGCTTTTGTCCGTATAGATTTGAAGATTCAAAGGTAGTCTTCTGATTTCTTTTGTATCCTATGTATAAATTATTGCCTGTTTCAGTAGCTCGTTTAATTTTTCATATTTGTTTAGTTAATTCTGTGATTCTACCTTGTACTCCATTAGTTGATCAAAATTATATCATTGTTTCTGTTGATTATGAGTGTTTCTAATAAGTGTAATCGACTCGATTAAATTCGTCGATTAGTTGTTTTGTGAATTCTTATTGCCACTAATATTGATTGACCCAGCCTGTTGATCTACTTGAAGAACTGATTGTTTGTCAATTATGGTAATTAATCGGTCGATTAATGATTGGTGTCAATTAATCAGTTTCTGTAAAATCCTTGAGTCTAGCAATAATCCTAAAGTTATTTGATTTGCTTGCTTTCATTATTTTCTGATCAATGTCAACTACAATCATCTGATTAAGTTTCATTGATTATTCTGTCTATATAAACTGAATCATTTTCAACATTCTGTTTGGTTTTAATTTTTGATTGTTAATTACCCTATTAAACACTGTAAAAACAATTCTGACATGGTATCCAATGTTTTTCTTTTATCTGTGTTAATCCTAGGATTGGTAATAGCTGTTTAAACAGATTTTTAAATCTGTATTGTTAGATTATGAATTTAAGGCAGTAATAACAGTAGAAAACAGTAGGTCAGGGACATTTCTGGGATAAAACAGTAAGGGTAATATGATATAATAGTGGGATGAAAATGGATTGTTAATGTCTTTTAATTTAGTGGGATAATGGGAAACAAAGGGTAATGGGCTGCTTAAATCAGGATAGGATCATTTAAATTATTCAAAAGCAGTTTTTAATGGAAACTTTTTGATTTTAAAAGGAGAAAAGGGTCCATCCAGCACTTAAAAAAGAAAGGGACAGCCCTGTATAAATAGAGGGGGCTGGACAGACTTTAACGGAGAAAAAAATCAGATTTGAAAGCAGATTTTAAGAAGAAAAAGAGAGTGTGAGATTGAAGAGGAAAAATCAGATTTTAAGATCAGATTTTAGGAGGGAATAGGAGGAGAGAAATCAGTTTTCAAACAGAGATTTCAAGGTCATATTAGGAGAAAAATCTGATTTGAAGATCAGATTTTAAGACTGAAGATAAGAGTTTGAGAGAGAGTTTTTTTAAGAGAGGGGCAGATTTTTTTAGGAAACTGATTTTGAAATTCAGATTAGGAAGAAAAAGAAAAGGAAATCAGATTATTTTGTAAGAAGAGGAAAGAGAGAAAAAATCAGAAACAGAAATTTGAAAAGAAAACAGAAACAGAAAAAAAATCAGAAATAGGAATCCGAAACAGGAAGAAACTGAAAATCTGAAAAAAAAATGTTATCCTTCTAGAATCTGTCAGTTGTTTGTTTTTGTGGATATTATTCAGTCTGAATCTGAAATCTTTCCCTCAAGTTTCTGTCACTGTTCATCTGGGTTAACGGGTCTTGTTCAGACTTGCTGTGTTATTGGTATATTCTGCTGGTTTTGTTACTGCTGCAACTGCTGAAAATTTACTTCTTCTACCTTCATTTCCAGGTACTTATCTCTTAAATTCTATGTTGGAAAGAGATTCAGCATGATAAATCAATGAAGCTTGAATTGCAATTCTATTTTTCAATTTATCTAAGTTTGTTATTATAAATTTCAGTTCTCGTTTCATGTTGTTTCATATAGAAGTATGCTTGACATGTTAATTATCAGTTGATCATTCTCTTTTGAAATTCATACAAGTGTTGTAATAATATTACCTATTCCAGAATTTCATTAAGGTATAGTTATGGTTGAATTGTTAAGATAGGGAATATGGCATGAAGTTGGCTATTAATTAAGTCTACGACATTGTTAGACAGGTATAAAGTATTCCGGGAATATCAAGAAAATGAGTGGTTAGTGTATTTCGATTGTTTGGTTGTGGATTAAGGCTAGATGATGATTGGTTGTATTTTATTCATATATGGCGTAATAATGATTATGGTTAACATCAATAGTTGGAAGTTGCATTAGTATCCTCCACTATGTTTGCAAACGTCAAAATAGGGTGAATAATGTTGTATGCAATATTACATTATTAAGTCAATTAGGTAGATTTGTTCTCTTTCTTAAAATAACAAATGACCTAGGAATGTTATAATGTAAAAGTTAGTAACAAGGGTTCTCATAAATTGAGAATCCAATCGGTTTGATTATATATATATATCTTACGTTTAACCATAAGCAGAATCAACTAAATAATTAGGCCTGTTAGATTAAAAGCAAATATATGAGAATAAGATGAGATGTACAAGCACAAATTGCAACACTTTATATCAATGGCAATTAGAGATAGAATTTGCACTAAATAAATAAAAAAAAGTTGTTCAAAAATACTTCTTCCCTTCATAAACCATTTTTATAAGTTTCATATGCAATTCATCCTTTGGTATATGTATATAATGTGTTTGTGAAGAATAGTATTAATCATGTTCCTATTCTTTACTTTGAATTTGAATAGTTGGGATGAATATAATCTATACCCGGAAATTATAATCGACGGGCAGCATTTAATAAATTGTGAATCCTTTTTAAAAAAATAATTTAAAGGCATCCTTAAAATGTGAATTTCTCAGGATTTTCATATAAAATGTGTAGATATAATAAATAATTTGTGGAAAATCCATAATACCATTACAAATATTTTGCACAATTAGGGATGCGTTCGCGTACCCTGATTATATTTTAAAAGCAAATTCGGATTATGCGTACGCGCAATTTCGAGCGAATATTTTAATAAAAAGGATTTCTCCGCGGATGTCAAAAATAATTTCAATATAACCCGAGATGTGCAGTTCATTGTCTAAATACAAGGGTGATGATGTTCTTGATTTTATTATAAATTTCGAACATATATTTTTTAATAAAACTATAACATGGACAATTTTATCGTGTACACGTATGCGTGGCATGATCCTCTGTAATTATAAAAGATATATAATACGAATATACGTACGCGTAATTCGTCATAAACAATAAGTAAAAGCGGTAGTAAAATCAGGCAATAAAAACGTATTTAGTAAAAATCAAGATAATTAAGCCAATAATAAAAACAGTTGAGCGACCGTGCAAGAACCACGGAATTCGGAAATGCCTAACACCTTCTTCCGGATTAACAGAATTCCTTACTCAGGATTTCTGGTTCGCAGAATAAATAACAGAGTCATATTCTCCTCGATTCAGGGATTAAAACCGGTGACTTGGGACGCCTTAAAATTCCCAGGTGGAGACTCTGAAATAATTAAATAAATCCCGTTTCGACTGTCCTTCAATTGGAGAAAACTCCCCATGCGCCCCGTGGGCGCGGTAAAAAGGAGGTGCGACAACCCCTATACAACTTCTGATCAATAGATGAACCGGGTTCATCTATGTCTAATTTAGTGGTAGTTGCAATGGGGGTGTCTATTTTCTTTGATTCATCCATTTTAAACATTTTGATCAACTCTTTTGCATATTTCTGCTGATAAATAATGGTTCCATTTGGGTTTTGTTTGATCTGTAAGCCTAAGAAAAAGTTAAGCTCACCCATCATACTCATTTCAAACTCACTCCCCATTAATTTGGTAAAATCCTTACTTAGTTTGTCAGTGGTTGCCCCAAAAATTATGTCATCAACATATATTTGTACCACAAGAAGATCCTTACCTTTTTCCCTCAAGAATAGAGTACTGTCAAGTGTAAGCAGTGACGTGCTCATTGGGGCCTGAGGTTCTATTACACTTCGAAAGGTCTGGCATTCTGAAAATTTTTTGGAATGGGTTTTGGAGACACTTCCTGCGGGAATGGCTTTTGTACGAACTTATTTGAATCCACACCCTTCAGAACCGGGGGTGCACCCAAAATTTTGGTCGACCCTAGAATTGTAGGTCTCTACCTCCTTATCGTTGGCTTCTATCTTTTTCTCGCACGACTCGATCCTCTTTGTGAGGTCCTCGAGCATCTTTATGAGGATGGGATCGGTTTTCGACCCGTTGTTGCTTGATCTTTCCAGTACCTTCTCGACTGGGGAAGCTGTTCTCGCTACTACAGTGCTGGGAGTTTTCTGGTGACTTTGCTACTGAGCAATCGCCAACTATTGTGCATGTAACATTTTAAAAATAACGTGAAGGCTAACCTCCGGTTCTTCCCTAGCTGGGGTTTTCTAAGCTTCTTGTTGGTCTCCTTGGTGTAGGCTCCTATTAGTGCGGGAACTTATATGGACATGTTGGGTATCGTGTGAGAGTGCATCTGCGGGGATCGGCTCTGGCGCGCCTTCAGGGTTTAGTGGTGGTGCACCAATACCTGGAACGGCTACACCATTCTCTCCGTGGTTCTCAAGACCATTATTTTCATATCCATTTATTGAGTTAGACATTTTGACCTGAAATCGAAGATCTTGGACAAGAAAAAGTGTGAAAGATAACTTACATTACGGACTGAACCGGCAGAAAAATAATCACTATTATTTTTAGCCCTACGGTGGGCGCCAAACAGTTTACCGTGAAAATGGTAATAACAAAAAGTTGATTTTGTGGTTCTAAAAATACGTGATCTTTTTTATGCTAGTTGTTAGGCAATGGATGCTACGTAAAAGATTAGAAAGCAAGATTATAGCTTAAAAATGATATGATAGAGGAAGGACTAACAATTATGAGAGCTATGATGATGTCTCTTTATGATCAGTGATAAACAATAAATTATGAACAATAAATAGAACACAATGAATATAAACAATAAATGGAAGTAATGAGATCAAGAGAATATGTTAGGGAGCAGAGAGAATATTCTTGTGTATTTAATATTGAGTATCATATGTCTCCAAAATGGCACGGGTCCCCTTTATATATGAAGGGGAAACCCAACATAGTACAAATACGTGTAAAATTATTACATAAAGTAGCTGGTACAACCACTCAACCAGCCTGGTGTAGACTGCCACTATTTGTGCAGGCGTTTGTCAGCATATACAGCTCCTAGGGAACTTCCCGCTTATCGGTGATAAACACTGGTCCATTCTGCCCCAATATCGGACATGAAGACTCCTCGAAGGCATCGAACCCCAGGCTATCCTCCGGGACCTTCAAGGCGAGGTGGCACAATCTTTGCCGATTGTAAAATTGGTCTTCCCGATTTTAGCTGTATACACATATGTCCTACTATCATATCGTCTGTTCATGGGTCTCATGACATTTTGAGAGATCTTATTGACTTACTTCATTATGCATTGCATTCATTTATACATTATATTGATCCATGACCAGATGACGTTATATACACGTATAGCATATGTATAAGGGGTATGGGAAAAGGTTATGGCGTTATATATGCACCACCACCTGACCAATTGGTATACCTTGATGATTTTTCCCACAGAGGCTGAGATGATATGATGGGATTCCTTTAGATGCTTGATGGTGTTATGTACGCATATACTTATGCATGACATTATAAAAGTTTTATGATTCACAGAGCTACTCAAACTTACAAGTTGAATACTTACTTATATTTCTTTCATGTCTTTTATATACTACTTTTCATTTCTTACATACTCGGTACATTATTTGTAATGACGTCCCTTTTTCTGGGGATGCTATGTTTCATGCCAGCAGGTCCTGAAGACAGGTTGACAGTCGTCCTAGTAGGCTCAGCTCAGCGAAAGGTGTTGTTGCAATCCACTTGCTCTGAAGTTTCCTATTTGATCAGTATTATTTGGACATGTATTGACTGGTATGGCAGGGCCCTGTCCTGACCTTTATGATATTTATATACTCTTAAAGGCTTGTAGACAAATGTCAGGTATATAGATACTTGTATGGCCTTTTCGGCCTATATTGTGAGTTTACAAATGATCATGTCAGCCTTATAGGCCCGTATTCCACATGTATAAGTTTCTATATCATGTTGGGTCGTCCTATGTCTAGTATTCCCTTATGTTTTATTCTGATTATCTCATGATGGCCATTTTGGCCCATTTCCCAATGATAATATGACAAGAAAGATATGTTATGTTGGTTCTCGATTGAGTAAGCTACCGGGTTCCCGTCATGGCCATTTGGTTTGGGTCGCAACAAAAGTAGTTTCAGAGCAGTTCTGTCCTAGGGAATCTACAGGTCCTGTCTTGTAGAGTCTTGTTTATGGGTGCATTGTTCACCACACTTATAAGAAGGAGGCTACAGGGCATTTAGGACTATCACTCTTTCTTATTACTCTATATCATGTGGTAGAGCTCAGTTGTAAGAATTCAAACTCCTAAATTTTATTTTATTCGTAATATAATGATATCTACATTAAGAAAGACATATGGTAGGAGATTGAAGGTGGCTGCGGAGGAGTTGATTTAGAGGAATTTCATTCTTCATGATGCTTATAATGAGTAAATGTAAGGTCTTCAGCAGATCATGTGTGTACTAAGACATGTAAGCTTCTTGTTGAGGAGCCCTAAGGAATGAATATTTATCCACCCATATGGTGAAAAGCGACGAGAGAATCAGACGGTACAAGTTTCAATAAGTAAAAGAAGCAAGGGTGAAGAAGGGTACAAGGTACCCAGTTAGTAAAGATGAACATTATCTACAATTCATGAAGAGAGATATAAGTGTTTTGAGTTACCTTCAACAGTAACAGAGGTATGTACGTTTGGCCACATCGATCTTAGTTATGCCCTATGGGAGCTAACATATATGGTTTAAGAGAAGGACGAGAAATCAAGACCCGGTTGGGGTTAGAGTAACCCAAAATGATGGATGGATTGTTTGCATTAGTTGACATTTCCAAAGGATATTGCAAATATGGTAATAGATCTCCTTGTGAGACACCCAAATGGTGCACTCTAGAATAGTACAGCTAGACACGAGTATTACAAAGATAGGCACTAGAAGCCTTGAAGGGTCATCGATGATGTGAGAAGACGCCAAAGATGAAGAGGTAAAACATCCATAGGTAGATCGTCGTAATGTTGAACCTTAGTACTCCCCTAAAGGGGGAATATTGAATGATGTGGCATTACGTCAGAATTAATTGGTTCTAGTAATTTTGGAATAGTGAAGGAAGAATGCAATAAAAAATGGGAAAATGGATGAGATTGCACTTATCCAAATCCTACTAATATGCTCTGATTCCAGAACATTATGCAAACACGACGTCAAGGAGAGGAAGTAAGGGTTCCTGCTCGGGATGTTATTGATAAATAAAGGGCCAGTACGAGACGTAAGTTAAGATAAAAGAAATAACCTAAGAAAGATTATGCAGAATATTGATATGAGAATGGACCAACAAGTAGTTAGCAAACGATTCAGCAAGAGCCTAGTTACGGCTAAATAAGGGGATACAAACAAATCAATAAATCGTGCAAGATAAACATAGTAAATCCCAACATGGGAAATTCAGTCTCACAGATATGACATCGTAACCTTGAGAAATATTAAGATAGGAGTTGGGGTAGTTAAAGGTACCGTATGAATGTTTTGGAGATAAAAGAGAGTACCACTGGGAAGACAGTCAAAATATCATCTTAGAAGCTACCCTATGAGCAAAAGAGAATGAAGGTAAGTATGTAAGGATAATTACAAGTAAGAAAGAACATCAAAACTCCCGCCAGGTAAATGGTGTTGGCTGCTCGCAGCCTTGCAAGAATCAGAGGGTCCTCCCTAAGTATTACAATAAAAGACTAGCTAAGGAAATAAGGAAGAAGGCTTCAACCTAAGCATATTGACCTAAAGAGGACATGGTCTCGTAACAACAGTCTCACTATAACATTGTATGCACTCTATAATAAAGTAGGATTCGAGATCATGTGAGTTGCACAGAAATTGTGTCATGTGTGGGAACTAAGAAAAGCTAAGTACGCATGCTAGAAGGGGGCAGAAAGACTAGGAAAAATAATAGCCTACGTTTAAAGAAAGCTGAGAACAAACGAAACGATTTATTCGAACAATGATCCAGAATAACACAAGGAAATCTATGGTGCAAGCAAGTTGAAGGAAGGTTTCGAGCACTATAAATAGACATGTATAAGTCGCAAGCTAAAGTATAGTGAAGCGATAGGTTTTAGGAAGACATGAGTAAGGACAAGAAATGGCGAATAAGAAGGTAACGAGAAATGGATAAGTCCTTGGAATTAAGATCAGGAAAACAAAAGAGCTGATGGTGTCTGTAAGCTATAGAAAGCTCAGTATAGCCTGAAAGAACTCAAAGGAGTCTAAGACTAGTAGCATTTAGAAGAGATAGAATGCTGCCCTGGTAATAGAATGAGGATGTAGTTGTGATAAATAAGTGATAACATTTGGGCCTTTGATTGAGTAATTATTTGAAAAAAGGGGGAGATTTTATTAATTGTACATGATTGACACAACCACGTAAGGTGAATCACATTGGGGTGCTATGAAAAACGGTTATGGAAATTACTCCAGATGTTCCTCGATGCAACACGGGCCATAGTTATTACGTAAGAAGTTTCATGTTATCTGTGGTAAATTGTAGATCAATATTGAGGTGAATCAACAATGAATGGACAACAGTTACAAAGTATAAGATGAGATTAGGCCGTCATTCTTAGGATGAATAGTAATGAGGAAGCAATAAAGGATTTAGGTTTATGCATATAGGATAAGCAACAAGAATAACCTGGAGTTTGGTGGCATGCCTCAGTAATTACAGTATGACCTACCTAGATGCGGTAAAGTCATATGGATGGATAACCGGGTCCATGAAATAAGGTATAGCAATATTCATAAGTTCATCAAAATATCGAGCGAAGAACTTCAGTATACCTATGGATGCCCAGAGGGACATCTTGTCAAGCTCTATATATGTTTACAAGGTGAGGCCTAGAGATTGGCTAAAAACTAGAGGAAAAATCTTGAGGGAAGAATCGTATAGGCGCACATACAAGGAAAAAGTGGTATAGGCTGCATGATAGAAGGTAGCAACAGTTACGAGATTGTAAGGTTTCCGACTACGAGTCGTGGTGTCAGAAAGAGGCCTAAAGGGGAAGGAATGCCCTGACCTTTGGATTTGTTCACAAAGCAGTTGGCCAGATGGCAAGGACAATATTTAAATATTCATGAGAGATATAGGTTATGATACTGATAAGCACATCAGTCAACATTCGAGGACGAATGTTCCAAAGGGAGGAATGATGTTACACCCCATATTTCTGTACGTAAAAGTATGTCGTAAGTCAATTGATGTAAGATCGGAAATGAGATCTTCTGTGAAAGTATATAAATTGATTTAATGTTGTTACACCCCATACTTCATATGTCACTATCATTATAGGATTATCTAATGTAAACTAAAAAGGACGAAACCCTTCCACATGGATAAGAAAGGTTTACTGAAGTCTTAAGTAAGATGAATATGAGACTTGTTAATAATGATTTAAATGCTTTTAAAGTCATTATATGACTATATATGATGTTTGGATATGAAATATAATGTTTTGGAAAAATTGTATTTAACTTACGGAAAAATCGAGTTAAAATTTGCCTTGTAATGAGCCATTTTGAGAAATTAAATTTGTAAGCTTTATGATGTCATTTTGTGACATATATCATACAAAAATGAAGGCCTTTGAACCTAGTTTCTAATGGTACAAACCATTTATTCATAAGACATCGGGGTAGAGAAATATGGATTTTTAAAGTAAGGGTCACCAAGTCACGTTGTTGCACTTCGGAGAAGCTGGCAGGTTTATAGGCCAAGTTGCGACACAGTTTTCTCCCAATATATTGAGAGTTACATGGATATATTTAGATGAAATTAAATTCCTATATGTCTAGTTTCAAATGCTACAAACCTTTTGTCAATACGATATTAGAGTAGAGAGATACAAGTGTCCAAAGTGGCACTGCTTAAACTGCCAAGCAGGCAGCTTACCCATCTGCTTGGAGAATTGAGACGGTGGACTTATAAGTTGGAGTTATCCATTTTATTTCATCAATATCCATATATAAATTACTGCAAAACACTCTCAAACTCTCCAAAAACTTGTCCAAGGTTTCAATAACTAAACTCAAGAGTAATCAACAAAAATCCTCATCAAAGATGTTAAAGACTACAAGAGAATACTTCTATAATGTTGTGGTGTGATTGAGGGCTATTGTGAGCTATGTTGGGATGAGGCTTCGAGTTTTAGCTATTGTGAAAGGGATGTATAGCATCTACTTGATTTTTCCCAAGGTTAATCTTGTGTTGGTTGTGTTGTTTGAGTGAAAAACCATAAGATGCACTTGAAGGAACATTGGATACAGTTGTCATTTTGGTTGGACTATTTTGTGGTTACAAATATGGTTTGTGGTGGCTGGAAGTTGTGATAAATAATTTGATAATGTTTTGGCTGCTGTTGTTAAGATTTTTAGATGTTAATTAAGTTGATTGAAGAAGAAAAGATGAAAAATAAGTGATTGCCGATAAAAATTAAGGTGTTTGACGTATGAGGCTGTTTTGGAAGGAATTTTATGAATGTTTTAAACTAGAAATAATATGGTATATATAAGTATGAGGTACTGAAGGTTGTAAACTAATTTATGGAATATGAGTTGGATTCAATTCAATCTTGTTATGAGTAAAAAAAATGAGATGCCGCTCAATATGATTGTTAAGTTAATTAGAGAAACTCATATTGAATTATATTGTTGTTGTTGATATTGTTGGTTATAGTTGTTTTTGTAGGGCTATTGATAGTGGTATTTGTGATATATTAAAAATAGGTGAATTGCTGCCCAATTTTCCTTAAGCCATACGACTAGACAAATACGATGGTACGACATTATATGTTTACGACAATATCATTTCACTTGTTGTAGTTGCAAGACGTTGTGTCGAGCTTGGTCGAGTAATAGGGAAGATATCATACAGGTATGTTAAGGCTATACCCTCTTTTCTTTTGGCATTATCCAAATGATACAACGAAATGAGCAAGCACGTAAACTTCACAAATGATTCTATTCTTATAAGTACTAGGGTTGCCTATGTTCTTAATTTTCCATATGTGCTACTATCATATCGTCTGTTCATGGGTCTCATAAAATTTTGAGAGATATTATTGACTTACTTCATTATACATTGCATACATTTATACATTATATTGACCCATGACCAGATGGCGTTATATACGCGTATAATAAATGTATATGGGTTACACACCACCACCTGATCAGTTCGTATACGTTGATGATTTTTCCCACAGAGGCAGGGATAATATTATTGGATGCCCTCAGAGGCTTGATGATGTTATGTACGTATATACTTATGCATGATATAATATTTACATGCACATGCCTGACATTATAAATGTTTTATGATTCACAGAGCTACTAAAACTTACAGGTTGATTACTTACTCCATATTTCTTTCATATCTTTTATATACTACTTTTCATTCCTTACATACTCGGTACATTATTTGTACTGATGTCCCATTTCCGAGGGTGCTGCGTTTCATGCCCGCAGGTCCCGAAAGATAGGTTGACAGTCTTCCTAGTAGGCTCAGCTCAGCGAAAGGTGTTGGTGCACTCCACTTGCTCCGGAGTTGCCTATTTGATCAGTATGATTTGGACATGTATTGACTGGTATGGCGGGGACCTATCCCGACCTTTATGATATTTATGTACTCTTAGAGGCTTGTAGACATATGTCAGATATATAGACACTTGTATGGCCTTGTCGGCCTATGTTTTGTGTTTACAAATGATCATGTCAGCCTTATAGGCTCATATGTCACATGTATAAGTTTCTATATCATGTTGGGTCGTCTTTTGTCCTGTATTCCCTTATATTTTATTCTGATTATCTCATGACGGCCCTTTTGGCCCATTTCCCAATAATAGTACAATAAGAAAGATATGTTACGTTTGTACTCGGTTGAGTAAGGTACCGGGTGCCCGTCGTGGACCTTCGGTTTGGGTCGTGACACCAAATAACTTTATCCACTCCAGTAATTTCTCACGTAGTTCGGGTCTACATTAAATTGTATTCCTAAGCTCGAAATTGCTTTATTTAGATATAGAAATTCATGTGGCTTTACATAATAGAAACCCGACTGCAACACCTTTGAAACCATTTTGTCTCCACCATGGTGCCCTCCATATAGTGATGCATGAAAATCATATAAAATTTCTTCCATCTCCTCCTCAGGGACACAACGGCGTGCCAACTGATCTGCACAACGCTTAAAGAAAAATGGACCATCCGATAGATAATGTGAGCACGTGATTTTTTCCCTATATGAATTACTCCCATAAATTCAAAACAAAATAATTACTTTTCATTATTTGCAATTTTTGTGAATTTTGTGGCATTTTCCGATAATTGTTTGCATTTGTCTGTGCATTCTTATTTTTGTTTAGTTGACAAAAAATACAAAAATGTGTTGCATTTGCATTTAGGATCTAATTTTGGTATCCTTGAATTAATTAGTAATTTAGTGTTTTATAAAAATGGAAAAATCACAAAAATAACTTATTTTTGCATTTTTAAATTTTTAGTTTCAAATTTTGGTGGGTTTTCTTTAATTTGGTTTTTATATAGTTGGGGTAATCATTATCTAGGGTTAATTAATTTGATTTGGTAGCATAATGTTATTTAGAGAGTAATTTAGGTGTTATTTTTAATTTTTCTCGAAAAAAAGAAGGGAAAAGAATTTTGGAAAATAAAAAGAAAAAGAGAAAATTTGATTTAAAGAGGATCAGATTTTTTGGGCCAAAATTAAGTCTTTTTTACCAGCTCAATTAAAATTCCCCAAACACCCGCCCCATATGAGACCAAACCCGCGCCCTAACCTGGTCCAGCCCGATTTCCCAACCAAACGACATCGTTTGTCTCCACCGGATCCCAGCCGTTAATTTCCACTAATCCGATGGTTGGGAAGTAGCCTTCCCAGGCTATTTAAGTGTCCGAATGAGATCCCTCCCCTCTGAGAACCACCCCTTATGTTCATCACCTCTGTCTCTCATCTCCTTGCCAAACCCCAACGCCACCTTTCATCCCTTCACTATTTTCGGCCGGCGGTGGAGCTCGAACACCACCCAAATTTCATCTATGCAACCATCGCCCTTCCCTTAACCCCAATCCACCACCATTTCTTCCCAAGTCCCCACCAAATCAGTCCAGTTTTGAATCTGAAAACAAATAAGAAAAAAATCTGTCAAGCCTTCAAATTCCCTTGAACGATAGGGTTTGAAACAGGTATTGACCGTTTGTTTTCTTTGAGAACATACGGTTAATGCTTGTTTCGAATCAAATCGAAGTCGTATAGTTCATCAAGCTTTGTCCGGGCGACCTTAGAGGTATTCTTTCCGTCTCTTATCTGTCGTCTTCCTCGTAAGTTTCATTATTTAACTCTTTTTCTGGTGTTTCTCCTCCATCTTCATTTTGCCTTTTCTTTTCATTAATCCTTTTGTTTCTGTTTGAATTCGTACAAGTAATAGCCATGAGTTAACTTTAATTAATTTTGTTAAAGGGATAGAACTAATTCGGTTTGTTAGTATTAAAATTGATTGGACTCTCTTAGGGCCATCGTTTAAATGATAATGTGTTTGGGGTCAGAGTTTTAGGTCTCAGAATATTCATCGGCTGGGTGAATTTCTTGGGCCCTCGATTTATTGTGACCCATCCCAACAATAGCCTTAGAGTTCTGGTTGTACGGTTTTGCCTAACCCATAGTTGGATTGGGTTGGGAGGGGAAATAACAGTAGCTAAAAAGGGTAATTTAGGAAATAGGAGAAGGGAATCTTGAGTAACAGAATTCAGAAACTTCTAGGAAGTGGGACTGGGGGTTTTTGTGATAATTTGATAATTACATTAAGGGTAGTTCAGAAAAAAGGAAAATTAGCTAAGGATTAAGTAGCAAAAACCAAAATTCAAAAAGGGTTAAAAATGCAAATCTGAGCTTCCTATTGTTGCCCTATTTCCTTGCCTATAGAGGCATCTTTTCTTTCATTGTAAGGTAGAGTTTGAGAGCTGGAAATCTAGAAAATACAGAAGCTGCATAAATTTTACTAATTCATTGACTTCAAGAGCTAAAGTTCTGAGAGAAAAAGACAAAGGGCTGAAAAACTTTAGAATAACACTGTTTCATTGATTTCTTTTTGGTGATTTTTGATTTTTTCTTGGTGCTAAGACAATTTTCTGGTTAGCTGGTTTTAAGATGGGTTAAAGTCGAGTTTGTCTTGAGGTCTGCTGGTCCATCGAGTGTCTGAAATTAGTGTTTGGATTATTGTATCTTATCTGCTGGTTTAAAAATTGGTCTGTTGGTTCACTTTCTGTTTTGCTGGGCTCTACTGCTGTTGCTGTTGTTAATCCCTATTGTTGACACTGCTGATCCCTCTTTATTTCTTTATTCTCTCAATCTTAGGTACACTTCTACATTCCCTCTAAGTGTAAAGTTGATTTGGAATCAAGAAATGGAGATTTGGAACTTTGAGATATATTCTTCAACAAGTTTGGTCGTAGATTAGCTTATTTTCCCATTTTATTTTATTTAGAAAACTGCATTTACTGCCCTTCAAGCTATAATCTGTAATTCAAATCTGAGTTCTGAACATCATATGTTAGATAATGTCTGCCTTAGTTTGGCTGTCAAATGTAGTTGTTGATATTACTTGTTTATTTTAAGGTTAGTATATGGGTTTGATTGAGTGCAGTGGATTCGATTTTTGGGCCATATGCTAAAGACAATTTTTGTAGCTTTTAAATGGATGGCATAATGTCATAGTTTTGCTGGGTTGGGGTAGCAAGTATCCATATTATTAATGTTCTGTTTGCCTTTGGCAATTGTTAAGATGTGATTTAGCTTAAATGGGTTTATTTTTAGCTTAGTTCTGCCTTCAGAATTTGAACATTGTGTCACGAACTTCTGGCGTTTTGTTTTGTAGAGTTCACGTGTGACATTTGCATTTTTGAGAATTGTGATTCAAATGATGAGTATGGTTCAACAAATCACAAAGCTTGTGTAATGTTGTGAGGTTTTGTTATTAGATTTGTTTCATTGTCATTGGCTAAGTTTCATGTAATGCTAATAATTCAATTTGTTCGAACATAGGCTCAGACTCCTTCCATGATTAGGGTTTCGGTCTTTTAATTCAAAACAAGCATTTGTTTCAATTCAATCCTCTATTCCATGTTGTGTACATTAACTAGCACTCTTGGTCAGCAAGTAGGGGCATAAGATTGGGCCTAACGCAGGCCCAAACAAAAATGTGGTCACATCCTTACCTCTTTTCTCATCATGAATTAGGCTCTTTAAGCCTAAAGCTCGGGGACTTCCCAAGTTGGAATGTCCGTTTATTTATTTTGAAGAGATGCTTTTGGGCTTCTGAATATTTAGTATATTGTTCAGTCTATCTCATAAGACCAAGTATTCAAATCAAAACAATTAGAATCCTTTTAGATTCCCTTATTTAATTGTTGGTATTCCATGATATAGTACAAGTAGTCTATGGCCCTCGCTTAGTTAATAGTTTAATCTTTAGAATTTGAGGCGTGCCATTTAGCGGATTTCCCAAGGCCCTCGCAAAGCTGCAAATGCGTTAGTTGCTTTAGGCGCGCATTTTAATAATTTACCTTCCTAAACTCGGGTGCGCATTTCATGTGACCCAAATCCAATCTTAAAACGTTGAATAAAATATGTATAGGATTGTGGGTGCATTTCATGCGGCGGATCCAAAGACGTGTTTTGAACGACATTGAAATCTTCTTTAAAATAATTATAAGTGATTTAAAGTTAAATAATCCAATAGTAATAGTTGAGCGACCGTGCTAGAACCACGGAACTCGGGAATGCCTAACACCTTCTCCCGGGTTAACAAAATTCCTTACCCGGATTTCTGGTTCGCAGACTGTAATATAGAGTCAACCTTTTCCTCGACTCGGGATTTGAATCGGTGACTTGGGACACCATAAATCTCCCAAGTGGTGACTCTGAATCTTTTAATAATAAATCCCGTTTCGATTGTCTTTTAATTGGAAAAACTCCCTTATATACTATACCCTTTCCCGGGGTATAGGTAAAAAAGGAGGTGTGACAGCTCTGGCGACTCTGCTAGGGATCGAACCCAGAATCTCTGGTTCAGGGTTCAAGAATTTGAGCTTAGAATAATTGTTATAGTTGGCTTTATCCATTATTTGATGATTTGGGCCTAATGTGCTAATTTATTGCTTTTACCGCTTTGATATTCCATGAACTGTATATAAACAGTTGCAAAATCCCTCTTCTCTCTGAGTCTTCTAAATCATGAAGAAGTGTGCACTTCGTGTGACTTATTTTTTGTTAGAGTCATATTCCAAATTTTGGACGAGGTTCGGATAATTTGCAAAGCCGGTGAAGCTTCTGTATTCCCGGTACGCTGCCCCCCCCCCCCGGCTCGAGCTGTCCGCTCGGGTAAGCCAAGTCTAGAACAAATAAACCCAGGTTTTTAAACCTAGTATAACAATACCTCATGACGGATCCCTAGTAGGAACGTTTGTTTGCCACATGTGCATTTTGACTTTGGAGACTCAACACAGGGGTTGGGTCTGTCTAGGACAGGTGCACCTGAAATAAAAAGACCATCCTGATGCATCTTACTTGCTACTTGTGCATTTATTTCCTTCGGATTTGCATGTTGACCGGCTTTTGAATAAAACCTAGAGAATTTGGAAAAGAAAATAGCAGTGCGAGGTAATTACCTGTGGTGAAAACCAATGTCCCTAATGTATACTGAAACTCTGCTAAAAATTTGAATAAAAAGAGGGGAATTTTGTGGATTTTAAAGAAAAATAGAAAAAATATCTTTGTGTTTTTAGGAAAAGAAAAAGAAGTTGGGTTTATTTTCTTAAAAAATTTTCCCGAACTACGCCAGTTTGATTCTCACAGGGTGTGAGATATGTAGGCAACCCCCATGGGGCCCAACTTTCTTTTTGCAAAAAATAACACAAAAGAACAAAAATTTTACTTTAATTTTAAAATAATTAGGGTGATGCCATTCTTGTCAAAAATAGCCAAATGTCCCTAAAAGGGCGCCGGAAGGCTATTTTTGCAAGAACCGACACTTTTAGTCACTTTTAAAGGTTTTGGCTGGTTAGCCGACACAACCTTAAAATCTTCGTTTTCGAAGTGCTAAAAGGCTGTATTGGCAAAGGAGGATATTTGTGAGAAAATTTTGGAAAAAAAAGATGGTCATTTTTCTTGAGTCAAAACGAGTCATAGTTTCCTTTTAATTAAAATCACCTTAATAAATGTGCAGGATGAGCACAATTCAAAATGAACCTTTCTCAGTCCGTGAAGAAATCCCTTTGGAGCTACATATGTGGTGGCATGATTTGGGAGAAGATAGCAGAAAGGCTGTGACAAAAGCATTGGGTGGTCTTATCGGGCTCTTGAAGGTTAAGCCAACAAAAGACGTGATTGAGGCCTTGATACCATTCTGGGACCCAGCACATAATGTATTTCACTTTGCTGATTTCGAGTTAACTCTTACACTAGAAGAGATAGAAGGCTATGCCGGTTTCGAAAGGAATTTTAGAAGTCAATACCCGGTGGCACCGAGAACAGTAACCCCTCATAAATTTTTGGACTTGTTAAGCATCGGTCGTGACATCCGAGACGGAAATTTGGCCAAAGGATTCTGTACCTTCTACTTTCTGTATCGACGTTACGAGAATCCCCGTGGCTTCGAAACGCCAGATACCGGTCTTACTCACGCGGGAAACCAAGACAAGTGGGAGCTCATAGAGGATTAGCTTTCATAGCAGCGTTCCTGGGTATTTTGGTTTGCCCTAGAAAAGACGGGAACATAGAGTTGGGACTTGTAGGGATAGCCGATTTTATGATGAAAAAGGCAAATAGGACTATAGCCGCTGATCTTGGCGGAAATTTACTGAGCTCTAACCCACTGTCGAGAAGGAGAGAGGTTCGTTGAAGGGTGCAATATGCTGCTACAACTATGGATGGAGGAACACCTTTGCCACCGTCCCGGATACTTGAATTGTAGTATGACTGGCCTTGAATGCATCGAAAAACAAGAAAAGCGGGTAGAGGGTTATGAGTTCCCGGATGGTACAGAAGCATGGAATTGCTCATTTGAGATTTCTGAGTGCAGACAAGATCGAATGGTCGATCGGATGGCTTTCGATCAGTGAAGTAATCTATATGTCGGCTGAGGCATGTTTTTTGTTGTTGATGGGTCTTCGGAGTATTCAGCCTTATGCTCAGCACATAGTCCTACGTTAGTTAGGACAATACCCAACCATCCCACACGATGAAGATTTGAGTCGGCAGGTCATTGAGTTACAGCCAAAAGCTGCCTTCCCAGAAGAAAGAGTGCGTCAGATTTGGCATCAGTGCAGATTCTTAGGGCCTAATACTCAAGTACGAGATCTATCTAGAGGCGAGGTAGTGCCTAGTTATACTGCTTGGTGTAGTAAAAGGTCTCGAGTTCTACATGAGCCCGAAAGTCCTGCAAAAAGACCCCATGTCCAACAGTTCACTAACGGAGCACAAGTGCTATGGGATTGGTTGGCCAAAGAAAACGAGTATAGGGATACCATAAGCAAATTGGAAAAACAAGTCACGGACCTTCAGTTTGAAAATAGCTTGCAAGCCGTGGCAGATGAAGGAGGAAAGAAAAAGCAATCCATATAAAATGAGGCCCTTCGAGCCCAGATCCAGAAAATGAAAATAGCGGCAGATAACCCAGCCCGAAGTGCCAAAGATGAGAAACTCATAGCTAACTTGAGGCATAAAGTGAGTGACTATAGTTTTGATTTGAACAAAGCACCAAGGCTCAAAAATAGTTGGCTAAAAATGCAGATGAACGAGCATGCCTGGTTAAGCAATTGAAAGAAAAGTACGATGATGAGGTCGCGGGATTAAAGAAAAGGGTCATCGCCACGGAAAACAAAATGATCAAACAGGTGAAAGACTTCAAGGTTGAAAGAGAATATTGTTATACATCATTGACACAATTAGAAATAGATTTGCAACAACTTCAGGAGCAGAATCATGTGGCCGAGCAAACTTTGGAAGCCAGAGCCCAGCAGATCGGGCGGTTGCTACAAGAAAAAGGTGTCATAAGAGAGAGAATTATAAATATCGTTGATTACATTGTTATAAAGTTCCAAGTATGTGAGGATATGACTCACACTACTTTCTTCGCTGTAGTGATGACATTTATTAAGCAGATAATGAGTGACTTGGACCGACTTCAAAGGGATCTTGCATATAGGCACGCGGCAAGACCGAATGATGTCCCGCGGGCACTAGGAGCATTAATGTATTAATGATTTCTCATTTGAGTCTGTATTTCCTTTTTCGTAAGAGTCTGTCAGTTGTGTTAAGTTTGTATTTCTCTTTCTGCCGGAGTTTGTCAGTTGTTTTAATTCCGTATCTTCTTTTGTTGGAGTATGATAGTTCACATTCAGAGTCTATATTTCGTCTTTAGTTTCTTTTGGGGTTTGTCGTTTTTGAGTCCTTGTAATCAAAGCAGTTGCTTTTATGAAAACTGAAAATTCCAAAATGTTTTATTTAATTTCACGCTTATCTCCCAGAATTACGCTCGGTCTGATTTATGCGGGGTCATGATACGTAGGCAATCTCCAAAGGATTCGACCATAACCAAAAGAAAAAAAGGGAAGAAGAAAAAAGAGAGAGAGAAAAAAAAGAGAAAAAAAAAAGGAAAAGAAAAAGAAAGAAAATAAGAGAAAAAGAAACAACGGTAAAACAAGAGGGAAATGAGAAAAGAAGAGCAAAGGCCAGAATGAAAAGAAAGAGAAAAAGAAGGAAAGTTGTAAGTGGAAAAGCCGGGATGAGGCAAGCAACCGATCAAATGCATGATAGAAAATGGTTAACTGCTTAGGTGCATTGATTCCCCAAATGTGTGGTTACCAATTTGTTAAAGCCCTAACCACTAACAAGGTTGTTGTTGATGTATTGAATTCAGGCAGGTGGTTAGTTTATCGGCATTCTGGCAACTCACTCATACAATACCCGATCAAAAGACAAGATGAACATGGCCAACCAATAATCGGAGGCAAGTATTGTTGACCCGTCAAAAGAGGTTGAAGAACTTGATGTTAATGCAATGAAGGAAGAAATGTATAAGTTAAAGCAGCATATGGCTGAAATGTACCAAGCCTGGGCAAAGGGGAATCCACCACCGGTTTATCCTGCCAACCCTGCTTATATCCCACCATCGGCCCAACCTCAGGAGCCTCCCACTATGAACTCATCTCCAGCATTTCCCCTCTACCAACAATGCTATGGAACCACTTCCCATACTTCTCAAGCTCCACCACCCAAACAAGTCCCATACCCTCCTCCACCAATCACTTCTGTTTTGGTGGCACCTCTGCCCGCTGTATTACACCGATCTTCCAGTGAACCTCTATTCCAGACTCACGACAATAGTATTATCCCCCTGAACCTACCTTCAAAATTCTGGAGCCATGTTATTACACCCCTCATCTTGATTTCCCAGTAGAGACCGAGAAGCCACCCAAAAATCCCGAGCATGAAGAGATGATCAGAAAGGTCAAAAGCTTAGAACAATCGTTCAGAGATATGAGGGGGTTGGGAGGTCAAGTAAGTGTGGCCTATAAAGATTTATGTCTGTTCCCAGATGTTCAGTTACCATCAGGGTTCAAAATGCCCATGTTTGATCTGTACGACGGGCATGGTGACCCAGTAGCACACTTAAGAGGATTTTGTAGCAAGATGAGAGGAGCAGGAGGAAGAGATGAATTGCTGATGGCATATTTCAGCCAAAGTTTGAGTGGATCGGCATTAGAATGGTATACCAGACAAGATCACAGCAGTTTGGTACACGTGGGACGATTTGGCCCAAGCCTTTGCCTGCCATTTTCGGTACAATCTTGAAATTATCCCAAACAATCTGTCATTAACAAAGATTGAGAAGAAGCCCGGTGAGAGTTTCAGGGAATATGGATTCCGGTGGACAGAGCAAGCAGCGTGAGTTGACCCACCGATGAAAGAAAGTGAGATGGTTGATTATTTCTTCCAGGCTTTGGAACCCACTTATTTTGGTCACTTGGTGTCAATAGTGGGCAAGTCCTTTAATGAAGTTGTAAAAATTGGAGGCATGGTTAAGGAGGGACTCAAGTCCAACAAAATCATGAGTTATTTAGCAATCAAAGCGACCACCCAGGCCATTCAAAATGGTACTGTGGGTGTACTCGGGAAAAAGAAGAAAGAGGATGTTGCAACAATTGAGTCTGGAGCTTGGGTCGGTCTAGGGGCCCTACACGTTACTATAACCAGCCTCGACCCTATCATCAAACTTACCCCCACATTCCATATAGCCCACCACAACACTACTACCCACCGCCCGATCCCCATTTTTCCGTCCATCACGCACAAACCTATACCCATTCTCCTGCTTACACTCAATGGCGTGCGCCAGCTCCACAAAGTCCATATCTAGCTCCATAAAATGCCCATCCACCCCCAAGAGCCTACAAAAATTCCCCTAGAACAGGTTTTCGGCCCAATCAAGCCTTTAAGAATGAGAGGTTTCAGAAACAGAAGACTTTCACTCCTTTGGGAGAATCATATACTAGCCTATTCCACAGATTGAGACAGTTGGGTATGTTGAATTCGATCGAGGCTAAACTGCCAAATCCCCCTCCCAAAAATCTTGACCGCTTAGTGAGTTGTGAGTATTGTTCAGGGACCCCGGGTCATGACACAAAGAAATGCTGGAAATTGAAAACAGTTATTCAAGAGCTCATTGATACTAATCAGATTGAGGTCTACGCCCCGGAAGCACCCAACATCAGCCAAAACCCGTTGCCGGTCCATCATGAGACAAATATGATTGAGATAGTGCATAAGGGAGGGGAGCGTAAGAAGCCTTCGCAAACCGTCATGATGATTCGAGCTAGTGAAGCCAAGCCATTTGAAAAGTCAACAAGTGAGAAGTTTGTGATCAAGTTGAACGGGGCAAATAATGAACCATCTATAGAGGTCAAGAAGGGGTCCTCAAGTGACGTTGCAGGGAAACATGAAAGAGCAAAAGTGGTTGTGCCAGGAGTGACGAACAAGCCTGTGGTAATTGTGAAGGCGCCTGCACAGATCCTGTCATTATCAAACCGGTAACTCAATTACCGATAGTCAACAGCAAGGCAGCCCCATAGAATTATGAATGAGTGACAGTGACTTACAAGGGGAATGAGGTTAAAGAAGAAGTGTGTGAGACCCATGGTTTGACTCGATCGGGGAGATGCTTTTCTCCCGAAGAGTTGAGAAAAGCTAAAACCTCAAAAGATAACCTAGTGTTGGTGAAGAAAGCTGTGACCGAGGAAGAAGCAGAAGAATTTCTGAGAAAGATGAAAGTACAAGACTATTCCATTGTAGAGCACTTAAGGAAGACACCAGCTCATATCTCGCTCTTATCATTATTGATCCATTTATACGAGCACCGTTGGGCTTTGATGAAGATCTTGAACGAAGCCCATGTTCCTGACAAAATCTCAGTAAACCAGTTGGAAAAGATAGCTAACAAGATATTTGAGGTAAACATAGTCACTTTTTATGATGATGAGTTGCCCGTGGAGGGTACTGAGTACAATAGAGCCCTCTATCTGACGGTGAAATTTGAAGATTCCGTGGTTACTCGGGTACTGGTTGATAATGGTTCCACTGAAAATATTTGCCCTATTTCCACTCTAAACAAGTTGAAGGTGGATGATGAAAGAATTCACAAGAACAGTATCTGCGTTCGGGGATTCGATGTTGAAGGAAAGATTCAGTCGGGGACATAGTGCTTGAGCTTACAATAGGGACAGTTGAATTTACTATGGAATTGCAGGTGCTCGATGTGGCTGTTTCTTACAATCTGTTGTTAGGTCGACCCTGGATTCATGGTGCCAAAGCGGTCCCGTCCACTCTGCATCAAATGGTTAAGTTTGAATGGGATAGACAGGAAATTGTTGTGCATGGCGAAGATAATTCGTGTGTTCCCAGTGATGCCTTTGTTTCATTCATCTAGTTTGAAGAGGAAAAGGGGACATGGGTTTCTCAGGTTTTGGATACGGTATCGGTAGAGAAAATTCCTGAAGGGAAACGCATGCCGACTCCAAGGGTAGCTGCTGCATCAGTTGAAATATTGAAAAATGGTTTTGTACCGGGCAAGGGTTTGGGTGCATCTCTACAAGGTATCGTACAACCGGTTTCTCTTCCTAAAAACTTGGATACATTTGGTCTGGGATTCAAGCCCACGGTCGCAGACGTGAGAAGAGCCAGAAAAATGAAACAAAGAGCATGAGCCCTTCCAAAGCCAGTCCCGTGTCTTTCCAGATCATTTGTTAGGCCTGGTTCCAGAAAGCACCTAGTGACGACGGTTCCCAGTTCGGTGGTTGATATGGATAGAGATATGATGGAAAAGTTCGAGAGGATATTCGATGAAGTGAACACGGCGGAAGCTGGAGAGGGTTCTAGCAAGGCAGATGTGCAATTTGTTGGGCCCAGTGCAAAGATTAACAATTGGGAAGCTGCTCCTCTCCCCACCAGGAAGGAGTTTTGGTAGTTTGCTTTGATTTTCTTTCAGTTTATCTGGATTATCCTAGGGTTGTAGTTCAGATTCTATGTTCCGTCTGTTTGGATGTATAGACCTTGTTATCTCTAATTTCAATGAAATGCAATTTCCTTTTTTCTCCCTTCCTGATAGTTTTATTTTTGTTTTTCTTTTCTTCCTTGTACAGTTCTTTTTATGCTGGCTTCAATGATATGACATGCATACGGAATCTCCGGCCCAGTCTTAAAAGCCAATCTAATTCTGAAATAGTAATTCAAGAAATAGAGTGTGATGTTGAATCGGAATATTACAAGGATGAAGCCTTTGAAGAGATTAGTAAAGAATTAAGCCATTTTAAAGAAAAACCCAAGCCTAACCTGAGTGATACAGAAGCAATCAATTTAGGAGACCAAGATAATGTCCAGGAAACTAAAATAAGTGTCCATCTTGAACCACAACTCATAGAGGAGATAATTAAAACACTGTTCGAGTATAAAGATGTTTTTGCATGGTCCTATGACGACATGCCAGGTCTAAGCACTGGCTTGGTGGTTCACAAATTGCCCATTGATCCGGCATTCCCCCCGGTCAAGCAAAAGCTGAGGAAATTTAAGACTGATATGAGTGTGAAAATTAAGGAAGAGGTCACCAAACAGTTTGAGGCCAAGGTCATTCGGGTCACTCGGTATCCCACTTGGTTAGCCAATGTAGTGCATGTGCCAAAGAAGGATGGCAAGACCAGGGTGTGTGTTGATTTTCGAGACCTCAACAAGGCAAGTCCCAAAGATAAATTCCCATTGCCGAACATCCATATATTGATCGATAATTGTGCCAAACATGAGATTGGTTCTTTTGTAGATTGTTATGCGGGCTACCACCAGATCTTAATGGATGAGGAGGATGCATAGAAGACAACATTCATCACGCCCTGGGGAACGTACTGTTATCGGGTCATGCTATTTGGTTTGAAAAATGCTAGGGCAACCTACATGAGGGCAATGACGACCATATTCCACGACATGATACAACCATATTCCACGACTAGAAAGTAGTCTGATCATGTTAGAGACCTAAGAAAGTTCTTCCAAAGGCTTCGCAGGTACAATCTTAAGCTTAATCCTGAAAAATGCGCATTCGGTGTTCCGTCTGGAAAGTTGTTGGGATTCATAGTCAGTCGCTGAGGTATTGAATTAGACCCGTCAAAGATCAAATCTATCCAGGTGTTTCTACCTCCAAAGAACAAGACTGTGGTGATGAGTCTGTTAGGGAGATTGAACTACATCAGTCGGTTTATTGCTCAGCTCACGACAACTTGTGAGCCCATTTTCAAACTGTTAAAGAAAGATGTTGCGGTCAAGTGGACAGATGAATTTTAGGAAGCATTTGATAAGATAAAGGGGTATTTGTCAAACCCACCTGTGTTGGTCCCTCCAGAACCAAGGAGACCTTTGATTCTGTATTTGACAGTCTTGGACAATTCATTTGGATGTGTATTGGGACAACATGACATCACCGGCAGGAAGGAGCAGGCCATATATTATCTCAGTAAGAAATTAACAGCTTACGAGGTTAAGTACACTCATCTTGAGAGGATGTGTTGCGCCCTAACTTGGGTAGCCCAGAAGCTGAAACACTATTTGTCATCTTATACTACTTACCTCATATCTCGCTTGGATCCATTGAAGTATAACTTCCAGAAGCCTATGCCCACGGGAATTTGACATTGTCTACGTGACCCGTACTGCGATGAAAGCACAATCACTGGTCGACCATTTGGCTGAGAATCCTATGGATGAAGAATACGAACCTTTGAAGACGTACTTCCCTGATGAAGAGGTAATGCACATTGATGAGTTGGAGCAGATTGAAAAGCCAGGATGGAACCTTTTCTTTGATTGTGCTGCTTACATGAAAGGCGTTGGGATAAGAGCGATACTTGTTTCTAAAATAGGGCATCATTACCCTGTTACAGCACAGCTTCGGTTCTGCTATACTAATAAGATGGCGGAATACGAGGCATGTATTTTGGGTTTGAGGATGGCTATGGATATGGGTGTCCAAGAAGTCTTGGTCTTGGGTGACTCGGACCTTCTAGTACAGTAGATTAAGGTAGAATAGGAAACACGAGATTTAAAACTCGTACCGTACCGGCAATGTTTGCATGATCTTTGTTAACAGTTTCAATCAATAGAGTTCAGGCATATTCCAAGGATCCACAATGAGGTCGTCGATGCTTTGGCTACTCTAACATCAATGTTACATCATCCAGATAAGGCTTATGTAGACCCGTTGCATATTCAAGTCCGCGATCAGCATGCTTATTGTAACGTGGTGGAAGAAGAACTCGATGGCGAACCATAGTTCCACGATATCAAGGAATACATCCGGATGGGAGTATATCTAGTGCAAGCTACAGGTGATCAGAAGAGGACAATTCGTCGTTTGACAGGTGGATTTTTCTTTAGTGGGGGAGTTTTGTACAAAAGGACTCCGTATCTAGGACTGCTGAGATGCATAGATGCTAGGCAGGCCACAACTATTATGACCAAAGTACATTCTAGAGTCTGTGGACCGCACATGAGTGGGTACATATTGGCAAAGAAGATTCTCCGAGTAGGTTAATATTGGATCACTATAGAGCGAGACTGTATCAGTTTTGTGCGTAAATGTCATCAGTGCCAAGTGCATGGAGATTCGATTCATTCTCCACCATCTGAATTACATACAATGCCTGCATTATGTCCTTTTGTTGCTTGGGGAATGGATGTCATTGGACCAATCGAGCCAGCAACATCCAACAGGCACAGGTTTATTCTGGTGGCCATTGATTTTTTCACCAAGTGGGTAGAGGCTAAAACATTCAAGTCTATAACTAAGAAGGCGGTGGTTGATTTTGTGCATTCAAATATCATTTGCTGGTTCGGGATACCAAAGGTTATTATTACAGACAATGGGGCTAATCTCAACAGTCATCTAATGAAAGAGGTATGTCAGCAATTCAATATTACACATCGCAATTCTACCCCATATCGCCCCAAGGCAAACGAAGCAGTCGAGGCGGCTAACAAGAACATAAAGAAAATACTTCGAAAAATGGTGGAAGGTTCTAGGCAGTGGCATGAAAAGCTGCCGTTTGCATTGCTGGGTTATCGCACTATCCGTACTTCAGTAGGGGCGACTCCTTATTTGTTGGTGTATGGAACCGAAGCAGTGATACCCATAGAAGTGGAAATTCCATCCCTTCGAATTATCGCGGAGGCTGAGATCGATGATGTGGAGTAGGTCAAAACCCGCTTGGAACAATTGAGTTTGATCGATGAGAAGAGACTAGCAGCAGTGTGTCATGGCCAGTTGTATCATTAGAGAATGACAAGAGCATACAATAAGAAGGTGTATCTACGGAAGTTTGAAGTAGGTCAGTTAGTATTGAAACGCATTTTTCCTCATCAGGTTGAAGCAAAAGGAAAATTTGCCCCAAATTGGCAGGGGCCGTTAGTTGTAACTAGAGTGTTGTCCAATGGTGCATTGTGTTTGACATATGTAGAAGGAAAATGTGTAGAAATGGCTATCAATTCTGATGCAGTCAAGAGATACTATGTATGATTTCTTTCTTTGATTGTACTTGTTTGTATTTGGCATGTCTCGAATATTGAAATGACGAAGGCATTTTTTTCTGCTATATAAACACTTTATCCCTTGTCACCCCTTTTGAGCCTTATTTGTTTTCTTTCATACCCCTCTTTCGGAATCAGTAACAAATATCAGAAACACAAGCGTAAAAGATTAGTAAAGGAAGGAGAGAAAAATATAATGAAAAGAAAAGAGAAAGAAAAGAATGAAAAGCGAAAGAAAGAATGAAAAGAGAAAGAAAATAATGAAAAGAAAAAAAGAGAGGAAAAAAACAACAAAAAGAAAAACAAAAAGAAGAAAAGAAGACAAAGAAAAAGAAAAGAAAAATCACATCAAACAAAGTAATTCCTATGTCATGAACTACGTTTGACTTGATTCCTTCTAAGGATAGGTATGCAGCCTCACGGTTCGGTCCCATCAAAATAAAAATCCAAAAGTCCCCAAGCAAGAAACTGGGGCAGAAGTTGTGGTTGTTGTAAGAAATCTGATTCTGAAAGTTGTAATTTTGAACCCATGACGAGTTGTTTTGAGCCTTTTATGCCCTTTCTTTCTAATCCCATCCAAAAGCCCACATTACGGTCCAAAAAAGGACCTTCCAATCAGTCTTCAAGAAATGCCAAGGCAAGCAGGTAGCGGTGATTCACATCAGGGGCAACACTCTGGTCCAAAGAGGGAATAGAAATCAAAAGTGAGAGAGACTTATTGGTGAAAACCCTCACGGGCACCGTAAGGAGACAGGAGCTGAGAGAAATCAAAAAATGAGAGAGTCTTATTGGTGAAAACCTTCACAGGCATTGTAAGGCGATGGGAGCTAAGAGAAATCAAAAAATGAGAGAGTTTTATTGGTGAAAACCCTCACGAGCACCTTAAGGCGAAAGTGAGTTGACAGATGAATGAATGAGAGAGGTCTACTGGTGAAACTTTTTCAAGGCACCGCAAGATAAATAAGGTCGGGATCTGGATGAAGAAATCAGGTTGGTTATGGAAATTTCGGGCCAACAAAGTGTGGCAACTGGAAGTTGATTGGTTGGACAGATTGGGCCGATTAATCCGAAATGCATGTCATGATCATTGATACCAGCTGCTCCACTCAGATAAGTGTTTTTTCTCTTTCCACTTCAGATAGTCTTCTAGTTTTGGATTTTCTTATCCTTAACTCTGAAAGTCATTGCATTTCATTTCCTTTGGGTTTATTTCTCTAAGATGTTCCCAATGTCAGTTCTATTTAAGCAAATAAGAAGGAATTTCAAATCTCACTACCAACTTCAAGATTGCAAAGCATAGTACGGCCAGAGCATACCAAATATAGCATGATGTAAAGTGGGGTAAAGTACCAGCAAGAGTTCTATTGGCAAAATGATTTGGTAATTTCATGGGGGATGCAGAGGTTCAGTTAAAGGGGTCAGAGGTGTGAAATAACGGTTCAAGTATAGAACACTCAGGTCATTCAGGGTCATAGGGTTTTGAAAGTCAGTCGGAAAGTCAAGCGGTTCAGGGCCAGTTCGGGGAAGCCTGTCAAAACAAAACAATGCAGCGGAGAGACCTTCAGCAAAGAATGCCATCAACCAACCACCACATTTTAAACTAACAAGATTTTTCTTTGATTAAAATAGGGGCAGGAAATTTCGGTTGTTTCGGAGAAACCCTCCGTAGAGAAAGCCAGTCACCAAACAGGTTTGATTTTTGATTTTCAGGACCCTCCTAGAAAATGGGACCTAGCGTAAAGTTTAGAAATAGCGTAATCTAGCATAAATGTATCCCAAAGGAGTATAAGCAGGTTTAGAATTTTCCATGTTCGAGATAAGATTCAATTAGGAGTTTCCAGGACCCTCCTGAATAATGGGACTTAGCTTTAAGATTTCGATCAGATAACAACATTTAGCGTAATCTGCTGTAGGATAGTATAATTCAGCCATAAAAGTTGTCACTCTTAAGATAAAATTTGACATTTGAGTTTTAGGACCCTCCTAGATAATGGGGAGTAGTTTAAAGATCCTCTTAGATAGCAATATTTAGCAGAAGTCACACCTATAGAAGATATAATGTAGATTTAAAATTGTCGTTTAGTTAAGAGTTGTCAGGATCCCCCTGAATAATGATATATAGCTTTCAAATTCTTAGTAATATTTGGTGATTCGATTTAGTTTTACCCTTACATATGTTCCCAGATACCCAAACTAGGGAAGAAAAGTTCCTCTGTTTTGTCATTTCGTTGAAGTCAGGAGCCCGCCTGGAGAGCAGGGAATATATTTCAAGGTTAGAAGTCAGGAGCCCGCCTGGAAAGCAGGGAATACATTCAAGTCAGCCGTCAGGAGCCCGCCTAGAGAGCAGGGAATACGTTTCAAGATTAGAAATCAGGAGCCCGCCTGGAGAGCGGGGAATACATTTCAAGTTCAGCAGTCAGGAGCCCGTCTGGAGAGCAGGGAATACATTCAAGTTCAGCAGTCAGGAGCCCGCCTGGAGAACAAGGGAGTACAATTCAAGTTTTAGTTTTCAAGTTCTTATTGATATTTGGTAATGTGATTCGTTTTACACTTACATATGTCCCAGATACCCAAACTGGGGCAGAAAATTTTCCTTTGTTTTCGTCTATTTTGTTGCAGTCAGGAGACCGCTTGGAGAGCAGGGAATACATTTCAAGTTCAGCAATCAGGAGCCCGCCTGGAGAGAAGGGAATACATTCAAGCTCAGCAGTCAAGTGTCCACTTGGAGAAAGAGAAAATGTCTCAAAGTGTAGTTGGCAGTCAGGTGTCCACCTGGTGAAATGGAAAACATCTCAGATTACAATTCAAGGCAGCAAAAAAGGGATTCCACCGGGAGAATACAAGTCAACAAGGAAACAAGAACCACAAGAGCAAGTTTGCAGATATAGATAGGATTTTGTAATGCATAGATCATAGCATAGTCTAACTTCTTTTTATTTTATCATGGTGTAATAAGGAGATGCAGTAAGTAGTAGCAGCAGTAGCAGGGTGTGTAGGATATGTAGTCCTAGATACCAAACATTCCTAAACTACACTGACCTGATTCCTTTTTAGCCAAGGATATGTAGGCAACCTCGGAAGCAAGGTGCGGTCAAATCTTTTGAAAATTCTTCCCACGAAGTATTCAAACGGGAAAAAGTCGCTCGTATCCGCTTACTTTATCTTTGCACGAAAACTCTTCGTGTTTCCGGGAAAAGAGGGGCAGTTGTGAGCACGTCATTTTTTCCCTATATGAATTACTCCCATAAATTCAAAACAAAATAATTTCTTTTCATTATTTGCAGTTTTTGTGGTTCCGATAATTGTTTGCATTTGTCTGTGCATTCTTATTTTTGTTTAATTAACGAAAAATACATAAATATGCCGCATTTGCATTTAGGATCTAATTTTGGCATCCTTGAATTAATTAGTAATTTAATGTTTTATAAAAATGGAAAAATCACAAAAATAACTTATTTTTGCATTTTAAATTTTTAGTTTTGAATTTTGGTGGTTTTCCTTTAATTTGGTATTTAATTAGTTGGGGTAATCATTATCCAGGGTTAATTAATTTGATTTGGTAGAATAATGTGATTTATAGAGTAATTTAGGTGTTATTTTTAATTTTTCTCGAAAAAAAGAAGGGAAAAGAATTTTTGAAAATAAAAGGAAAAAGAGAAAATTTGATTTAAAGAGGATCAGATTTTTTGGGCCAAAATTAAGTCATTTTTCCCAGCCTAATTAAAATTCCGCAAATACCCGCCCCATCTGAGCCCAAACCCACGCCCCAACCCGATCCAGCCCCACTTCCCAACCAAACGACGTCGTTTGTCTCCCGCGCATCCCAGCCGTTAATCTCCACTAATCCGACGGTTGGGAAGTAGCCTCCCCAGGCTATTTAAGTGTCCGAATGAGATCCCTCCCCCCTCAGAACCCCCCTTTTATTCATCACCTCTATCTCTCATCTCCTTGCCAAACCCTAACGCCACATTTCATCCCTTCGCCATTTCCAGCCGGCGGTGGAGCTCGAACACCACCCAAATTTCATCCATGCAGCCATCACCCTTCCCTCAACCACAATCCACCACCATTTCTTCCCAAATCCCCACCAAATCAGTCCAGTTTTGAATCTGAAAACAAAGAAGAAAAGAATCTGTCAAGCCTTCAAATTCCCTTGAACGATAGGATTTGAAACGGGCATTGACTGTTTGTTTTCTTTGAGAATATACGGATAATGCTTGTTTCGAATCAAATCGAAGTCGTAGAGTTCATTAAGCTTTGTCCGAGCGACCTTAGAGGTATTCTTTGCGTCTCTTCTCCGTCGTCTTCCTCGTCAATTTCATTATTTAACTCTTTTTCTGGTGTTTCTCCTCCATCTTCATTTTGCCTTTTTCTTTTCATTTTTCCTTTTGTTTTTGTTTGAATTCGTATAAGCAATATCCATGAGTTAACTTTAATTAATTTTGTTAAAGGGATAAAACTAATTCGGTTTGTTGGTATTAAAATTGATTGACTCTCTTTGGGCCATCGTTTAAATGATAGTGTGTTTGGGGTCAGAGTTTTGGGTCTCAGAATATTCATGGGCTGGGTGAATTTCTTGCTCCCTCGATTTATTGTGACCCATCCCAACAACAACCTTTGAGTTCTGGTTGTTCGGTTTGGCCTGACCCATAGTTGGATTGGGTTGGGAGGGTAAATAACAGTAGCTAAAAAGGGTAATTTAGGAAATTGGGGAAAGGAATCTTGAGTAATAGAATTGAGAAACTTCTAGGAAGTCGGACTGGGGGCTGTTGTGATTATTTGATAATTACATTAAGGGTAGTTCAGAAAAAAGGAAAATTAGCTAAGGATTAATTAGCAAAAATTAAAATTAAAAAAGGGCTAAAAATACAAATCTGAGCTTCCTATTGTTGCCCTATTTCCTTGCCTATAAAAGTATCTTTTCTTGCCTTTCAAGGGAGAGTTTAAGAGTTGGAAATCCAGAAAATACAGAAGCTGCATAAATTTTACTATTTCATAGACTTCAAGAGCTAAAGTTCTGAGAGAAAAGACAAAGGGCTTAAAAACTTTAGAACAACACTGTTTCATTAATTTCATTTTGGTAATTTTTGAGGTTTTCTTGCTGCTAAGACAATTTTCTGGTCAGCTGGTTTAAAGATGGGTTAAAGTCGAGTTTGTCTTGAGGTCTGCTGGTCCATCGAGTGACTGAAATTAGTGTTTGGATTATTGTATCTTATCTGCTGGTTTAAAAATTGGTCTGTTGGTTCACTTTCTGTTTTGCTGGGCTCTACTGCAGTTGCTGTTGTTAATCCCTGTTGTTGACACTGTTGATCCCTCTTTATTTATTTATTCTATCAATCTCAGGTACACTTCTGTATTCTCTCTAAGTTTAAAGTTGATTTGGAATCAAGAAATGGAGATTTGGAACTTTGAGTCATATTCTTCAATAAGTTTGGTCGTAGATTAGCTTATTTGCCCATTTCATTTTATTTAGAAAACTGCATTTACTGCCCTTCAAGCTATAATCTGTAATTCAAATCTGAGTTTTGAACATCATATGTTAGATAATGTTTGCCTTAGTTTGGCTGTCAAATGTAGTTGTTGATATTACTTGTTTGTTTTAAGGTTAGTATATGGGTTTGAGTTTGGCTGTCAAATGTAGTTTTTGATATTACTTGTTTGTTTTAAGGTTAGTATATGGGTTTGATTGAGTGCAGTGGATTCGATTTTTGGGCTATATGCTAAAGACAATTTTTGTAGCTTTTAAATGGATGGCACAATGTCATAGTTTTGCTGGGTTGGGGTAGCAAGTCTCCATATTATTAATGTTCTGTTTGCCTTTGGCAATTGTTAAGATGTGATTTAGCTTAAATGGGTTTATTTTTAGCTTAGTTCTGCCTTCAGAATTTGAACATTGTGTCACGAACTTCTGGCATTTTGTTTTGTGGAGTTCACGTGTGACATTTGCATTTTTGAGAATTGTGATTCAAATGATGAGTATGGTTCAACAAATCACAAAGCTTGTGTAAAGTTGTGAGGTTTTGTTATTAGCTCTGTTTCATTGTCATTGGCTAAGTTTCATGTAATGCTCATAATTCAATTTGTTCGAACATAGGCTCAGACTCCTTCCATGATCAGGGTTTTGGTCTTTTAATTCAAAACAAGCATTTGTTTCAATTCAATCCTCTATTCCATGTTGTGTACATTAACTAGCACTCTTGGTCAGCAAGTAGGGGCATAAGATTGGGCCTAACGCAGGCCCAAACAAAAATGTGGTCATATCCTTACCTCTTTTCTCATCATAAATTAGGCTCTTTAAGCCTAAAGCCCGGGGACTTCCCAAGTTTGAATGTCCGTTTATTTATTTTGAAGATATACTTTTGGGCTTGTGAATCTTTAGTATATTGTTCAGTCTATCTCATAAGACTAAGTCTTCAAATCAAAACAATTAGAGTCCTTTTAGCTTCCCTTATTTAATTGTTGGTATGCCATGATATAGTACATGTAGTCTATAGACCTCGCTTAGTTAATAGTTTAATCCTTAGAATTCGAGGCATGCCATTTAGTGGATTTTCCGTGGCCCCCGCAAAGCTGCAACTGTGTTAGTTGCTTTAGGCACGCATTTTAATAATTTACCTTCCTAAAATCGGGTGCGCATTTCATGTGAACCAAATCCAATCTTAAAACGTTGAATAAAATATGATTAGGATTGCCGGTGCATTTCACGTGGCGCAATCTAAAGACATGTTTTGAACGACGTTGAAGTCTTCTTTAAAATAATTAAAAGCGATTTAAAAGTAAAATGCACATAGGTTCAGAGTTTTTTTAAAAAAATCAGATAAATAAGCCAATAGTAACAGTTGAGCGACCGTGCTAGAACCACGGAATTCGGGAATGCCTAACACCTTCTTCCGAGTTTACAGAATTCCTTACCAGGATTTCTGTTTCGCAGACTGTAATACAGAGTCAACCTTTTCCTCGACTCGGGATTTGAATCGGTGACTTGGGACACCATAAATCTCCCTGACAACTCTGAATCTTTTAATAATAAATTCCGTTTCGATTGTCCTTTAATTGGAAAACTCCCTTATATACTATACCCTTTCTCGGGTTGTAGGTAAAAAAGGAGGTGTGACAGATAAAATCTAACATCATGCATGAATCTTCTCGTACTATCCCGTGACAACCCTGAATGAGTCACCCCACTGACAATGAAGTTCGCATAGTCAGTATACCATGGGGCGGTACCAGCTGTGATGGCTAGAAATTGCTCATCAGGAAAACTTTCCTGAATTTTCCCCCTTCCTCAAACATGTGTGCGAATTCCCAAGCACGAAAAATGGTCTCCTACATTATCTTCTATCCCTTTTTGATCATTTTTTCCACGTCAAATTATTGTAAAAGAAGAACCTAATGAACTAGTCTAGGCCCTAAATTTGTCAAATGCCCATACTTATGCCAGCAACTCTTTTTCTATAATTGTGTAATTTATTCGAGATGGTTTAAGATTTTTCCTAGCGTATTAAATTAAGTGGAATACTTTATTTTTTCTCTCGCCCAGTATTGCCCTAATTGCCGTGTCACTTGCATCACACATCAACTCAAAAGGCTCTCCTAGACTGGGGCACTGATAATCGGTGCAGTCACCAATCTCTTTTTCATCTCCTCGTACACCTTCAAGCAACGCTCATCAAACTTGAAAGGCATATCCTTTTCAAACAACTAGCACAAGGGAGTATAAATCTTAGAGAATCTTTAATGATTCTATGATAGAAACCTGTATGTCCCAGAATGCTTCTGTCACGCCTCGAACCTGGGGGGCGAGATCTGAACCCGGTGCCTCACCTATCCTTGCGTACCAACTTGCTACTAAGGGACTCTGAACATATAATGTCATACTTTGGACATGGGCCACATTGCAAGGCAATTTGAAATCGCTGACTAAACATCAATATAAAGTTGGGTCGACAAGGCCGTCATATCTACTATAGCTAGAGACCAATCAAAATACATACAAGGCATACATACTGTACTAACTGACATGATATGTCTACATGCCTCTACTAATGGATATACTGTGATCGGAACAGGGTGCCGACCTACTCATAATATGAATACATATATACACAAGATGTACATAAAGCTCTAGACCCAGCAACTCTGAAGGGCATCGAGCTTACCAATCAAGCTGAACTCGGGCAACACATAATGAGGAGGTCTACCTATCTGTCTGTCTGAGCCTGCACAGATGAAATGCAGCACCTCCAGAAAGGGGAGTCAATACGAAATAATGTACAAAGTATGTAAGGCAATATATTGAAAGCTGAAACTAAATTGATAATATAATAATTGAAAGTAGATGGGAGTCAAAGATAATCTGAAGATATGCTCACCTGTTGATACTGACTCAACTCTCTCAATATAGTAAATAAAATAGTTGTCCGTCCCTATAAGACTCGGTATATATATATATATATATATATATATATATATATATATATATATATATATAACTGCTCTGCCATAGTAGGCCCCCTCATAGGCGCACGACCATACTAGGCTTTGTATCTTGGCTAACTGGGCTCGCTCATAGGCGCTCGGCGATGGTAGGCTCGGTATATATCTTACCATCTAATCAGAGGTTGCCCAATAGGGGCCTGCACATAGATTATAGCTCGATGGTAATGAAAATACTTTAATACTGTATGTTAAACTTTTTGCCCTCTTGACTGAAAGAAGAAAATACTCAATTGAATATAAAGTCCCGATAAGGAGAATATTGTAACTTACAAGACTAGGAAAATATATGTAAATTCAGGGATATGAATTATTCTTTATGCCTTGTTATCAAACTCATATAATAATGAGATCATGTCAAAATGAAGAAAGAACTTAGCCTTAAACCGAACCGAATCTCTTTTGCAAAAACATGTAACGTCGGATCAATGTAGGAAAAAATCCGGATGATATTCTTGAGAAAGATTGCACCGGACTTTCTTTGAATTAGCATTCATGTTGGATCTTGTAAGATTTCACAGAAACTTCACGTTGGCTCATTTTTATTTCTCTCTTGATAATATAGGAATGTTATTTCACTTAGTCTTAGAAAAGTTCTATACTTACTAATAGATAGACCAATTAGCTTTACGTGTAAACAAAATAGCCCCTTTTGCCTTATGACTCATTTTATGCATTTTGCCACTTTGGCTTAGTTTACGCCATGTGGCAACCCCCAAAATACACTTATCCAGTTAATATTATAATTATCTCCACAATTATTCACATAATTAAGAATTATCTCAAATTGCCTAGAATACTACTCACTTTTAAGACACCTTATACACCTTACTATCATGGTCATGTGGTACCTTATATGGTGCTAGTCCATAAGTACTAGGTATTTTAGCTCGGGCCGTGTTTTATCCCAAATGTCAAACTTTGACGAAGATTTTTTTTCTTCGATTTGCGTACCCTCTCATCTTCACAAATTTATTCATCACTTGTTTGAAATACCATAATGCTTATAATTTCCAAATAATCTCAATCCCAAGCTTATGTCGAATAACGTACGACGAAACTTTAACGTACAAAAAATGCGGGTTGTAACATCTCATTTCCTAGCTCTTATCAATTTTTTATGGCGTACTTTTACGTACGAAAATATGGGGTGTAACATCCTTCTAACTTCTTTGACCGAGATTGGAGGTTGAAGTTTGTCAATCGCATCCACTTTTGCCTTATCCACCTCCAAACCATATTTGGACACCTTGTGCCCGAGTACTATTCCTTCTCGTACCATAAAGTGCCACTTCTCCCATTTCAGCACAAAGTTTGTCTCTTCACACCTGGCAAGCACTTTACTCAAATTCGTTAAGCATTCATTAAAACATGGTCCGAAGATACATTAATACATAAATACATCAAAAAAAATCTACCATATTAGTGAATATTTCCATCATGCACCTTTGAAAAGTCGCAGGTGCATTGCACAACCCAAATGACATTCGCTTAAAAACGTAACTACCATAAGGAAAAGTGAAGGTGGTCTTCTCTTGGTACTCTTATGCAATTGATATCTGGTTATATCCAGAATTTCCATTAAGGAAACAATAATAGTCATGTCCATCCAACCTATCTAATCGCTGATCAACGGAGGGAAGGGGAAGGGGGTCCTTTCTAGTTGCATAATTTAGATTCCGATAGTCTATGCAAATTCTCCAACCCGTAACAGTCCTAGTTGGAATTAATTTAGTATTATCTTTTATGACCACCTTCATTACACAATATTTAGGCACACACTATATTGGACTCACACACTTGCTGTCAGAGATAGGAAAGATAATACCTACATCGAGCCACTTTATGACTAACTTTCTTACCATTTCCTTCATGACTAGATTCAAACAGAGTTGGTGTTCCAGGCTCAGCTTTTTCCCGTCCTCCATGAGAATGTTTTGCATGCAAAACACTAGGCTAATACCTCGAATGTCATCCATGGTCCATCCAATCCCCTGCGTGTACTCTTTAAGGACGTAGAGTATTCCTCAGACAAAATAGATAACTCATAAGCTACAACAATAGGTAATGTTTATGTTACACCTCATATTTTCGTATGAGAAAGTACGTCGTATGTCAATTGATGTAAGCTCAAAAAGGATGAAATCCTTCGACAAGGCTAAGGAAGGTTTATCGAAGTGTTAAGTAAGTTAGGATGAATGAGACCTGTTAATCATGATTTAAATGATTGTAAAGTTATAATATGACTATATATTATGTTTTGATATAAAATATAAAGTTTGGAAAAAATTAAATTTAACTTATGGAAAAATGGAGTTAAGAATTGCCTTGTAACGAGCTAGTTTGAGAAATAAAATTCATAAGCTTTGTGATGTACTGTTGGGAAATATATCATACCAAAATGAAGGTCTTGGAATCTAGTTTTCAACGGTCGAACCCATATAGACAAATATGGATTTTTAAAGTAGGGTCGCCAAGTCACGCCGCCGTACTTCGGAAAACCTAGCAGCTTATAGGCCAGGTTGGGATACAGTTTACTCCCAATATATTGAGAGTTACAGAAGATCTTTATATGGAATGATATTTCATGTGTCTAGTTTCTAACATTGAAAACCTTTTGTCAATATGATATTGGAGTAGAGAGATACAAGTGTCTGAAGTTGCACTGCTGAAGCTGCCAAGGAGGCAGCTTACCCACCTGCTTGGAGAATTGAGGTGGTGGGTTTATAACTGGTCTTGTCCCCTTATATTTTGTCAAAATACAGAGAATACATACCAAAACACTCTCATGCTCTCCAAGAACTGGTCCAAGAAATTCCAAGCATGATCAACATCCCTTTCACAAAATCAAGAAGCGATAACATTAGAACGATTACTGCGACATAAGTATCATTATACCGTCTCTCTTTTTCTTTGTAGTTTGAGTTTTTGAAAATACTTCATGGTTAATTAAACACCTACTTTCTATATTTAATATTGTAAATATTAAGGAAGGTTAATAAATTCGTTTCCTAATAGTAAGAACTCACGGGACGGTGATCGGAAGCCTTGAGTTTGATTTATTTCACTTTTAATAGTCTGTTTTGTAGTCTACACATGTTGACGTATTGTGCTGCTGATTTATGGGGTTTTGAAGGATAAAAGGGCATGGAGAAATTCCACATGTGGTAGGGTAGTAGGCTGGTCGCTCGTCGTTGCAGTTTCAGGCTACTTGATAACTTGTTAATTGGCTGTGTTATGGTATATTTGGGGGTTTTGTTGCATTAAAGGTCCTGAATTGTAGTTATGTTGTTTCTAAATTTCTGATTTTATATCCATGGTTGTTGTTGTTGGTATATAGTATTGGAGGAGGCTCTTGTAATAGGGGAGATGCTTCCAAAATTTACATAAACGAGCTACTAGTTTAAGTTGCTGACTTAGCCTTTACTCAGCACTGGTTTTGAATCTCCTTATGCTATGGTAAATTGAGTTGAGTTGTTTGTAAGAATTGCTTGGATGGTATTAAGGAATCAAAAGAGTTAAGGTATGTTAAGGATATCCCTTATTTCCTTTTGGCATGATCCTTGTGATGCAAATGAAACAAGCAAATGTACAACTGTCATAAATGACTCTATTCATAGAAGTACTAGGGGCGTCTATGTTCTTGATTCCCCATGTGTCCTATTATGCATTACATTCATTTATACATGTACATTGACCCATGACCAGATGATATTATATACACGTATATTATATGTTTATGGGGCATGGGAAAAAGGGTATAACGTTATATACGCACCACCACTTGATTAGCTTGTATACGTAGATAATTTAGTCCACAGTGACAGAGAAGATATGATGGGATGCCTTAAAGGCTTGATAATATTATGTACGCATATACCTATGTATGGTATGACATTTATACATATATGCATGACATTATAAATGTCTCATGATTTAGAGAGCTATTCAAACTTACATGTTGATTCTATTACTCTATTTACCGTGAAAATGGTAACAACAATTAAATTTGTAAATGGGATTCTAAAAATACTTGATCTATTTTATGCTAGTTGTTAAAGCAGTTGATGATAAGAATGTGAAGTTTAACGATGAGATACGAGCTAAAACGGGGCAATAATCAAACCGAGGGGTTTGTCGCCCAGGCTTTAGAATGGTCGATGAGGGGCCTCGGGGTCGATGTCTGGCTCAAGCTTGAGTTATCGGGGGTAATCAAGAATGGGATAATAGTTAGAATATAATTAAAGAAGGCTTTTATGCCCAATACCGAGCAATAAATGAAGAACAAGTATGAAAGCAATAAGTGATAAGAGTGGCCTCAAGCGAGTAAGAGAAGAAAGAGAGAGAGATATTATTGATCTTGTGTGGAATAGTTGGATCTCTTTATTACAAAGTGTAAACGACTCCCCTTTTATAAGAGGGGGTGAGTCAAAACTTAGTACAAGATACGTTGAGTGATAAAGGAAATGGGATGAGATAGATAACTAACTTTATGATGTATACGTAGGCTAATGTTAGGCTGCCCAGGTAGACTTGATCGACTTCGGATGCAATCTTCGGAGGTTTTCCGTATTTGTCGGGGTTTTGGCCGATGTTATCCTTGGCTAGGTATCGACAGATCTTGAGGTAAGTAACCAACTCGAGGTCCCGAGCCTCTGAGGTGACTTCCTGAAGCAATTTGCAAAGGAGAAATTGGTCTTCCGATTTCACCGTACGCAGATAGTCTCCGCATATCTAAGAGAGGAGCGATAAGAAATGATTTTGACATCCCACTTATGGGATCCCATAACGACGTCGTGTTGATGATGCAGCCCCTTTTACAAGTGTTGAGGCGTTTCACTGTTTCACTTCTTCAGGGTCATCTGACATGTTGTGACTCCTCGTTCTTTGGGGTCATAATGTTTCCATCGATTCAGCTTCCATGAACACATTGAATGCACCTGCTGTTACACTTTTTGAGGGCAGTAATGGCACCATCAGTTACTTTTCCCTCCCCCATATAAATGGCACTTCTTTAGTTTTTTTATCCAAGCATCATTCGATACACATCCTTTCCTCTATTCTCGCTATTTTTGCTTTTTGCCGTCATACCATGGTTGAGGCCCATGGCCTCAAGGTCTCACGCCAACGTCATGCACACTATGGTCCAACTCACGAACCTTCTCCGGTCGGATGAAGTTGTGCTGTTGTGATGCTATTATTGTTGTTGTTGTTGTTGTTGTTGTTTCTATTGTTGTTGCTGTCTCCGTTGGCTCGAGGCGATGAAACAAAGGGCCAATTTTCTACAACCCGGGGGCTCAGATTATACACCGCTGCTCACCCTCTTTCCCCGGCTTATCGTATTACACCCCCTTTAGATTCCTGGGGGTGTGGCGACACTCTCTACTAGCTGTCGCCTCCTTGGCCGAGGCAATGTCTCAAGAAGTGGCTTTATAATAGTATTACTGGAGGAGTTCGTGCTAGCCAGATTTTTTACCTAGCCACTTCTTGTCTTCTTTGGCTTCTCCTTCGTCACTTTGCTCTTTTTCATCGCTTTCATCTTTTATATCCTTCCTTTTGAAGATGCCATTCTAGGAGGGTCGAGATGAGGTCCCCGAGGGGATCGAGCTTGGAAGATATTGCCTTTGAGGTCGCACGTATAAGGAGATGATGCCGAAGAAGCCCTACTTTGGGAATAGGCTAGATTCTTAGACTTTTGTTGTATGCATTCCCTTGAACTTCTTTGCTTCTATGTAAAGACCCCCTTGCGGGCTTTTGTAATCATATGCAAGGACCCTCCGAGGGCCATTGTAAGAGAACATTTTATGAATACAAAGATATTTTCTTGACTCCTGGCTTTGATGCTTGTTGTATTTCTTTTTGTTTGCGGCGGCTCCGAACGCACGATCCTGTTTGTCGTTTCTAATCTTGAACCCGGATGTTGGTATTCCTTCCGGCCATCAGTTGATGGAAATGGCTTCCCATGGGGCCCTTTGCGGTTCCTCGGACTGAACCCGAATAAGGCCAATAACCTCGGGCCGCCGGGACCCTGACTTTGCTTGAGAATGAGGATAATGCTTTTGGCCTCATAATAACCTTTGAGAAGAAATTCGCTTGGGGACTCGTGGACGGGGGATGCTTATGATTTCTTGAAAGCAGTCCCTGAGCGAAGGCTCACTCGCACTCGGACCATCCTGGACAACACTCGGAGCTTGGTTCGTACGGGCGACGTTCAGAAATCGCTTATATCTTCATAGACTGGTCCCCTTTGATGGAGATATTCGAAGTTGCGTGCCACCCTTGTGTTGGAAAAGGCATTGTTGTCTTTCCGGAGCGCCGCCTTACTATGATACAGGTCTTCAAAATCGGGTACCACCTCAAGGCTGGAGAGGGTGCTATTGGTTAGTGTCTTCGGTCGGCTTTGAATCGTCTCCACTCTTCCCAAATATAACATAAGGCTATTTTCCCCTTCTTAGGGGTTACCCTATCTCACGCAATTGCCATTTCCCGCACCATAATTCTGGTATTAGCACGACTGTACACCTTTCTGCCTTTTAGTCATTCAACTTTGCAACTGCGATGGCGGCAGTGTCGTGATTAATCTGATAGGGAGGGAAGCTCCCCCCCTCCCCCGATTTTCGGGGTCATCAGGGTCTACTGACTCAATGGTGCTAGTCGATCACGCCCTTAATCGTTGTTGTCAGGGATGGCAGAGACCGAACATGGACAAGTCGCTTTGCACGGGTGCTGACTGTTGGTTTAATACCTTAGGAACCCACATTATCTGTTGAAAATGGAGAAATACTCTTAGGTGGTGTGCCCCGCATATTTCTAGTTCTGCCTATGGCGAGAGCGGATTTAGTAGTTGTGTCTTCCTTCCTTCTTCTGCAGTGGTTATACGGGCGTTGTAGGTATCAGACGGTCTCATAGGGGCGACGATGTGCTCCTCCGGAGAGTGGGAGAAATTGCCAGCTTCCGAGCCAGGGGATGATGGCGCTAAATGGGATATGCACTCGCAGTGTGATGGAGCCTTTAGCGGGGCTAAACGGGTCCGTGTCTCTGGCGAGAGAACATTGCCCAAGCCTGTTGTTCCTGAAGTTTTTGGTTTCAGACCGGTGGTTCCTCCGTGTGATCGTGCTTCAACCGAGGGTGGTTATTCCAAAGTCTAGGGGGCTGGACCAATATGATGTGATCGGCCTTCAAGGAAGTCCACTGGCTTCACTTTGTGGTGAGTTTCGACATAGTTCTTCCGCATATTTTGTCTTCCCTTCCTTATCAAGTTTTCCTTCTGCACGACTTTGATAGGCTCAGGTCTGAGCTGTTTTGTCATGGGGCTAGGCTTCGGATAACTCTAGATGAGGGTAATTCCCTTAGGCTCCCTAGCGAGGAGAAGGACGTTGAGTTGATGCACTGGCGATATGAGGCACACCGGAGCTCGAATTACGAGAGCTATTTGATGGGGCAGGTAACCTCTCGTATCAAGTGTTTCGCTTTTTTAACCCTTAAGGTTAGTCTTTTTTCTTGTCTTAGTTGCCAAAAAAAGACGGAGGCTCTGGAGTACCTTAGGGGCAAAGCAGACCAAGTTAGGAATGCTTATGGTAAGCTGAGGGCTCAGGTGTAGGCTCAAGCTTCAGTTCAAGTGGATATGATCGCGAAGCTTGAGTCTGATCTCTCGAAGGTCGGGGTCGAAATAATCGATGCTTGGGATGAAGTAGCATTGAGTCGAACCAAGGTTGACGAGGAGACGGTGATTCATTTGAAGGATATTACTGATGCCCGATCTGACTTGGAGCGGGCCCTCGATCGTGAGAAGAGAATCTAGGAATACGTTCATTGTAGATCCCAAGGAGATATGCTTTGTTACTTCTTGCCGACGTCACAGAGAGTGAAGTTGGGGCTGGTAGGCCGTAGCCTTTTGGAGTGGAGCGTGGACTCTGCCATTTTGTATTTGCTGGAGCATGTTTGTAGATGGAGAATGCACCTTTTGTGCTTGTAAATAAAACTTGAAGCTTTATCTCCTTTGTATCTCTTTTTGTATTGCTTTTGAGCAGGCGGGCTGGTTTCGGAGTTCGGCAGGAACCCTTAGATTTGTAATACGGCTCCAGAGCTCATCAGGCAAGACCGGAGGCTTTCGTACGCACGACAGACGCTACCTTTAGTGCAAGCTGGCGTTATAACTCTTCTGCTTTTCCCAGCTGTTTCGTGCTAAGTCACCGAGTTAGGCGTTGACTCGAGCTTACATGCTCTTCAATCTCCTATGCCTGCATGGGCGGTCGATATTGGTTATTACGCCTTGCTCTTGGGCATTTGTATTTTAACTATTTTGGGTTCAGTCTCCGAGTTGTGTTACGACTCGAGCTTTAATTGACCCTCAAGTTTTTTGTGCCTGCATGGGCGAGCGACAATGGCTTTTATGCCTCGGGTCGAAGTGACCTTTCAAGTATGTGGCCCTGAGGCTTTGTGGAGCTGGCGAAGATGGCTCTTACACTATGCCCTTAGGCATATGTAGTTACCTATTTTGAATCCGGTCTCCAAATCGGGTTACGACTCGAGATCATTTTAATCCTCAAGTTTTCAATTTTCAAGCTGGCAACAGTGGCTCTTACGCTAGTGGTCATTGTGACCTTTTAGTGTGCAACCCTGAGGCCCGTTTGGCTGGTGACAATAGCTCTTATGCGTTTGGCCCGTTTGAAATAATTTTTCCTGACCCATCGTCGGTTCGGTAGGAACCTCGATTTCAAGTCATTAGTGGCAATGTTCGAGCACCTCGGAAAGCTTAGCTCGTAGGCTGAGTAGCTCGAAGCCTTGTGATTTGGAGCTGACATGGTCGAAGCTCATTTTCCTGTTGAGGGTAGCCTGTTTTAACCGGATTTTTTGAAGTAGATTTGAAGTAATGGCCTGTGATTTTGTTAGCGACGGTCGGGCGTCCCCAAGTGACGTTAATTTGGCTGGTGCAGCCATTTTGACCATAGTCATATGTGTTTGGCCGGAGCCATTTTTTGATCCCGAGTGATAGTTTAGGAATCTACATCGAGTGTATGCCCTTTCGGGAGTCTTACAAATGCGACATATAGCCTAAACTTCGGGATTGAGTTTTATGCCTATAGTAAGGTCTTACAAAATTTTCATGCATGTTGAGGTCGTACAGTTTGTCATGCCTGTTAAGGTCTTACAGTTTTGTCATCCATGTTGAGGTCTTACAGTTTTTGTTGCTATGAAAAATGGATTTGTCTAGATTGAGTTTGCCCGCTCGGGGTCTTAAGGCCTCCGGTTTTCCAGTGTATGGTGATTGATGGTAATTTCCGAGTCATCGAGTTTGCTTAGGCTCCAAGGCCATTACTCGTGAGCTTGGAATTGCCTTGTTGGAGCCTTGTGAGTCTGGAGTTCTGACCCTGAGGCTGTATGGGTGACAAATTGTTGATGCTAAGTCTCTGATTATTCCGGGATGTACTTGGTAGGGGGATCCCTGTCGTGAGCATGCCGGACTTTCTTTTTGAGTACTAGATGCTTTTGGTGAAAGATACTCTTTGATTGATTGACATAAATACGTGTTGTTGTGTATGAATAGAACTTTGCTAGACCGAGTTTACTCGCTCAGGGTCTTATTGCCTCGGGTTTTTAAGTGTGTGGTGACTGGTCGACAGTCTCCGAGTAGTCAAGGTACCTTTGATATTGGTGATGTTTGGCGATTTCTGCGTTGCCTTACCTGAAATTTTGTGATTTTGGATCTTGCACCCGGAGGCCGTCCGAGTGTTAAATTGCTGGCGTGAGTCCCCAGGTATTCGGGACGTTTTTGATGAAGTGATTTCTATCTTACTTTGCGAAGGTGTATTTGACAAAAGGTATTCTTTGATTGCTCGGTATAATAGTACACATATTTGCCAACAGGAGACTAGCTACATGGACGCAGTTCGTTCGACCATTTGTCCCGGTATATTACTTTCCTATAAAAACCCCATTTGGCATTTCAAGACCTTTCCGAGCAGGTAGATTTTTGGGGAAATGCCCCTCATAGTTCAAAGTTGTCTGCAAAAAAAGTTTTGAGCATTTGTGGAATTTTCCTTAGGCAGATCACAGACGTTGCCTCGTTAAAAACCTTGCTGGTAAAACCCTTCTTTTGGGACAAAAACTCGGTCGAAGAAAAAGAGTACAACGGGTGCGTTTTTAGAGCCTCAAGGTCTTCGGGCAATGTTAGCATTCTGACTTCTCCGGTCGAGTGCCTGTATAAGGGTTAGTCCTAAATTTGAAACAAAAAGGGAGGTGGTCATACTTTGAAGTGAGATATGTTGGCAATGCCTCGGGATTGATTTGTTACAATCGTGAGGGCTGATCTGTTGCAATTGCCTGAGGCGAAGATGCGGTATGGTTCTTTACCTTGTTTTGTCAAGTTCAACCGAGGGTGAGGCCCGATTTTCCCTTTGGTTTATTCGGGGGCGGAGGCACGAACGTTGGTACCATATCGTGTATTGCAAACATTTCCCTCGCCGCGTGCTATTCCCTGTAGACAGTTTTAATTCCATCCTTTGTTGGAATTTTATCATCTGGTGAAGGGTGTATGGCACTCCTCTCATGCGGTGTATCCATGGTCGCCCGAATAAGGCATTATACCTCATGTCTCCTTCGATGACATAGAATTTAGTGTCTTGGGTCGTACCGGCCACGGTAACTGGGAGAATGATTTCTCCTTTCGTGGTTTCTCTTTCAAAGTTGAACCCATTGAGAACCTGAGTGGCGGGCAAAATTTGGTTGAGCAATCCGAGCTGCTCTATCACCCTCGACCGGGCAATATTAGCCAAACTACCTGGATTCACGAGTACATGTTTTATTTGAAAAAAATTTACAAGGAAGGAGATTACTAGTGCGTCGTTGTGGGGTTGAGACAGGGTCTCGATGTCCTTTTCGCTGAACGTGAGGGCGTCTTCACGGTCATATCCCCGAGTCCGATTTTCACTAGTGATGGATATTTTTGTTCTTCTTATTACTGGTTCTTACGGGGTATGGGTGCCCCCCATGATCATGTGGATGACATGTCGTGGCTCGTTTGCCTCGTTCTTCTTGGCTGCCTCCCTTTCTCGAAACTAATTTTTGGCTCGACGCTGAGGAATTCCCGAATATGTCCTTTGTTAAGCAGCCGAGCTACCTCTTCCGGTAGCTGATGACAATCCTCGATCATGTGGCCGTGTATGTTGTGAAACTCGCATACTAAGTTATAATTCCTTTGTGAAGGATCTGACTGTATAGGTTTGGGCCACTTGGCATCTCTGATTTTACTGATGGCAAACACGATGTCTGACACATTGATGTTGAAGCTGTATTCTGGCAGGTGGGGCGCACCCGTTGGGACCACGTTTCGGTCGAACCTAGCTCTGTTGATGAGCCCTCGAGGGTCCTATCCTCGATCCACTCTCCGATCATTGCGAGGTAGGTTGTGCCTCGGGGCGTTCCTCCTATCCTCAAGGTATGGTTGATACCTTTCTTTGTTTTTTTTCGGTTCCTTTGCCAGGAGCCTATTTGGGTATACTGAGCCCGAAGGGCTCCTAATTAGTCATCCTCGGCCCTGATCTTCGACTGGTACCAGTTGTGGACGTCCGACCAGGTTATGACTGGATACACGATCAGGTTTTGTTTCAGTTGTTTTGAAGCCACCGAGCTTCATTCTTTCAGGCCTTCGGTGAAGGCCTGCACTTCCCTATCGTCAAAGACTGGTGGTAGCTCCATCCGCTCCATCTGAAAGCGAGACACAAATTCCCTCTGCATCTCGTTCTCTTTTTGCTTGATTTTGAAAATGTCGGACTTCCTCATCGTAACCTTGATGGTACCGACGTGCGCCCTTATGAAGGAGTCTACTAGCATGGCGAATGAGTCTATGGAATTAGGAGCCAATTTGTGATACCACATCCTGTCCACATTCGAGAGTGTTTCCCAAATTTTTCTAGTAATACGGACTCGATCTCGTCGTTCTTTATATCGTTGCCTTTTACCGCATAGGTGAAGGAAGTAACATGTTCATTAGGGTCAGTGGTCCCGTTGTACTTAGGTTGTTTGGGCATTCTGAACTTCTTTGGAATGGGTTTCGGGGCCGCTTCCTTGGGGAACGACCTTTATATGAACTTCTTCGAATCCATGCCCTTGAGGATCAGGGGTGCATTCGGATTCTGGTCAACCTTAGAGTTGTAGGTTTTGACCTTCTTATCATTAGCTGCTATCATTTTCTCACCCGATTCGATCCTTCTGGTGAGATCCTCAAGCATCTTTACTATGGCAGGGTCGGCTACCGATCCGTTATTGCTTGACCTCTCGGGTACTTATTTGGAAAGAAGAGCTTTTTCCGGCACTGCTGTGCTGGGAGTCTTCGGATGGCTTTGTAATTGAGCGATGGCCAACTGTTGTGCCTGTAACATTTCAAAAATAACATGAAGACTAACTTCTTGTTCTTCCCGGGCTGGGGTTTTTTGGGCTCCCTGTCGGTCGCCATATCGTATGCTTCTATCGGTGTGAGAGGTTTCATCGACCTGTTGTGCATCCTGTGAATCCGCGTCCGCTAGAATCGGTCCGGGCGCATTATCGGCTTTCTGTGGTGGTGCACCGATAGCCGAAACAGCCACGTTATTTTCCTTGTGGTTCTCGAGGTTGTTGTTCTCGAATCTGTTTACCGAGCCAGAGATTTTGACCGAAAATCAAAGATCTCGAACAAGAAAAAACACGAAAGATAACCTGTGTTTGTGTAATGAAACTAGCAAGAAAATAATCACTATTATTTTTAGCCCCACGGTGGGCGCCAAACTGTTTACCGTGAAAATGGTAACAACAATAAAATTTGTAAATGGGATTCTAAAAATATGTGATCTATTTTTATGCTAGTTGTTAGAGTAGTTGATGCTAATAATGTGAATTTTAACGATGAGATACGAGCTAAAACGGGGAAGTAATCAAACTGAGGGCCTTGCCGCCTGGGCTTCGAAATGGTCGATGAGGGGCCTCGGGGTCGATGTCTGCTTCGAGCTCGAGCTATCGGGGGTAGCCGGAATAGGGATAACAGTTATAATATAATTAAAGAAGGCTCTTTATGGGAAATATCGAGCAAAATGAAGAACAAGTATGAATACAATAAGTGCTAAGAGTGGCCTCGAGCGAGTAACAGAAGAAGGAGAGAGAGAAAGAGAAAGAGAGATATTATTGATCTTGTGTGGAATAGTTGGAGATCTTCCTTACAAAGTGTTAACGACTCACCTTTTATAAAAGGGGAGAGTACAAATTTAGTACAAGATACGTTGAGTGATAAAGAAAACGGGATGGGAAAGATAACTAGATTTATGATGTATATGTAGGTTAATGTTAGGCTGCCTAGCTTGACTTGATCGACTCTGGATGCACTCTTCGGAGGTTTTCCGTATTCGTTGGGGTTTCGGTCGATGTTATCCTTGCTGGTTATCGACAAATCTTGAGGGAAGTAACCGGCTTGAGGTCCCGAGCCTCCGAGGCGACCTCCTAAAGCAATTTACCAATGAGAAATTGGTCTTCCAATTTCACCGTACACATACTCCATGTTTCTTTCATGTCTATTATATACTGCTTTTTATGCCTTTCATACTCGGTACATTTTTTGTACTGACATCCTTTTTTCCTGGGGACACTGCGTTTCGTGCCCGCAGGTCCAGATAGGCAAGTTGAGAGTCCTCCTAGTAGGTTATCAGCTCAGTGAAAGATGTCTGTGCACTCCACTTGCTTCAGAGTTTCCTATTTGGTCAGTATAATTTAGACATGTTGACTGGTATGGTGGGTCCTTGCCCCAACCTTTATCACATTTATGTCCTCTTAAAGGTTTGTAGATATATGTTATGTATTTGAAAGATTGTATGGGCTTATCGGCCTATGTTCAATGTACGAGCGATTATTTTGGTCATATAGGCCCGTATGTCATATGTATAAGTTTGCATTACATGTTGGGTCATCCTATGTAGAGTATTCCCTTTTGTTTTATTCTGGTTATCTCATGACGCCCCTTCTGGCTCATTAATCCATAATGATATGATACGAAAGATGTGTTACATTGGTACTGGGTTGAGTAAGGCACCAAGTGCCCATTGCGGCCCTTTAATTTGGGTTGTGACCATTTCATCAGCACCCAAATAAGCATAATGATGATGACTAGGTAAGGGCTTGAGTTCCAATTTGGGAGCTTCTTTGATAGACGACTTGGGGGATGGCCTAGTTGATATAACTAGAGGATCAAAATTGATCAATACTTTGAGGTAAGCACATGTATCCAGATGATGCACCATCTCCTTCACCTCATTATCCAAGTAAATGATGTCAATCAACATAAGTACTTTCTAGATATGCACCCACATCATTTTTTTCAATCGCAGATATCATAGCTAGATCCTCAAAATGACTTGGAAATTGAATTCCCTTGTACATATTGAAGACTGCGTCCACATTATCAACTCGGAGAATCATTCTCCTTCACAAACTTTTATCACAACATCCGTGGTGGCTTAGAGAGATCGTCTCATGATGAAGAGGATGTGTTCATCAGCTTTATAGTTCAGTGTAATGAAATCTACTAGAAGTATAAATTGCCAATTTATAGTAGCACATCTTATATCACTCCTTCGGGATGGACAATAGATCTATCAGCATGCTGCAACATGAAAGTGGTTGGACTTGAGGGGCCCAACCCCAATTGACTAAAAATGAAATGGGCATCAAATTTATGCTAGCCCCCAAATCATAGAGTGTTCATGGCACATCTACTCAGGAATTTGAACAGGTACGATGAAGCTCCTCAGACCCTTCAACTTTTGGGGAAACTTTCTTTGAATTCTTGAGGTGCACTCTTTAGTAAGTGCTATTGTCTCAAACTTAGTCAACCATCTTTTGTTATCCATAAATATTTGATGTACTTAGCATATTTTGGAATTTCATGTAACACATCAACCAATGGGAGATTTAATTGAATTTGGCTCAGCATATCAAGAAACTTGTTAAACATCATGTGTTACACCCCATCATATGTTACCCTATTGTTAACGTTGTTCTTATTGTATGGCTTTGGTTGTTGTTTTTGGTATATGGTATTAGTGGAGGCCCTTGTTGCAGGGGAGTTTCTGCCCAAATTTACATAAACGAGCTACTAGTTTAAGTTGCGGACGTAGCCTTTACTCAACACTGCTTTTGAATCTCCTTATGCTATGGTAGATGAGTTAAGTTGTTTGAAGAATTGCTTGGAATGTATTAAGGACTTAATGGAGTTAATATATGCTTAGGTTATCCTTTTTTCCTTTTGGCATGATCCATATGATAAAAACGAAACGAGCAAACACGCAACATTTACAGATGACTCTATTCATAGAAGTATTAGGGGTGCCTTTGTTCTTGATTCCCCATGTGTCCTATTATTATATTATTTGTTAATAGGTCTTAGAAATACGTAATTTTATATATTTTATTTCATGATATTAATCGAAGGAATAATGATCTTATGACATCCCGAGAGACCTTATTGACTTACTTCTTATGCATTGCATTAATTTATACATGTACATTGACCCATGACCATATGGAATTATATACGCATATATTATATGTATATTGGGTATGGGGAAAGGTTATTTTATTATATGTGCACCACCACCTGATCAACTAGTATACGTTGATGATTTTGCCCACAGAGGCCGAGATGATATGATGGGATGCCCTCAAAGGCTTGTTGGTGTTATCTACACATACACCTATGCATGATATGAAATTTATACGCATATGCATGACATTATAAATGTTTCATGATTCACAGAGCTATTCAGACTTACAGGTTGAGTTCTTTACTTCATGTTTCTTCCATCTCTTTTATATACTACTTTCTTGCATTACATACTCAGTACTTTATTTATTCTGACGTCCCTTTTGCCTGGGGACACTATGTTTCATGCCTAAAGGTCTCGATAGACATGTTTACAATCCTCCTAGTAGGGTATCAGCTCAGTGAAAGGTGTTGGTGCAGTCCACTTGCTTCGGAGTTGCCTATTTGGCCAGTATGCTTTGGACATGTATATATTGGTATGGCAGGGCCCTGTCCCGACTTTTATTACATTTATGTACTCTTAGAGTCTTGAATACATATTCTATGTATATGGATGATTGTATGGCCTTGTCAGCCTACATTTCGAGTGTACAAATGATCATTTTGATCTTATAGGCTCATATGTTACATCTATAAGTTTGTATTCCATGTTGGGTCGTCTTATATCGAGTATTCCCTAATATTTTATCCTGGTTATCTCATGATGGTCCTTCAGACTAATTTACCGATTATAGTATGATAAGAAAAATACATTACGTAGGTACTTAGTTAAGTAAGGCACTGGGCGCCCGTAGCAGCCTATCGGTTTGGGCCGTGACAAAAATGGTAACAAAGCAATTCATTCTTAGGGAGTCTACAAGATGTGACTAGTAGAGTCATATTTATGGGTGTTTTGTGCACCACACTTATAAGCAGGAAGATACAACACATATAGGACTGTCACTATTTCTTCTTACTCAATATCATCCGGTAAAGCTCAATTGTATGAATTCAAACACCTAAATTTTATTTTATTCGAATCCAACGTTACCTACACCAGAAAGACAACTGGTAAGACATTGAATGTGGCTGTGGAATAGTTGAGTCTGAGGAACTCAATTTTGCATCATGCTTGTGGTGAGTAAATGTGATGTCTCTTTTAGATCATGTGTGTAGTAAGACGTGTAAGCTTCTTGATAAGGATCCCTAATGCATAAATATATATAAAGCCATATGGTTTAAAGCAACGAGAGAATCAAAAGGTAGATACAAGTTTCAACAAGTAAAAGAAGCAAGATAAAGAAGGGTATGAGGTACCGAGATAGTGAAGATTATCAGTATTTACAATTCAGGCAGAGAAATATAAACATTTTGAGTTACATTCAACAGTAACAGAGATATATACAATTAACCACACCTATCTCACTTATACCCTATTGGAGCTAACAAATATAGTTTAAGAGACAAATATGATATCAGGATCTTGGTTGGGTTAGAGTAACCTAAAAGTGTGGATGGATTGTTATCATTAGCTAACATTTTCGAAGGATAGTGAAAATGTGATAATATATCTCATTGTGAGAACCTAGATGGTGCACTCTAGAATATCACAGTCAAATATGAATACTAGAATGTTCAGAAATTTCAGAAGATATGAAGTGGAATCCTAGAAGGGATAAATATTTACCTTAGTATGACTCCCTCCCTAGTAAAGAAAAGGAGAGAAATTTAGGCATCCTAAAGAGCTAGTAAGATGAAGCAAGGGGAGCTATAAGTGAAATAATGTTTTGTTGAAGTTTTCAGAATAAAGTGATAGAACGATTGCGAATAGAATAACTGCTACTTCAAAATCTCCGAAATTGGTACTAATGCCACTCTTTAGCAATCACCTCTCTTAGCAGCACCTAGGTCTACAAAAAAAGTGCAGAGTATAGTACGAGTAAAACCGACCCCATGTAATAATAAGTAATGAGCCTAACCTCGGGCTGAAAGAGTGACGAGCTTGGCAAGGTCCAACATTCATTTCCAATTAACCAATAGCAACAAGAACATTATAAAGACGGTAAAAGGAAAAATGGCTCAAGTAATATCAAAATCAATTGTTTCAAGATAAGAAGAAAAATAAGCATACTTTTCAAGAATAACAGTTAAGGCATAAATTCTTTTACATAAATCACCTATACATGGTTTTATAAATTTAATTGTAGCTCAAAGTTACACATATCATTTAGAGACGCCAAGTACCAATTATCATGAGGGAATAAACACAATGATATACCCGCATGGTAAGTATACATGCCAAAATCAACAATATCGTAGTTAGATTATCAAGTATAAAAAATATCAACATATGTATAATGCCTGGAACAAATACCCTTCAATTATCACACACAAATACACTTAGCATTGTATGAATGCATGACATGAATCCCTCACCAAACACATATATGACCAATGTTCCTACACCAACTAGTTAATACCTTACCCCGAATGGGCGGGTCCTACCCCATTCTTAGATTAATATAAGGGCCTGGAGTATGCGTCACCTTACAATTAATACCACTCAGCCCAATGTGGTGCCTGTTGCACGCGTCACCTAACTATCAATTTCAAATCGGCTATACGACCCAAGATCAGTCATCAACCACTCAAGTCTTTAATGCTTATGTCTCACAATACTTAGCTCAAATGTGTCACACATATTAGTACATCAAAAACATGTGAGATAACATATAAAGAGTGCACAGATACATAGACTAGCCCTTCCTTCGAGCAAGCAACCAAGCCCAACACATCCAATTTTATTCCAATCAACAACTTGGAAATGTGGCTAAGTAGCTTATGCCATTGCTTTGCTAAATAGATATAGAATAAGATTGTATTATGGGACCAAATATCATTTCCTTCGGTACATAAATTAAAGGGGCGGGTTACTTGATCGACTAAAGCTAAAAGCGGAAAGGGAGATGACTCTAGTGTTTGAGTACTTTGAGGAAGGTACCAAATCAACTTCTAGAACCTACATTCCTATGACTTTGTGTCTAAAGAAATGCGCGTAGAGAATGATCCTGAATTGATACTTTCTAAACCAAAAATATTCTCTTATACGAAGGTAATCATGCTTGGATGGCGGCTCAAGATCAGCCTTTTGAAAACATTATATATAACACGAGGAAATAATATCATGACGGAGGGTATGACTACAACTAAGGCAAAAAAATCAACATAGAAATCATTGCCCTACAACTTCTCAAACATGTAAGGACATAGCCTATACATGATTCCTATAATGAATAATAGCTCATGTAGTCATACAAGTGGAGAAAACATAATAACAAAGGGGCATGTTAGCAAAACAATGCATGATAGCCTAAAGTCTACCCGTATCATGAATAACATATTACACCCCGTACTTTCATATTAGAATGCATCTTGAGTGAATCAGTATGAGCTAAAGAGTTTAAGGACCTTTACGAAGATAATGATGGGTTAAAACAAGTGTTAAGGAAGTATCATGAGGGCTAGAGGCTAGATGCATCAAAGATTTTATAACCCATACTTTTGGGGTAAAACTACGAGTAATTAATATTCCAAGAAGGTCGTGTTTTAAGGTAATTTAATCATATAATATTGTATGCTAGGTTTTGAAGTCAAACATGTTGTAAAACAAAAGTCGGCAAAAGCTATTGCAAGTTACGTTCATAATTTTACTAAAATGTAAGTCTAATGTCACTGAGTATTTCTCACAATATTCTTGTAGTTACAAGGTGAACCACCACAAAGTTAAAGGTATACAAGTCTAGTTCCCAACGCATTAAACATATTGTCAATAAAACGTTAGAATAGAGAGATATTCACGTTTTTGTGTGACTACAAAGGCAGTTCTGTTGGGGCCAACTTGAGGCCGCCACCGAATTTACTTCTTTTAAAAGATGTTGCAGCCTCTCTTTTTGTCATTTTTCACCCAAAATGTTTACACAATATCTTAAAAACCCTCTCTAATATATATCCAAGATAAAATAACTAATATAAAGGGAAATTAACTCAAATCATCATCAAAAGTGTTAAAGACTACAAGAGAATGCTTCCATGACGTTGTGGTGTGATTGAGGGCTATTGTGAGCTATGTTTTGCCGAGGTTTCAAATTATATATTTTTTCCAATCTATGAATAACATCTTCTTGATTTTTCCTAAGATAATCATGTGTTGGTTGTGTTGTTTGAGTAAAAAATCATAAGATAGCACTTGAAAGAACATGAGACATGGTTATTTTTTCTTTTGGACTATTTTGCGGTTACATATATGATTTCTGGTGGCTATAAATTATGAGAAATAATTTAATAATGTTATGACCGCTGTTGTAAAGCTTATTTAGGTGTTAATTAAGTTGACTGAAGGACAAAACATGAAAAACAAATGATTGACAATAAAAGTTATGGTGCTAGGGGCGTGGACTATTTTGAAGATTATTCTTATGAGGTTTTGGGCTGAGAATCATGTGAATTAGGTATAATAATATTAACATTGTAAGCACATATATATATGGTCAAAAATGGGCTCCTCTATTACATGACAGATCGGGACTGAAATGTAATGGATTGAAGATCGACCCCCGGTTCCATCGAACCAAGGTACAAGGTTAGAACATACGTCTTTGAGATCATCGAGTCCGTTACTGCGGAACCGACCCCAATTACGAATGATCTTGAGGAAATATTATCGGGCCAAGTAACGTAAGGATGAAATATCTTTAACCGATCAGATATTACGGCTGGAATCTTGGCACATGTCAATGTGAAATGGATTAATTAGAAAATCATGAGATTTTTTACCTTATATAGAATTGTACCTAAAGTAAGACTCCCCTACTATATAAAGAGGGTCTAATTATTTGTAAAGTACATTGTAACATGCATCCCAAAGAATTATAATATTATTTTCTTTCTGGAAGCTACTGTTCTTTTGAATTTGATATCATTTGAATTACATCCAGTTCGAGTAAGTCTTATTTTCCAAGGCTATAATTGTTCAAGTCACACGATTTTAATTTACATTATTGTTGTCCGCTTTATTTATAATTCAATTTATCGCTTTGTGTGAAATTAGTCCACATATCCTTAAAACCACTTATAAATTCAATCGTTATCTGATTTTGAGGGTAAACAGCTTGGCACCCACCGTGGGGATAAGGATAATAGTGGTTATTTGTGTCACGCCCCAAACCTGAAGAGGCATGGCGGGCACCCGATGCCGTACTTGGCCCGATCGTACCACTCTGTAACTGTGAACTCTGGAGGGTAACCCTCAACTTAGGCCGATGAGGCCATATTTTGAATAGTTTGAAAATAATGTCCCTCTCATCTGTGGGGTAAACATACCTAAAAGTTGATATATATAACTATGCAGGCCGACGAAGCCGCCATGAACATCTACTAATATACAAAATATATAGGACTCGTCTATATGCCTCTAGAGATAAATAAACTGTACCATGGTCGGGACAAAGCCTTGACCTACCCATCAAACCTGTATATATAAAATGGACTCCAAGGTATAGACCCGGTAACTCCGAGGAAGTGGAGCTTACTAACCAAGCTAATGTTTGAGTGTGTCTACTTTGAGGGTTGTCCAACTCTCAATCAGGGTCTGCAAGCAGGAAATACAACGTCCCTGACAAAATGGATATCACTACGAAATATGTACCGAGTATGTAAGGAAACAGAATAACTGAAAGCTGAAACTGAACCAATAATATAATAACTGTAAGTAACTGGGAGTCAAAGATAATCTGGAGATATGCTTACTTGTTGATATTAACTCAACTCTCTCTATATAGTAAGTAAAATAGATGTCCGACCTTATAAGTCTCGGTATTTGTAACTACGCTGCCGTAGTAGGCTCGCTCGCTGAATCCTTAATATCTTTAGAGCGACTCTTCTAACAACTCAACTTAGTCTACCATAGCATAAGGGGATTTAAAATTAGTGTCGAGTAAAGGCTAAGTCTGTAACTTAAGCTAGTAGTTCGTTGTATGTAAATTTGGATAGTGTCTCCCCTATAACAAGGTCCTACTCCAATACCATATACCTACAAAAAAAAGAACACAACAATAACAACATCTATTCATCATTTTCAAACATTATCTCAATCAGAATATACCACAAAATAGCGCACACACCCTAATCATTTCATATATAAAACGACAACCAAAGTAGTGCCAAAAAACCTAAACAATGTAACGTTGAACGACCAACCCACCTTTACATAATTAAAATGGTGTTTCTACACATGTTTTCTCCTCAAAAACTCCATAAAACACAAGAACAAGTGGCCAACACAAGTGGACTACAAAACAATTCACTAAAAGTGAAATAAATCGAACTCACAACTTCCGATCACTGTCCCGTAAATTCTAACTATTAGGAAACGAATTATCAACATTCCTTGAAATTAAAAAGCTTAAATAAAGAAATTAGGCATTTTCATAACTATGAAGTACCTTTCAAAATTCAAACTACAAAGAAAAAGAGAGGTGATATAGCGATACTTACGTCGTAGGGATCGTTCTAATGTTATCGCTTCTTGATTTCGTACCCGTAAAGTTAATCTTCTTTGGAACCCTTGTACAGATCTTATGGGTATGTTTTTGGGGATTCTCTGGTCGTGTTCTACGAAAAATGAAGAGAAAAAGGATTTAAAACCATATATATATATCAACTTTTGAAAAGTCGAAGAGGTTCTAGCTTGACACCCTGGCATTGGCCCTTCTTCTGACGCTTATATATTTTTATCCGTATATCGTATGAACAAACGGTTAAGAGTGGTAGAAACTACATTCCAAGAACTTCAATTTGGTTTATAATATGTGCCAAAAAGACTTCATGTAACATACAAAATGTATTGCTCAAAAAGATTTAGTGATAGACCTACTTGTCACCTATGCAGTCTGCGTAGTCTCGCAAAACTACAAATATCTATCTACTCATAGATATTCAATTTGGTAGGTAGATCATCCCCAAATTCCAAGTATATTGGGAGAAAAACTCAGCTACATTTGACCTAAGATTCAACACATTTATGAATATAACTTGTGATGACCTTTTCAAATTTTGTTCCACAACTCGCTTGACTTAAAAACATAACACACATTTATCATACGACTAAAATGACTCAAAAATAATATCCTTAAAATTTTAAGAACCCTATTCTCACACCAAAAGTACATGCTATAACATTCCCAACTTGTCGACATTCGACGAAACTTATTTTCTTCAATTCGTTTAGCTTATAAGCCTTCAAACCCTATTGACACTTGGTATTCATGATCATAAATATTTGTAACCTCCACGGTAACATGATTAACTTACTTTATGTACTCTCAAAGATGATCTCATTTCTAAGTTTACATCAATTGACTTACAAATACTATTTCATTCGAAGATATGGGGTGTAACAATTTGATACAAATTTTCATTATACACACTATTTTACACTTGTTCTTTAAAGTGTCTCTAATTTCAGGATTATGTTCAAAATGTCAAACTCACAATTAGCACCTCTACATGCTCACAACGAGTCAGGTCACCACGGTGAAAACAATAACATAGTGCCCTGTAATGATGTACCTCCCGTTGATGCCATCGAAATTCCAATTGCGGACCCGTTGGACGCTAATTTGCATGTGGCTATCAACACAAGCTTCCCTTCTGACCCCGAGAATAACATCCGTGGTGGATACCAGTCGACAACACAAAATACACAAAACAATGGAGGAGAGGGTATCAATCTATAGATGGTCTTCGAAATGTTATAGGCTCAACAATTGGTGATAGCTTAGTTATAAAACCAAAGGCGCCTACCCAGAAAAATTGAGCCTAGTCCATCTCGAGAGATCACCCACAGGGAGGAAATGGTCACAGAGAGGCCGAATGGAAATGAGTCGGGCAACCTCAAGATCATAAAAATGCTCGAGTGGCTGACAAAACAAATGGAATACGGGGAGAATAAAATCGAAGCAAACGACCAAAAGGTGGAAACCTACACTTCCATGGTCGACCAGATTCCGGGAGTCGTCGATACTAGAAGGGTTGGATTCCAAGAAAGTTGTACAGAAATCTTTCCCTCCGAGTATAGCTCCAAAACCGATCCCCAAAAAATTCCGCATGCCCGAGATTTCTAAGTACAACGGATTGACTGACCCAAATGAGCATGTCACTTCACACACATGCACCATAAAAGGAAATGACTTGGAGGATGATGACATCGAGTATGTCTTGCTGAAGAAATTCAGAGAAACCCTATCAAAGGGATCTATGATATAGTATAACTTACCCCTAATTCTATTGGCTCATTTGCTATGCTTGC